>NW_028274807.1:4775435-5087256 GCF_037043125.1 Eumetopias jubatus | reverse complement strand
GACTCCAACTGGGACCCCAGCTCCACAGATTTGGGCCTGGCCAGCCTCCATAATCACATGAGCCGATTTCTTATAATCTCTCTCCCTTTCCCTCTCTCTCTCTCTCTTCTCTCTGTCTAACAGACAAGTAATTGCACACTTAACACAAAACTCTGCTCCCAAGAACTTTTTGGGTGGGGGGAGGCTTTGCGATACCGTGGCATTTTCCCTATCCTGCACCCCCTGAGGAAGGGGTGGGAGACTGGGCCGTCCTATAGCTTCCGAGTCCAAAGGAGAGCCCCAAAGGGACCTCTCAGAGATCTTATCACTTGTCCCCTGGCCCGGGGAGCCCGGCGTCTGGGAGCTGGGAGGTGTATGGGTGGGACACTCGGGCGTCAGAACAATGGTGGCCACTGTGGGAGGTGATCATGCTCCCACCAAAGAGGGGTGTCAATGTGTCTCCTCTTCGGTTAAGCCTCCCCCAGAGTGGACCCAGAGACACAGAGGTGAGGGCAAGTGTTGTACGAGAGGTGATTGTAGGGAGCGTGTGCAGGAAAGGGAGGAAGACCGCCGATAAAAGGGCGGAGGGGCAGGGGGGCTCTGAAGAGCTCACTTTTGTAAGTGTCTGCTGGGGATCCTCGGCGAGATGGTGAGGAGCTCACTTCAACTGCCCACCTGAGGAATGAGAAAGCAGGGGTATTTGTCATCTGACCACCACGGGACAGTCACAGGTGTGACCATGATGACGAGGACCCAAGAGACAGGGTCAGGGTGCTAGGAGTTAGTTGCAGCATCTTTTCAAATGACCCCCCCCCCCAAGAATGCCCCTGGCCAGGGGTGAGACGAGGTCAGCAGAGGAGGGAGGAGGGTACCATAGGATGCAGAAGCTGACGGAGGTGCATGAGTGAGCCCACATCCCAGGACTAGCATATGGATGTTCTCAGTGGGAAGTCTGAAGAACCCCACAAGAGACGGGGTCAATGAGGACCATAGGCAAAGCACAGGGAGCACCAAACCCATATCTCAACCACACCAGTGGGTGGTCTTCCTGCCCTTCTCCTTCCACCCCACCTGTCTCAGCTCTAACCCTGGAGGGGCCAGGGAGGGGGGCTGGAGAAGGCAACAGAAGAACAGCGGGGGAAACAGGAAACATGGGCTAAATCTCACCACCTTCCCCAGGGCTTCGCAGTTTAAGGCATTCCTAGTCAGAGGTGGGAAGACCCTCCAATTCTGAATACAGTTTGGGGTTTGGGGCTGCTAAACTAGCCTGGACATTTTAAATACCAAATCGAGACTGTTGGAGGACTAAAATTATCTAGAACACCTTTTTATTGTCTGTCAAAGATTTAAGGAGTTATTGGCTTGCTCAAGATTTTATCCAAAAGCAAGGCTGGAGGGAATGAGACCACATTGAACAGTGAAGGAAAGGATGAAGTATATTACAGAGTTTGCTTGTTCAAAGTAATAGTTACACATCTTGGCAGGTAGGGGAGGATAGAAACTTCCAATTTCCCAAACCCAAACAGGCACTGAACCAAAGCCACATAGCCACAACTCTATGATTACAATGAATAGAAGAATTGAAGCAATAAAGAAATCTGGTTTACCTAGCATTTTTCCAGGCCCCAAAATCATGGTCACTATCCAGCCTCCTGTCTGGCTAGAAATGTTTTTCCTCTAAGAAACATTGTCCCCAGCCACACTCCTTCCTTCAATAATCACCCAGAATTTAAGTATTCTGTTTTTCACTTCACTCCGTATTCTCCCCTTCATTTTTCATCAAATGAAATCCACTCCTTTGTAGGAGGTCCTTTAGCTAATCAATGGCACAAGATCAATACTAGAATGACTATCCCTTGCCTTTATTGACAGGACTGCATTCCTCACTTGCACTGGGACAATGGTGTTACACTCAGGAAAGGTTGGTGTGTCTACTTGGGCTGGGTGGTTTAGCATCCTCACAGTAGGGCTCTGCACACATGTCCATGGCATCGGCTACCATCGAGGCCCCAGGTCTCCTGCCCTGGCTCAGGATGCCACCACCTCCTCCTGGGTCTCCACCTCTCTAATGGTTTGTTCCCTCCTGCTGTTCCCAAACATGGCCCCTCTTCCTCTACCCTTAAGGTCTGGTTCTTCCCAGTCATTTGTCAGCAGGCGCTCCTGTCCTCTCTCTGCCTGCTCTCACTGGGTTTTAACCAAATCTTTGCCACCAAACTTGACCTCTGTCCTGAGCTTCAGATTCATCTATGTATCTAATCCAATGGATTTCAACCATGACTGCACAGAAGAACACCCAAGTTGCCTCCCAAAAGTACTAATGCCTTGGTCCCACTCCAGTCCACCTGGATCAGAGTGTCTGGGATGGGCCCTGGAAATTTATACTTTTTGGTGGGTCTCCCGTATGGTTTGAATGTGCACCTCGGAGTTCGATCCTGGGTGTGGAAGTAGATCTAATGGCCACTCACAAGCAACGCTTCACTTTCCCACCATGTTATCGTTCCTGAGCACCTGTTTCTCTCATAGGCCCTGCCTTGTTTTGTGGTTCTGGGGGTCCATCCAGTCTTATATCTCTTCGATTCAGTTCCCATGAACCACCAAAAGGGTCATTCCCATGTACAGATTCGGAAACTTGTCCCACCTACCTAAGACATCCTGCTTCTCATCACTTGCCCAATAAGCCGAAACTCTTCAGCGGAGCGTCTGAGGCTCCCTTCACTTCCTCACACTCTGTTTCAATTGATGTTTCAGGTACATGGGTTTCTGTGGAATGTTGAAGTCCTAACATATTGAAGTCCCAGAACCTCAAATTCCCAGCATCTCAAAATCCAGGAACTCTGGACTCGGCTTTTAGCAAATCCAAAGCAATTGAAAAATCCCAGTGGTCTAACATTGTATCACTGACTGATGGCTGCTTAACAAACCATCTCCAAACCTGGTGGCTTGGAATAGCAATCATTTTATTTGCTCTCAATTCCATGGGTCAGCAGTGTGGACTGGGATCTTCTGGGCAATTCTTCTGCTGGTCTGGTGTGAGGTCATCTGACAGTTCAACAGGGGTGGTGGTCTGTGATGACAACCCCGACGCACTCGGCAGCTGACTAGCCCAGACTTCAGCGCATGGCAACGGCTCCTCTCGGGGAGTGAGAGCAGGAGTTGCAAAGCCCCACCACCCAGACACAGAACTCCTATAGCACCGCTTCTGCTGCGTTCTACTGGTGGAAGCAAGTGATGAGGCCATCCCAGACTCAAGGGGTTGGGGAATGGGCTCTGCCTCTTGGTGGGGGAAGCTGCAAAGAATCAGTACACATTTTTTACTTGCACCCACAATTCACTTGCCAGACATAGAGCAGGTGGAAGTGGGGTCTGGGCAAAGGGCTGGTGGAGTCGGCGCATCAGGGCTATGTGATTTTGCGGTGTGTCCCCTTAGCAGTCTGTTGGACAGAATCTATACTCCTAGTCACCGTGGTGGTAGGGCAATAGGTAAGTCAAATGCTGTATATTTGGGATTCTCCAAAAAGAGTCCTACTTCAATTATTCATTCTGTAGCACAGGCTTTCCCAAAGAGTAAGAAAGACAATAATGATAAGCATTTTTTTTAAAGCACGTAACAAGGCACCTGGGTGGCTCTGTTGGTTCAGTGTCCCACTCTTGGTTTCGGCTCAGGTCACGATCTCAGGGTCATGGGATGGAGCTTGCGACAGGCTCTGTGCTCAGTGGGGAGTCTGCTTGAGACCCACTCTCTCCTTCTGCCCCTCCCAATCACGCGCTCTCGCTCTCTCTAAAATAAATAAATAAATCTTTTTTAAAAAAAAAGCACATACCATTGAAAATAACCCCAAAATAAGTACAATATTGAGTTTTCTGTGATACACAGTGATGCTCTATATACACCTAAAGCTTTTACAAGAAAATAAAATTGAAGGTGACACTATGTGTATATGCGTGTACGTGTACATATGCACACACGTATGCACACATGTGTCTGTTTGAAGTGTAGGTAGTCCTAAGCAGCCATGCTTTTGTGTCTTCCGCCCCACCCCCCTTCTTCTCGTTTTCTCCTTGTCTTCTTCACCATCACCATCACCACCATCAGCATAGCAAACATAAAATGAGCAACTATTATGTGCCTGGCACTGAGCTAAAAGCTTTACTCCTATCAAATCATTTGATCTTCCCAACCACCCCACTGAATAAGTGGGGAGACTGAGGCACGCGCCAGACTTCTCTTCCTGCAAACTATACTGTCATTGCATTGTGCTTATGTGTTTACTGACTGATTGGTTATGAAGGTTAGGTCAATAGTTATATCAATTCAAAGGAGGGGAGATTATAACTGGGCAAAAATATGCAGAGAGGCTCCTGCCAGGGGATAAAAATGGACAAGCCACTCAAACAAGTCACAGCCCCGGCCCCACTCACGTCAGCAGAAGGTAGGGTGTACCCTCTGGACCTAAAAAGGAAAGTTGTGTGCTCTGTTCAATAATTTAGAGTAATCATATGTTCCTGAAGTCTGGCCCTTGCTAGATCCAGTGTACCCATCCTGATGTCGAGAAACATGTAAATAAATACACAAAGAAAACAGCAATTCATGTGAATCATGGCCAGAACAAGGTCTCTGTCCTTGTCACCAGACAGTGCACTTTGACCAGGCCTCCCCTTCCTCTTGTGCTAGCGTATTTCCCCACGCATGCCAGTTTTGCTGCTATAGTTCAGTAGGAACATCCTTGAGGATATAGATCATATCTTCCCATGGCCCCCGAGCTGACAGTGGCCACCCTAAAGGGACTCCATGGAAAAAGAGAAATGCCCGAGAAGCTCCAGCTGCAGGGTCTAGAAGCAGATGCACACCAATGAGCATGGTGCCTGAGGGAAGTTCCACCCACCCCAGCCCCTGCACCTGTAGAGAGGACGCCATTTCTAAGGCACTTTCCTGCTCTGGGAGCATAGGTCCTTGCTAATCATCTGTCTTTGGGACCTCTCCTTTCTCTCTCCTGTAGCTGTGAAGTTCCTTTTTCCTTCTCTTTCCCTTTTTATTCTATTTTTATTTTTAAATAAAATCATTCAGCCTCTGCTCTGTGCAACTTTCCCAAGGCAAGCAAGTCTTTGATCCAAGGAGCTACAATCATTCAAGAAAGGAAGACACAACTAGTTATAACAGGTAAATACAGTAGTAGAGAGAGTTGGCTATTAGTTCTGCCCTGTAGGGGTGGAGAAAGCCTCAGGGAGGTGGTGACTTTCACCAGGAACCTCAAGTAGGAGTTTATCAAATGGAGAAAGGGAAGGAGCTAGGGAAATACTTGGAGAAGCGGTCAGGTATGGGCAGCGAGGCGAAGAGCAGAGGACAGAGGTGAAAATAACACACAGAGGGAGGCCCGAGTGTAGACGAACAAATACAGGGTCTGAAATTTCACAACCAGGTGTGTGAGGCTCAGGAATGGAGCCAAATGGAGACAAACCACCTGCAGACAGAGAAATAGGGGCAGGAATCCGGTTCCAAGGAACTCTGCCCTCGGAGGGGAGAACACCCACAACGACCTTCCATCTGAGTTTCTCCAGAAATTGTGTCGGGAGAAGGAAGCAACTGAATCCTCAAAACATGTAGGTTTATTTCAGATTAAAAAGTTGTTCACATCCCCTTACCAGTCCTCTATTTAATTGAGTCAAAATGTTGTACGAAAACAATGGATCGTGGATCACCACATCAAAAACTAATGATATACTGTATGGTGACTAACATAACATAATAAAATTTAAAAAAAAAAGAAAAGTAATTCACAGAGTAAGCTGATAAAAAAAATGCTTTAAAACTCGAATGCCAAGTCCACCACATAGAGGAATATGATAATGGAGGTGAACCTCACACAGAATTTTTTTTAAAGGCCAATTTCTGCCCCTGTAGTCAGCTAATTGCACAATCCTGATTGTGCAAACTCCAGTGGGGTTTGCTTTCTAAGACTCATGGGAGGCAGAGCGGCTGGCAGGAGCCCAAGTAGGGGGCTCGCAGGAAGAGGCACCTCTACTGAGCATGAGCAATGGGATGCATCCGGTAGCAATAACTTTTTAACCATCTCATGCCCCTATTTAAAAAATGACTGCCTTTAATCACATGTTCCTAAAAGACCAGGATTTATAAAATTAAAGAAAACTCCAAGTTTGCAAAAACTGTGGCCAATTGTCACAGCCCAGAGTGGGTAACAATGACCACCTGGCAGGGTCAGCTGCTTGAAAAGGGCCATCATAATTGGAGCCACTGACAGACCCTAACTAGGGCAGCACCATGGGGTGGCTTTGCAACAAGGCACATGCTAATTGCTTGTGCTGGCATTTATTTGGTGTTGTTGGTCTGGCTCGGGATCCTTTTCTAATGATCGCATGACCACAAGTCAGGTACAAATAAAAACTCAGTCACAACATCCTTCCTCCTAAAGGCAGTTGTATTATTAAATGGATATTTGATACTTAAATTTTAATAAAGGTAGAATCAGGATGGAGTACGGACAGAAGCAGGGTGAGCACACTGCTATTCAACGTAGTACTAGAAGTCCTAGCCTCAGCAATCAGACAACAAAAAGAACTAAAAGGCATCCGAATTTGCAAAGAAGAACTCAAACTCTCACCCTTTACAGATGATATGATACTTTATGTGGAAAACCCAAAAGATTCCACCCCAAAACTGCTAGAATGCATACAGGAATTCAGTTAAGTGGCAGGATATAAAATCAATGCTCAGAAATTAGTTGCAGTTCTATACACCAACAACAAGACAGAAGAAAGAGAAATTAAGGAGTCGATCCCATTTACAATTGCGCCCAAAACCCTAAGATACCTAGGAATAAATATAACCAAAGAAGCAAAGAATCTGTGCTTGGAAAACTATAGAATACTCATGAAAGAAATTGAGGAAGACACAAAGAAATGGAAAAATGTTCCATGCTCATGGATTAGAAGAACAAATATTGTGAAGATGTCAATGCTACCTAGAGCAATCTACACATTCAATGCAATCCCCATCAAAATACCATCCACTTTTTTCAAAGAAATGGAACAAATAGTCCTAAAATTTGTATGGAACCAGAAAAGACCCCAAATAGCCAGAGGAATGTTGAAAAAGAAAAGCAAAGTTGGTGGCATCACAATTCCAGGCTTCAAGCTCTATTACAAAGCTGTCATCATCAAGACAATATGGTACTGGCAGAAAAGCAGACACGTAGATCAATGGACAGAATAGAAAACCCAGAAATGGACCCTCAACTCTATGGTCAACTCACCTTCGACAAAGCAGGAAAGAATGTCCAATGGAAAAAAAACAATCTCTTCAACAAATGGTATTGGGAAAATTGGACAGCCACATGCAGAAGAATGACACTGGACCATTTCCTTACACCACCCACAAAAATAGACTCAAAATGGTTGAAAGACCTAAATGTGAGACAGGAATCCATCAAAATCCTTGAGGAAAACACAGGCAGCAACCTCTTCGACCTCAGCCGCAGCAACTTCTTCCTAGAAACATCACCAAAGGCAAGGGAAGCAAGGGCAAAAATGAACTATTGGGACCTCATCAAGATAAAAAGCTTTTGCACAGCAAGGGAAACAGTCAACAAAACAAAGAGGGAACCCACAGAATGGGAGAAGATACTTGCAAATGACATGTCAGATAAAGGGCTAGTATCAAAAGGAATAAAATCTTGCCATTTGCAACGACGTGGATGGAAATGGAGGGTGTTATGCTGAGCGAAATAAGTCAATCAGAGAAAGACATGTATCATATGACCTCACTGATATGAGGAATTCTTAATCTCGGGAAACAAACTGAGGGTTGCTGGAGTGGTGGGGGGTGGGAGGGATGGGGTGGCTGGGTGATAGACATTGGGGAGGGTATGTGCTACGGTGAGCGCTGTGAATTGTGCAAGACTGATGAATCACAGACCTGTACCTCTGAAACAAATAATACATTATATGTTTAAAGAGAAGAAGAAGAAGAAGATAGCAGGAGGGGAAGAATGAAGAAGGGGAAATCGGAGGGAGAGATGAACCATGAGAGACGATGGACTCTGAGAAACAAACTGATGGTTCTAGAGGGGAGAGGGTTAGGGGGATGGGTTAGCCTGTTGATGGGTATTAAAGAGGGCACGTTCTGCATGGAGCACTGGGTGTTATACGCAAACAATGAATCATGGAACACTACATCAAAAACTAATGATGTAATGTATGGTGATTAACATAACATAATAATAAAAAATAAATAAATAAATAAAGATAAAGGGCTAGTATCCAAAATCTATAAAGAACTTATCAAACTCAACACCCAAAGAACAATTAATCCAATCAAAAAATGGGCAGAAGACATGAACAGACATTTCTGCAAAGAAGACATCCAAATGGCCAACAGACACACAAGAAAAAGTGCTCAATATCACTCAGCATCAGGGAAATACAAACCAAAACCTCCATGAGATACCACCTCACACCAGTCAGAATGGCTAAAATTAACAAGTCAGGAAATGACAGATGTTGTCGAGGATGCAGAGAAAGGGGAACCCTCACACTGTTGGTGGGAATGCAAGCTGGTGCAGCCACTCTGGAAAACAGTATGGAGGTTCCTCAAAAAGTTGAACATAGAGCTACCCTACGATCCAGCAATTGCACTACTGGGTATTTACCCCAAAGATACAAATGTAGTGATCCGAAGGGTCACATGCACCCCAATGTTTATAGCAGCAATGTCCACAATAGCCAAACTATGGAAAGAGCCTAGATGTCCATCAACAGATGAATGGATAAAGAAGATGTGGTATATATACACAAGGGAATATTATGGAGCCATTAAAAAATGAAATCTTGCCATTTGCAACGACATGGATGGAACTAGAAGGTATTATGCTAAATGAAATAAGTCAGTCAGAGGAAGGTAAGTATCATATGATCTCACTGATATAAGGAATTTGAGAAACAAGACAGAGGATCATAGGGGAAGGGAGGGAAAAATGAAACAAGACAAAACCAGAGAGAGAGACAAACCAGAAGAGACTCTTAATCTCAGGAAACAAACTGAGGGTTGCTGGAGTGGTGGGGGGTGGGAGGGATGGGGTGGCTGGGTGATGGGCATTGGGGAGGGTATGTGCTATGGTGAGCGCTGTGAATTGTGTAAGACTGATGAATCACAGACCTGTACCTCTGAAACAAATAATACATTATATGTTAATAAAAAAAATTTTTTAAAGAAGCAGGGTGAGCAGAAAGAGAACATATACTGTCATCCAGAGGTCAGCTGGAGGGGAGGCTTTGGGGAACAGTGACAGGACAGGACAGACCCGCATGTGGATGAATGGACCATGCCTAGCATGCTGTAGGCCAGGGACCGGCAGCCAGAACTACAAAAACACCACAGGGGTGTGAGCCTTGCGGGAAGTCACCACACTGCACCTACCCTGCAATATTCTCTGCATCCCCAAGTGTGAAGTCACCACACTGCACCTGCCCTGCAATATTCTCTGCATCCCCAAGTGTGAAGTCACCACACTGCACCTGCCCTGCAATATTCTCTGTATCCCCAAGTGTGAAGTCACCACACTGCACCTGCCCTGCAATATTCTCTGCATCCCCAAGCAGCTTGCTCTCCAGCAGAGGCAGCTCCATGCTCTCTTGGCTCACTGTATGCTGTTCTCTGACTCTGGGAGGGAGCCACACTCTCCTCCCACCTGCTGGCACTTTCCCGAAGTGCCAGGCGCACCTGGCCATCAGCAGGGTGAGGATGCCCAAATTCCACTTTACTTGCTCTCATTTAGAAACCAAAATATGGAACAGAAATGACTCCAAGTCGGGCTAAATATTTTATATCACATACTTCTCCCTTAAAATTATCTACGTCTCTACAGTAGTTCTGGGTTTATGCGAGAACAGAAGGTTATGGAACGGATGGTTAAATATTTCATTATGTCAGTGCTGCGGTGATTTTGAAGGAGATCTCCCACCAAATTCCGGAAATAAACTTCCCTTTCTAGAAACAACAGAAATTGCTCCTGTTGTCTGGGTTGGGGGATGGTTGGGTGTCCAAAGCCTCGCTGTTTCAGTCACTCACAGAGTATTCTTATAACTGGAGGGATCCTAGCCAGTGAACGGCCACAACGCTGACCATTCATGTTAACAGCTGTATGTTCCAGAAACAAGTAGGAAGACTGGGGATTTAAGAAGGCAGGAGGGGTATTCGTGGCAGCGGCGGGCGCGGGGTGAGGAGCAGCGCGGGGTCTCCCTACCAGTGTGGTAAAGCCCCAGCGCCCTCCCCATGGACTTCCAGCACCGCCCCGGGGGGAAGACCGGGAGTGGAGGCGTGGCCTCCTCCTCGGAGAGCAACCGAGACCGCAGGGAGCGCCTCCGGCAGCTGGCCCTGGAGACCATCGACATCAACAAGGACCCATATTTCATGAAGAATCATCTGGGCTCATACGAGTGCAAGCTGTGTCTGACCCTGCACAACAACGAGGGCAGCTACCTGGCACATACCCAAGGGAAGAAGCATCAGACCAACTTGGCCCGGCGAGCCGCCAAGGAGGCCAAGGAGGCCCCCGCCCAGCCAGCGCCAGAAAAGGTCAAGGTGGAGGTGAAGAAGTTTGTGAAGATTGGCCGCCCAGGCTACAAAGTGACCAAGCAGAGGGACACGGAGATGGGCCAGCAGAGCCTCCTCTTCCAGATTGACTACCCTGAGATCGCCGAGGGCATCATGCCCCGCCACCGCTTCATGTCCACCTATGAGCAGAGGATCGAGTCTCCTGACCGGCGCTGGCAGTACCTGCTCATGGCCGCCGAGCCCTATGAGACCATCGCCTTCAAGGTGCCCAGCAGGGAGATCGATAAGGCCGAAGGCAAGTTCTGGACTCACTGGAATCGGGAAACCAAACAGTTTTTCCTGCAGTTTCACTTCAAGATGGAGAAGCCACCAGCCCCTCCAAGCCTCCCTGCTGGGCCTCCTGGGGTGAAGAGACCCCCGCCCCCCCTGATGAATGGTCTCCCCCCCCCCGGCCGCCTCTGCCAGAGTCTCTGCCCCCGCCACCACCAGGAGGCCTGCCTCTGCCACCCATGCCGCCCAGTGGGCCTGCACCCTCAGGGCCTCCGGGCCCTCCCCAGCTGACCCCCAGCCCCAGGTGTCCACCCCCCGACATCTGGGGTCCACCCCCCAGCACCAGGAGTCCACCCCCCAGCTCCCGGGGTTCACCCCCCGGCACCGGTGGTCCACCCACCAACATCTGGGGTCCACCCACTGACTCCGGGCGTCCACCCTCCAGCCCCAGGGGTCCACCCACCTGCTCCGGGTGTCCATCCTCCCCCATCTGCTGGGGTTCACCCCCAGGCTCCAGGGGTGCACCCTCCAGCTCCTGCAGTTCATCCCCAGGCCCCTGGGGTCCACCCACCAGCTCCTGGGGTCCACCCACCAGCTCCAGGGATCCACCCACCAGCTCCTGGGGTCCACCCTCCACCTCCTGGGGTCCACCCGTCGGCTCCTGGGGTCCACCTCCAGCCTCCTGGAGTTCACCCCTCAAATCCTGGGGTACATCCCCCAACTCCCATGCCCCCGATGCTGAGGCCCCCACTGCCCTCCGAAGGCCCTGGGAACATTCCTCCCCCTCCCCCAGCCAACTGAAAGGCAGCCCCTTCTCCAGGCAAGTCTGGTGTGTGTTTTCCTTCAGAGCTAAATTTGGTGCTTTTGAATGGGGCTGTGTGGTGTCCCCACTGATCATTAAATGCCTTCCCCGAGAAAAAAAAAAAAAAAAAAGAAGGCAGGAGGACAGGCGGTTTACACCTTCCCAGATGCACCGGTGTGTTCCCAGACCAGAGAAGTTAGGCTTCTAGTCTAATCCAAACAATTAACCTCACCAATCTTCTTTGCTGTGTCTTGACCAGCAAGTCAGTGGAATTAGCTGTTTTGAGAACAAGGGGTACAGCTGGGGGCTCCAGACGGGGGGGGACTGGGAGAGATTGATTAGTTTGTTTTTTTTTAAAGATTTTGTTTATTTTTTTGAGAGAGAGAGAGAATGAGAGATAGAAAGCACGAGAGGGAAGAGGGTCAGAGGGAGAAGCAGACTCCCTGCTGAGCAGGGAGCCCGATGTGGGACTCGATCCCGGGACTCCAGGATCATGACCTGAGCCGAAGGCAGTCGCTTAACCAACTGATCCACCCAGGTGCCCGAGACTGGTTAGTTTGAATCCATCAGTTAACCGCTTGAATCTGGAAATAAAATGTGACAGAATGGGAAATCAAAAGACAATAATGACCTTTGCTCTTATATTCTAGCGTAAGGGGAAAATTAAATCATCTACATTGACGCAGGAAGGAGATCTTCAAGACATAGCTAAAGGGACTCTCTATAAATCAGTAGCTATCAGCCCTAGTCAAAGAGGCAGTAACATTTCGGTGTCATCAGGGAGGCAGTAGCCTCAGAGAGTCACGATATGGAAAGCCCCAAGTTCACATGATGGCCGGGTTATGGTGGACATGGCGGTTCTCAAGGGGTGGTCCCGGGACCAGCAATAGCAGCCTCACCTGGGAACTAGTTAAGAAAGCAGGTTCTTGAGCCCCACCCCAGACCCACTGAATGAGAAACCTTGGGTGGGGCCCAGCAACCTGGGTTTTAACAAGCCCTCCAGGTGACTTGGAGGCCCTGAAGTCCAAGGACCACTGAGCATGCACCTGTGCTCCTAGCAACTGCTACTTTCGGGAAAAACAGCTACTGGGTTTTATTGCCCATTCCCACTGTGCAACACTAACCCCTACCCAAAGAGAAAACAGAGAAAAGGTGATGCAAAAACAGTCTTTTTGTTCTTCGAGGTGCAAACCTTTGTCCAGGAGAAATATCAAACGAGCTGCTTTGCTCTCACTGTAGAAATGCCTTACTTGTTCCCTAGAAACAGAGGCTAGGATGGCCACATGCTTGACAGAGAAATGTAGGCCGCCTCCAGAGTGCACCTGCCTTCCCCTGATATCTCCCATCTCTCCTTCAGGAAGGGGCCCCATCTGTGGGGAAGCCTTCCCTGGGAGCTCTGAGCCCCACCTTTGCTGAGCCCCACCGGGGTGGCTGTCTGAGGGCTAGCGACCCATCCACATTGGCCTGAATTGGCATGCAGGGAGCAGGGTCAGGTGGAAAGGGGGAGCAGTTGGGGCTGCTTGCTTGCCAGAGGCAGAGGCTCCTGGGAAAGGAAGAGGAGCTAGAGATGGAGCGAGCAAAGGATGGGCTGGTGCCCGTTCCTGCCCTGAGCAGAGGGGCTGCACTAGAAGCTGAGGCTGTGTTCACCAGGACTTGTCTGGAGAGACTCTGGGCACAAGTAGCCACTCTACAAGTGCCCATATGGCCGAGACAGGGAGGGCCAGCTGGCCACGGGAGATGCAGCCCTCCTGCCCCCACAGCCAGCAGGCAGCCAAGCCCTGAGGGGCTGGGACGGGAGCGCTGAGCCGAGCTCCCTCCCTGACACACCCCCAAGGGCAGGCGGAGGGCTCTGTAGGCTGCGATGCAGGTGTGCGGCTCAGATGTCCCTCCAGGGAGAACCCGCCCCCAAGGAGCCCGTGAGCAGCCAGCCCTTGGCTGCTGCACCTTCAGGACCCACAGCAACCGTCAGCTGAGGCAAGCTCTCCTGGGCTGCTCCTGCAACCCTGAGCTTTGCAGGAGTTTCAGAGCTGCCCAACGCAGCCCTCCTCTGCAGGCATCTCTGCTCTGGGGCTCCCTGTCACCTGGCCGCTGAGGCTGCCTCTTAGGGGCGGCAGTCTGAGGCTCTCCCCGGCCCAATCCTCCTGGCTGCCTCCCTCCCTTCGCAGCCATGCGCTCCCAGGAGGCTCTGGAGCACCACCCCCAACCCTGCCCCTCCCCCTGACTTCCCATAACCCTCTTGCCCTTCCTACTCCACCTTGGTGCCCACTTCCCAGAAGACTGAAGGGGTACACCGGCCAAGGAGGAGGGCTGGGAACCATCATACGTCCAACAACAAGGTCCTCGTGCCGGACGCATGACCACCGCCTTTCCACTGCGAACAAATAGTGGTAGCCACGCTCGGTACTCAGGCACCAGCCACTCCAAATGCTTTCTGAGCCATCACTCATTAAACTCTTGCCACGACCCAATGAAGGAGGAATGCTATTTCCATCTTACATCTCTACAAAGGGACGAACCGACCTGCCCAGTGTCAGGCAGCGGCTGCACTGGGAGAGGGGCTCCAGCCGGGCGCCGCACGCCCAGCCTCTCACACTGGCTCACACATGGCCACCTGCCAGCGAGAACCGGCTCTCGGCCATCTATTTCCCCACAGTGCCCAGCAAATCACTGGGAGCCGGTAAGCAGTGAATAAATAAACGACAAGTTATGTCTCAGAAGTGCACTAGTTCCCAACCCATGGGAAGCTCCCTCTGTGTTGTGACATATCCTTGGGTCCGTGCTGGCCCACAGATTGAAAACATAATTTTTCGTACGTGTATGTGCAACATTTAAAATATATAGAGAGAAACCATTGTGATGAATTAAATAAAATTCAATTGTAAGAGGTTGTTGAGTGCATCAGCATTTCCTGTATTCTCTGTTTCCACCACGTCAGGTACCAGAAGCACGAGAGCCCCAGTGAGGCTCCGGGGCATTCTGTCACATTAAAAAGAGCCGTGAGGCGCCTGGGTGGCTCAGTTGGTGAAGCGTCTGCCTTCGGCTCAGGTCATGATCCCGGGGTCCTGGGGTGGAGCCCCATGTCAGGCTCCCTGCTCAGCGGGGAGTCTGCTTCTCTCTCTCCCTCTGCTGCTCCCCCTGCTCATGCTTTCTCTCTGTGTCAAGTAAATAAATAAAATCTTTAAAAAAAAAAAAAAGCCATAATTTTGGAACATGAGACAGAAGGAGGAGAAGGAAGAGAAGGAAACCCGCGAAGAAAGAAGGGTTTGGGGGAGGAGAAGAAAGGAGCTCGGGGCACAGAGAACCAGTCTTTGGGGCAAGAACCATCATGAGGATTTTGTCCCTCCCTCGTACATGGTATCCCACTTCCTATATTTCTACCCCCACAGGGCTCACAAAAGAAAATTTTAATTTGATTCATCTAAGGATCGCCATCCTGATTGGCCAAAGCAGAATTGGAACTTGCATTGTACCGGAAAGGTTTGAGAACCACACACTGTGTTAAAAATGATCAGACTTGACTCAAGTCATTTTGGGGCATATCAAATGAATCAGCAAGAATGGAAGCTCACACCACCCACCACGGAAAAACCAGGCAGAAGCAGAAATGCAATTTGCTTCTGCATTACCAGCAATAAACAATCTTTTATATCATAATGTAAGATCTAAAAATAGTTCACTTTAAATTTTGAGCCCTTGTACATAATGAAAGGAGTCTGTGCATAAAAGCCAGTTATTCATTTATTCCCTACGTTAAAGGCTTCAACCGTAAGGGCCCAATTAACAAAAAAGACCAGTGGGAAATTATACACAATACTTTTTGTTTATTACAGAGAGATTTTCATTCTTATCTTATTGAGGGGAAATTTTATACTGAGTTACATAACTCATCCATGACATTATTCCCTCTGAATATAGGGTTCTCACCACACAGAAAGAAATGAAATGGAAAAGTGGTTTTTAGAAAGATAATGCCAAATGAGATGGCTAAGATCATTTTTAAGATACCTTAAGCCTCTGCCACTGTAGGACTGCTTCTCAAGAAGGCTGAGGACCACTCCCAGGATGCCCGATTACCAAGGAGACAGCAGGGATCACACTTGCCCTTCCACATTCAAGAATGTCGATCGCCATTCTTCCCAATCCCTGGTGTCCGTGGCATATGACAACCTGTGACTTTGCTAAGGCCAGTGTCTGGATGCCAGTTAGGAAGCTGGCATGTCGGAGCAAATCATTTGGCTAGGGGGTAAGCCTGCTGACCACCCAGCATCCCCATTTGCAAAAACCCAGGTGATTCTCTGCCTCCTGTCCCAGCGAGTAGCTCCAATGAATTGATGGAACCCTTCCTCTTCCTAGAGGAATAAATGACCCCAAAAGCAAGCCACTGGTTAGAACCGTTGATGGGACTGAAGGGAAGGAGGGGTGGCCCCGGGAAGCGATCGTTCTTTCTCAGAGTGTGGACACGGCACATACTGAGGAGTGAGGTGACAAGGCAGCAGTGCTTGGGTCCCTGGCAAGCCCACCACCTGCATTTCCATGGGTGGAATTATGTGTAATCATTTTGTTAGAGAACGGGAGTGTGTATTAAGATCGCAAGACATATCTTTCAGGAATATCAAAGGTCTTTCATATCACTTCCCCATCCTTATTGTGCCTAAAATTTCCAGGAATGAGAATGTGATTTGTTTTAAATAAGTGTCTTGATCATGGGGCTGGGATAAGATTGGGGGCGTTAACATGAGCGATTGGCTGATCGGGGCCACCGTTACAGCTATTAGTGTGTCCAGTTGGTCTTTTGAAGATCAAGAATGGCTGACCAAGCCCCCTCCTCCTCCTCATGTTCTGGCAACACTAGGATACAATATAAATTTCACATTGCAAATGTGAATTGTGACATGGAATGGTCACAGAAGAGGCAAAAAGGCATGGAGAAAGGAATGAAGAAGACACATTTCTTTGGGACCAGAACACAGAGACTTTCAGGGACCCATGGGGTCTCAGGTCTCTGACAGAGCCGCTAAGCAGACCCCTACAGTCCCAAGCAACAGTCTATAATAAGGCTGACCTGTTATCTGGGATGCCCAGAGCAAGCCACGCTGTCTTAGATATATGATTTCCAACATGAACACGTATTATTATATGTTAACATACATTCATATATTACTATAGTTACATGTATGTAATTAGATATGTATGTGTCTATATGTATATATGTGTGTATATATGCATATATAATGGGTAAAAACAATCATACATAGAGGTAAAATATATTACTATAGTTGCATGTGTAAAATAAATAAATAAATATACACATAAATATATGTCTATTAAAGCACATGCTCAAAATTGTGTCCAAATAGTAGTATACAATCAAAAATGCCCTAGATTATCTCCCTTGATCTGGACACAGTGCTTTCTTCAGTAAATTTTAAGTTTATATTGGCAATATTTCCCCACATTCAGTTTGTGGTCAACTAAAAGACAAAATATTCTGCACTTAAACTTAATGTGAAGCCAGGCCTCCCTAAACTTGTATCTGTAAAAATACTTTTGAACAAAATATCAGAATTCGCATTCATCCGTATTTGAATTTCTTTTGCTGGTTTCTGCCCACTATGCTTGCCTGTGAGGATTAACACCTACATTTTTTCTCGACGATGTTAAAAAAGAAAAAAGCATACAAAAACCTGCTGGAAAGAAATATGCAAAATGTCAACAGAGGTTGCTCCAAGGTGATGGATTTCTGGTGACTCCTGCACTTTTTCTACTTTTGAAATATTCTACAGTGGTCATGTATTTTGATGGTGATTAAAAAAAAATAAACACTTATAAAGCAAATGTTTCAATTTCCATTCTCTTCACTGTCCCTCCAGACCCCATGCCGATGGGACACGCTCCAAGTTCAGGTTTTAAAGCACAACACAGGATTTGATTTATAATTTGGACTTGACTTTAATTATTTATTTCCATTATATTGTTACAATTTCAAATAGCAATGGCATTTAACAGAAATATGTGCAATGACATTTAACCAAAGTGGACATGTGTTAGGAGGAAGGAGGGACACAGGACATGGTTGGCATGTCCTGTGCTGTGCCCGGCTAACCAGTCTCCTTTCCTGATTCGTATGGAGCAACTCCATTTAGCTCCTGGGGATGGACACTCATTTTTCAGTGTATTTGCAAACCAGCTGTTAGCCAACTCTTATATAAGTTCTTGGCATTTTCTGATTAATGGCTAATTAGCTTCAAAAAGAATGGTTAGCTTAACCCAGATTTTTTACCTATTGTCGGCTCACAGCAAGCTAATCCAGGCGGTTGTGCTTTTTTTCTCAAAGATATCAAAATGTTATCTTCATAAACATTTTACACCAACTTTCAGGAGAACAAAACAGTAACCACAATTGTAACTTTTTTGTAATTGACTCAAGGTATGACTGGTGAAATCAGCCAGTGCAAAGAGGGGACAAGGCCCGCTGTCCCCCCACCATCCAAGAGCCAGCCGGCCAGCCATGCTCACCACTACTCTCCTGGATGGAGCCAAGAGAAATCGGAACGTGGCTGCTCAGCCCAAATCAGCAGGATCACCAGGGCATTCCCCCGTCTGTGAGCAGGTATGTCACCTCCTCAGGGCTGAGGGAAAGCACAAGGCATTCTATAAAAAAAATAAATAAATAAAAATAAAAACTTGAGAGCCCTAATAAGCAGAAAGTGGACTGTGAATTTTTCAATTCCAAGAATTAGAATGTACAAGATAAAACCAGAGGCATTGGAGTGTTTCCTCGATGTAGCAAGTGCTGAATCCGCGAATGGACGTCCATGACATTTGAAGAGATGGAGGCAAAGTACTGCAAGTGTGTGGGCGAGAGACCAGGGGGTGTCCCCGGCAGCTCTGGGACAGATGACAACAGCAATAGCAGTAAGATGAAATCAGCAGTTGGGAAGAAAATAAGATGATGTGGGGATTCAAAAGTGGTATGAGAAATATGCTATCCTGTTTCAAAAGATGAAAGCATTCACAGCATGGATTATAAATGCACAGCTATTATCAATGATTCTGCACAAAGTGTGTTATTATCTAGATTATTAAACTAGCAGCTTCGAGGCAACCATTATGAAATGATTGTACAGCAGGGATATTGCAGGATTGGAGCCTAATTAGACAGGATACGGGAAGCCTGGTAGGTATCCGAAACTAACATATGGATCTAGGGAAGGGGTTTGGATTCAGAGTGGAGCCTCATGCTTGGTCCTGTGATTGACCATAAACCTGCATGATGATGACCACATTTTCAAACTCACATACAATGCCCATTGATCACTCTGTGTAATCAGAGTAGGTATATTGTGTACACTTCTGAGAATTGTGTGCAAATAATTCTTTTCGTAAAATCAATTTATGCTTTAAATGTACCCAGAGAGACAATGCATATGTGAATGTTTAGAAAAATTTTAAAGCACAAAGATAGCAGTGATTAGTGATAACAAGGTCTTCATAGCTTATCTGTGACCGCGGTTCTACTTTGATTTTTTTAAGTAAAATCCCAATGATAGTAAAATAAATAAGAATTGTCTCTTTTGTGAATGAAGACTCCTCATGTGCGGTGATGCTTTTCCCTCAAGCTGTGTGATTTGCGTGTCTGGGCTGTGGAAGGTATACCCGGCTGTGTCCAGGAGGTGCTAGTAGCAGCCCTGGTCTGACCCAGGTTATGAGGCTGTGGGAGCCAAGAGGACCCGCACAGACGCAGGGCTCCATGAAGAAGCCATGAGCGCCTCACACAGGTAGGTGGCTGACCTTATACAGAAGATAAAGACCTCGGGCATCAGAAACCAACCAAAGTGAGCCCAGATGACTAAAAGATGTTTCTGTCCTTGCCAAAAAAAAAAAAAAAAAAAATGGATATAGGGGAAGAGAGGGAAAAATAAAACAAGATGAAACCAGAGAGGGAGACAAACCATAAGAGACTCTTAATCTCAGGAAACAAACTGAGGGTTGCTGGAGAGGTGGGGGTGGGAGGGATGGGGTGGCTGGGTGATGGGCATTGGGGAGGGTATGTGCTATGGTGAGCGCTGTGTATTGTGTAAGACCGATGAATCACAGACCCGTACCCCTGAAACAAATAATACATTTTATGTTAATAAAAATTCAAAAAGATAAATAAATAAAAATAAATGGGTAGGTAAGAGGGGAGGCCTAGTTAAGATATATGGGCAGTGGGACAGGAGACCGTAACTGATTCTGTCTCCTTGGAAGACCCCAAGTGCTAGAATCACTGAAGTCAGCATCTTGGCCTGAGTGTTTACACATCCACCTTGTACAGTTTAGCACGTGTGAGGAAGGTTTCCAAGGGCCCAAGGGTCGTCACATGCACTGATGAAACTGAGTTTCTAGATCCAGAAGGATGGGCAGCAGAGCTGGGGTGTCCCCACCAGCCTAACTCTTGGCTACTTGCAAGAGGAGAGAACCAGGTTTAGCCTAAGCCGGGGCCTCCCCGCTAATGCCAACCAGCTGCCCACAGGGAGCTGGGCACATATGCCAAGCCCAGACACTCCACTTAGACTGAGCAGCATGCCAGTGTCTGGCCAGAGTGCCACAGAACACCCAAACACACTCTGTAACTTCCCTGTTTTGCTGCTAGACATGAGGGTGGAGGAGAAAAAAAATTCAACTCAAAATAAACCACACTCAGAAAACTTACTCATTAAAAAAATTATTGAAAATTCTAAGTATAGATTGTTATTTTGGAAGATGCTCAAATGCACACAATGATAGGAACTGTATCAGAGCTGAGCATTAGAGAAAAATTCTTAAAGTATTTTTAAAAACCTTAAGAATTCTAGTGGAAAAATGAGATCTATATTTGAGGGAGTAGGGAGGATTTAATCTAGATAGGAACTTTTAAAGGTATGGGAAGAGAAATTATATTCTGTTGATACAAGAGATAGACTATTCCCCGCCATCAAGAATATGCTGGCCTTCCAACAAAGAGTGTTGAACCTGAATGTTTCTCAGAGACAGAAAAATCACATAACTACTCTCAATATGGCTAATGTACCACTGCTTTTCAAGCCCCTTCTGTACATTCTTACCTAAAATTCATCTAACAACATGACCATATGAGTGCTTGGGGGCTGGGTAAGGAACCAACAATGTGCCTGATTTCTGTGCCACCTCTTCTTTAGACATATGTCACCCATGTGTACCTGTCACCATGACATTACTCATAGATTTTCCACAGTAGGGATGACACACACCAGAAGCAGTAGATCACTTACATGTTAATTGCAATTACATAGCAAAACATAATGTGCTGCCAAAATATTCACAGGATAATTGCCCTGTGATGACAAGATAATTCTTCCTATTCTCCCAAAACAGAATGTAGATGCCCCATCTAATTACTTTGCAATCTTCTAGGCAAAAAAATTTCACTCGGCCCCAGCCAAGCATGTACCTTTCCACATACAACTCCCCTCCAAGTGTCTTTCATCATGTCAGATGAAGTCTGGGAGCACGCCAAGGATGTGATTGGGGTTCTCAACCTCAGCAGCACCGACATATGGAGCCAGACAATTTCTTGCTGGGGGCGGGGTGGAGAAGAAGGACGTCCCTGTGCATTTGTAGAATCTTTAGCAGCATCTCTGGTTTCTACTCACTAGATGACAAAAGCACTCGTCCACTTACGGTTTTGACAACCAGGATGTTTCTAGACATTGCCAAATGTGCCCCACGGGGCTAAATCGCCCCCTATTGGGAGCCCCTGGATTAGATGTATTTGCCCAGCTGGTAAAAAAGTCCGTTCCCAGCAGTTAATGCAAGGCACACGCAGGAAATAGAGAGATGCATGTCAGGACACGCCCCTTGTCCCCATGGTCCTCCTCTGCATGCCTCCTCCCCCTCTCCAGGCCCCCAGCACCTGCTGTCCTCTCCTCGTTCAAAGTCCCAACTCCAAGGAACTGCCCAGGCCCTTCTCCCTCCAGAGGTCCCAGCTCCAAAGTGACTCTGCCAGCCTCCTCTTTTCCCGCCCCGCCCCCAACCACCAGAACCACACATACGCCTCTTGGAGCAAACATTTCATCATGTTACTGACCTCAGACCAGAGGGGAGAGGAAAGCACTTTGACTGAAAAAATAAAACATAAAACAATAGTATCCTTAATACTCACAGGGGTGTTGGATGAAATTTTAGGTGGTGTGTACAAGTGAACGAGGAAATAATTTAGGGTCAGAAAGCTGTTTTCAGGACTTCCTGTATAAGACTAGCCCTGCTGAGGCCTCCCAAGACCTTGGGGGACAGGAAGTCCTTCAGATTCCAAGGACAGTCCATCCCTGAACAAAGGAAACAATTTGTGTTCATTCTCAACCCTGAATGTTTTGGGCTTAGGCTGTCTCTGATTAGTTGGAATGATAAATTTGGAAAGTTCCAAAAGTTTCTCAGTATATCATTGTAATTTGCTTTAAGATATAACCACCAAGAGAAGATGAAATTGCTCTAGAGCATGAGTCAACAAACCACTCACATAAAGGGCCAGAGAGCAAATATTTTAGTCATTGTGGGTGCTAGAGTAGCACCTGCTCAACACTGCCGTTGTCGGGTGCCACGGACAAAATGTAAATGAATGAGTACAGTTGTGTTCCAATAAAACTTTATTTACAAAATCAGGCTAGAGGCCAGATTTGATCCAAGGCCCATAGCATACCAATCCCTGACTTAGAGGATCCCCCTTGTTCATAAAACAACATTTACTGAGCATCAACAATGAGCCAGGCAATGGGAGGCACATTGCTGATACGGGATTTATACCACACTGACCCAGCTCTTAAGAAGCTTGTCCTCTAACAAGGACAGCGACATTCAAACAGCAGATCCAGGGAAGTGTGAGAGGGGTACCATGGAAACCCAGAAGCAGTGATCAGTTCCTCCTCTGGGGGTGGGAGTGGAGACTGTTAAAAAAAGTCTTCACTGAAGAGGTACCCAAAGTGCTGATCCATTGAAACAGATATTGTTTTTGGTAGAGACTACTTCCATGTTCTGCCGACAGTCCTGCGGTAGCCCATCCTGTCTCCCACAATAGGGGCTTCCCACCACGGTCATGTCCGGAAGTTATCCATCCCTCTTCCAGAGCTCCTGTGCTCACAGACAAAGGAGGCTACGGCTCTGAAATGCCTCATCCTCAATGACTTGAACCCCAAGCTTTGACCCCTTTACCCCACCGCAGCCTTCCAAAGTGAAGGACATGGATTTAGTTGACCAGAGTTCTTCCCCTCCTCCTTTGTCTCGAAACACCTGACTCTTCAGTTACCCAGAGTCATCTTCAAAGAGCTTGCACACAAGCTCTTTGTTTTAATTTATGGACTCGTTTGGAGCACTCTAGAGTTGCAATTCAGATTGCAAATGTATCTCATTTCATAATATTTAGCGACGTCTCAGGACTGGCTGAGCTATGATTGGACAATATTTTAATTCTTACTTTAGGACTATAGCTTCCCAACCAACTCGTGAGTGAGAGAACGTGGAATGCTATTGTTTTCCTGTTTCTAACCACAAAGGGTAGTAGCACTGGAAGTAGAAAGTTCATAGAGAGAATGAAAACACCCACTCCTGGAGTATTACAGGAAACATTACATTGGCTCCACAGCCAGATAATTCATGCCCCTGCTGATTATCACAATACACGTGAATCTGATTTCTAAAATTCCACCCAAGACAAAATCATCCAAGGGTGCTCATGAAGAAAATTAACATATTAATTTTAGTAACAAAAACATCACGGAAGGATGCCAATTAACAAACTAACTTGAGAACGGCAGTGGTAACATACAGCCACCCAATGGCAGCCTTCTTGAGATTGCCTTGGAGAAGTCCCAACTTTATGAATAGAGAAAAACACTGTAAATCCCACTGAGTCGAAGTGGGAGGACTTTAATCTGTCACCCTGAAGCCTAAGTCAGCCCCACAGACCTCACAGAGCTGCTGTTTGTGAAAAGGGCAGAAAGATGGGGTCAATGCCTTGGCCTCCGGGGCATGGGGCAGAGTACAGAGCTGAGACCATTCCCTTCCCCTTGTTGTCAAGGCCATGATGCTACTCACTTTACTGTGAGCATTGTCAAAGCAGAAGTAGAAGTCACCGATGGGGCCAATGTAGCTAAGCATGTGGCCTGAACGGCCTCTGATACGATGCATGCCAGAGGCTGCTCACTCACCATTGCTCTCTCAGCAGCCTGTCCTCCCCTCCAAAAGAGGAGTGGCCATCCACAGGTTCAGTGCCTTTGCAAAGATTAGTGCACCATGTGTGTGGAAACAGGGCTCCAAAAGCATGAATCTCAGACCTGGTAAATTCTCATAAAAGATGTATTAGCGTCCTGTCATCACTGTAACACGTGACCACAGACTTAGTGGCTTAAAACAACACAAATTAATTCTTTTTGTTCTAGAGGTCAGAAGTCTGAAAGGAGCCTTACGAGGCTAAAATGGAGGTTTCTTTTTTTTTTTTACTTTTTTATTGTTATGTTAATCACCATATATTACATCATTTGTTTTGGTGTAGTGTTCCCTGATTCATTGTTTGTGCATAACACCCAGTGCTCCACGCAGAACGTGCCCTCTTTAATACCCATCACCAGGCTAACCCATCCCCCCACCCCCCTCCCCTCTAGAACCCTCAGTTTGTTTTTCAGAGTCCATCATCTCTCCTGGTTCGTCTCCCCCTCTGACTTACTCCCCTTCATTCTTCCTCTCCTGCTATCTTCTTCTTTTTCTTTTTTCTTAAAATATGTTGCGTTATTTGTTTCAGAAGTACAGATCTGTGATTCAACAGTCTTGCACAATTCACAGCGCTCACCATAGCACATACCCTCCCCAATGTCTATCACCCAGCCACCCCATCCCTCCCACCCCCGACCACTCCAGCAACCCTCAGTTTGTTCCTGAGATTAAGAATTCCTCATATCAGTGAGGTCATATGATACATGTCTTTCTCTGATTGACTTATTTCACTCAGCATAACACCCTCCAGTTCCAACCACGTCGTTGCAAATGGCAAGATCTCATTCCTTTTGATGGCTGCATAATATTCCATTGTGTATATACACCACATCTTTTTTTTTAATTTTTTTATTGTTATATTAATCACCATATATTACATATTTTGTTTTGGTGTAGTGTTCCATGATTCATTGTTTGTTCATAACACCCAGTGCTCCACGCAGAACGTGCCCTCTTTAATACCCATCACCAGGCTAACCCATCCCCCTACCCTCCTCCCCTCTAGAAACCTCAGTTTGTTTTTCAGAGTCCATCATCTCTCCTGGTTCGTCTCCCCCTCTGACTTACTCCCCTTCATTCTTCCTCTCCTGCTATCTTCTTCTTTTTCTTTTTTCTTAAAATATGTTGCGTTATTTGTTTCAGAAGTACAGATCTGTGATTCAACAGTCTTGCAGAATTCACAGCGCTCACCGTAGCACATACCCTCCCCAATGTCTATCACCCAGCCACCCCATCCCTCCCACCCCCAACCACTCCAGCAACCCTCGGTTTGTTCCTGAGATTAAGAATTCCTCATATCAGTGAGGTCATATGATACATGTCTTTCTCTGATTGACTTATTTCACTCAGCATAACACCCTCCAGTTCCATCCACGTCGTTGCAAATGGCAAGATCTCATTCCTTTTGATGGCTGCATAATATTCCATTGTGTATATATACCACCTCTTCTTAATCCATTCATCTGTCGATGGACATCTTGGCTCTTTCCACAGTTTGGCTATTGTGGACATTGCTGCTATAAACATCGGGGTGCACGTACCCCTTCGGATCCCTACATTTGTATCTTTGGGGTAAATACCCAGTAGTGCAATTGCTGGATCGAATGGTAGCTCTAATTTCAACTGTTTGAGGAACCTCCATACTGTTTTCCAGAGGGGTTGCACCAGCTTGCATTCCCACCAACAGTGTAGGAGGGTTCCCCTTTCTCCACATCCCCGCCAACATCTGTCGTTCCCTGACTTGTTAATTTTAGCCATTCTGACTGGTGTGAGGTGGTATCTCATTGAGGTTTTGATTTGGATTTCCCTGATGCCGAGCGATGTTGAGCACTTTTTCATGTGCCTGTTGGCCATTTGGATGTCTTCTTTGGAAAAATGTCTGTTCATGTTTTCTGCCCATTTCTTGATTGGATTATTTGTTCTTTGGGTGTTGAGTTTGATAAGTTCTTTATCGATTTTGGATACTAGCCCTTTATCTGATATGTCATTTGCAAATATTTTCTCCCATTCTGTCGGTTGTCTTTTGGTTTTGTGGACTGTTTCTTTTGCTGTGCAAAGGCTTTTTATCTTGATGAAATCCCAATAGTTCATTTTTGCCCTGGCTTCCCTTGCCTTTGGTGATGTTTCTAGGAAGAAGTTGCTGCGGCTGAGGTTGAAGAGGTTGCTGCCTGTGTTCTCCTTTAGGATTTTGATGGACTCCTGTCTCACGTTTAGGTCTTTCAACCATTTGGAGTCTATTTTTGTGTGTGGTGTGAGGAAATGGTCCAGGTTCATTCTTCTGCATGTGGCTGTCCAATTTTCCCAACACCATTTGTTGAAGAGACTGTCTTTTTTCCACTGGACATTCTTTCCTGCTTTGTCAAAGATGAGCTGACCATAGAGTTGAGGGTCCATTTCTGGGCTCTCGATTCTGTTCCATTGATCTATGTGTCTGTTTTTGTGCCAGTACCATACTGTCTTGATGATGACAGCTTTGTAATAGAGCTGGAAGTCCGGAATTGTGATGCCGCCAGCTTTGCTTTTCTTTTTCAATATTCCTCTGGCTATTCGGGGTCTCTTCTGGTTCCATACAAATTTTAGGATTATTTGTTCCATTTCTTGGAAAAAAGTGGATGGTATTTTGATGGGGATTGCATTGAATGTGTAGATTGCTCTAGGTAGCATTGACATCTTCACAATGTTGGTTCTTCCAATCCATGAGCATGGAACGTTTTTCCATTTCTTTGTGTCTTCTTCAATTTCTTTCCTGAGTATTTTATAGTTTTCTGAGTACAGATCCTTTGCCTCTTTGGTTAAATTTATTCCTAGGTATCTTATGGTTTTGGGTGCAGTTGTGAATGGGATCGACTCCTTGATTTCTCTCTCTTCTGTCTTGTTGTTGGTGTATAGGAATGCCACTGATTTCTGTGCATTGATTTTATAGCCTGCTACTTGACTGAATTCCTGTATGAGTTCTAGCAGTTTTGGGGTGGAGCCTTTTGGGTTTTCCACATAAAGTATCATATCATCTGCAAAGAGTGAGAGTTTGACTTCCTCTTTGCCGATTTGGATGCCTTTGATTTCTTTTTGTTGTCTGATTACTGTGGCTAGGACTTCTAACACTATGTTGAATAGCAGTGGTGAGAGTGGACATCCCTGCCGCGTTCCTGACCTTAGGGGAAAAGCTCTCAGCTTTTCCCCATTGAGAATGATATTCGCTGTAGGTTTTTCGTAGATGGCTTTTATGATATTGAGGTATGTACCCTCTATCCCTATACTCTGAAGAGTTTTGATCAAGAAAGGATGCTGTACTTTGTCAAATGCTTTTTCTGCATCTATTGAGAGGATCATATAATTCTTGTTCTTTCTTTTGTTAATGTATTGTATCACGTTGATTGATTTGCAGATGTTGAACCAGCCTTGCAGCCCAGGGATAAATCCCACTTGGTCGTGGTGAATAATCCTTTTAATGTACTGTTGGATCCTATTGGCTAGTATTTGGGTGAGAATTTTTGCATCCATGTTCATCAAGGATATTGGTCTGTAATTCTCCTTTTTGATGGGGTCTTTGTCTGGTTTTGGGATCAAGGTAATGGTGGCCTCATAAAATGAATTTGGAAGTTTTCCTTCCATTTCTATTTTTTGGAACAGTTTCAGGAGAATAGGTATTCATTCTTCTTTAAATGTCTGATAGAATTCCCCTGGGCTTTTGTTTCTTGGGAGATTTTTGATGACTGCTTCAATTTCCTTAGTGGTTATAGGTCTGTTCAGGTTTTCTATTTCTTCCTGGTTCAGTTTTGGTAGTTGATACATCTCTAGGAATGCACCCATTTCTTCCAGGTTATCTAATTTGCTGGCATAGAGTTGCTCATAATATGTTCTTTTTTTTTTTTTAAGCTTTTATTTTTTTATTGTTATGTTAATCACCATATATTACATCATTAGTTTTTGGTGCAGTGTTCCATGATTCATTGTTTGTTCATAACACCCAGTGCTCCATGCAGAACGTGCCCTCCTCAATACCCATCACCAGGCTAACCCATCCCCCCACCCCCCTCCCCTCTAGAACCCTCAGTTTGTTTTTCAGAGTCCATCATCTCTCATGGTTCGTCTCCCCCTCTGACATGCTCATAATATGTTCTTATAATTGTTTGTATGTCTTTGGTGTTGGTTGTGATCTCTCCTCTTTCATTCATGATTTTGTTGATTTGGGTCATTTCTCTTTTCTTTTTGATCAGTCTGGCCAGGGGTTTATCAATCTTGTTAATTCTTTCAAAGAACCAGCTCCTAGTTTCGTTGATCTGTTCTACTGTTCTTTTGGTTTCTAGTTCATTGATTAAAATGGAGGTTTCTGCAGGGCTGTGTTCCTTCTGGACTCTCCAAAGGAAAATCCATATCCTTGCCTTGTCCAAGCTTCTAGAGTCAACCCACATTCATTGGTTTGCAGCCCCATCCTCAGACTTCAGAGTGCATCCCTCCAACCTCTCTTCATTGTCATGTCTTCTTTTATAACTCTGATCCTCTGGCTTGCCTCCTAAAAGGATGCTGTGTCCACCCACCTAGACAATCAGGATAATTTCCCCATCTCAAGATCCTTAGATCAGTCACATCTGCAGAGTCCCTTTTGTCACTTATAGTAACATTCACAGGTTTTAGGGATTGGGATGTAGACGTTTTTGAGGGGCCATTGTTCTGCCTACTACACACACACAAAGCAAGGGCTTTGAATGAAGGGCAAGAATGAAAACTGTCAAAGACAAAGTATGGGGCACATGGAGGTGGAGGCTGATTCAAAGTCCTACTGGCCTGGAGAAGAAGGAGAGAGGTAGAGGCTGCCAACCTTGGCAGTAGAGAGCACTTGAATGAGGAGTGCCAGTCTGGAGCCAGAAGATGCAGTTTGTAGGTGACTCGACTGCCACCTTCCTGCATGACTCTGGATGAGTGAGTCTCAGGTCACCTGCCTTTCTGAGCTTGCTTCTGGTCTCTTCTCCAGTCTCACCTCCCCCTCTCTGCCTTTGTACCCACATACTCTGTCTCCCCCACCATGAGAGCTGTTCCTGCTCACACTTCCTCTGGGACTCGCCCTCTCTTCTGAGCTCACCTTCTCACCCTGTACATTGTCAAGTCCTCCCTTCTCCAAGGAGCAACTTCTTTCATCCACAAGTGTGCTGCAATACCCTCCGCTTTCAAAGATCTCCCTTGGCGCCATGCTCACCTCCATATACCACCTCACACCTCTCCTCCTCTTCATAGCAAAACTCCCCAAAATGGTGGTGGGTTCTGGCCATCTCCACCACCTCCCTCCATTCCTTGCACCTACTCTATTTAGGTTTTTGTTCCCAAACACGGCCCTGAATCCCCATTGTCAGGAATGACAGCGACCTCCACCTTGCCAAGCCTAATGGGCAGTTTTCTCATCCTCCTTGACCACTCTGTGCATCTCACATTGGTGATCACCCTCTTCCTTTGGGACACTTCCTCCCCTTGCCTCCCTTGACTTTAAGTCCTCCTAGTTTTCTTGCTATCTCCCTGTCTGCCTCTTCTCAGCCTCATCTGCTGATTCCTGCTCTTCTTCCTCTTGCCAGCATGTCGACATCGTGGGCTCCAGGCTCAGTCAGACCCTTCTCTTCCTGCACCTACTCTCTGGCTGAGCTCATCCAGTCCTGCTGTCATTTAGGCATTGACTAAATGCCTCCCGCATGCTAACAGTTCCCTAATTTATACTCCCAGGTAAATTCCCTCCCCAACTCTGGACTCGTGTGTCTAGCTGCCTATTCAATATCTCCACTTGGTTGTCAACCAGACAACACAGACACGGCATGCCCAAGAATGAACCCTGGTTCATCACCTCCAACCCTGACACTCCCAAAGCCTTCCCCACTTGAGCAAATCCAATCTTCTGGTGGCTCAAGCCAAAATCCTAGTTGCCATCTTTGCCTCCTTCATTCTCTGCCCCCTTACACCCCACTCAGCATTGGGTGTATATTCAAAACATATCCAGGAGCCTTTGCACTATGTGCAGTCCCTCCACAGTCACTCCAACCTAAGCTGCCATCATCCTTCACCCAGAATGTGCTCCAGGCTCACATTGGCATCCTCTCTTGACCCTCCTTCAGTGTGGTTTTAATGTGGGAGACAAAGAGTGGTACTTTTCTCTTAAAAAAGAAAAATCAGATCTTCCTGACCCTTGCACAAAATCTTCCCATGACTTCCTGTCCCCTGCAAAAACAAACAAAAAAACAACAACAACAAATAAAAACCCGAGTTCCCTGCAGTGTCCATGTGGCCACACATGCTGATACGCAGCCTCTCTCTGGCCTCCTTTCTAGTGGCATGCTTCCTGGCTCACTGCTCTCCAGCCTCCCCACTCCTCAAGCAAAAGCCTCCTCTGCTTTGGCACTTTGGATCCCACCTCAGAGACTGGCTCCTTCATACCTCCACAAGGTTCACGCCCCGACTTTATGTACGTCTTTGCCCAAATGTTACTTTCTTAGAGAAACCTTCCCAAGACCACCGTATCCAGCACAACCTTCCTTTCCACACCCTTCCCCCCATCCCCTTGTAGAACGTGGCATTGCCTGCAAGTGGTGCCCATTTTTATTTGTTGACCTATTTGTTTTCTGTCTCTCTACTAAAAAGAAAACACCATTAGGACCGGGATCTTACCAGACTCATTCTTTGTTGTATCTCCCTGAGTGAGAATGGTGTCCAGCACATAGGAGGTATTTAGCACATTCATAGAGTATTTGCAGAATGGGTGACTGTGTTCTCATGGAACATCTGCTTTTGCTATCATGGTGCTCTCTTGCTATCTAATCACTGTTGTTGTCCCACTGCCTCCCTAAATGGGCCGTGAGGTCCTCAAGAGCAGAGGCATGTCTTCTTTATCCCCAGCATCTAGGCAGTCCATATACATCCGATATCTGGATAGCTGGATGGGCAGATGGATTTATTAGATTAGGTGAATAAGAATTATGGCCACGGCTGCCCCTGGGGCCCACGCTTTGACAGGTAAGAGGATTTGCTTTTGAAGATTAATTCCTCAATCATCTCAATATAAATGCCATGCAAGCTGGTCATACAGACAGGAACAAGAAAAATGATTTTTTGAAGAAAAATCTGTAGGTTGACACTTCCCATCTTCTCGTAGGTTGTAATTAGTGCTGGGGCTACTTTCACTTTCCTAACACTTCATATTAGTGCCCAGGTCCATCCCTCTACTTTGTGCCTTAAATCAGAAAGGATGTCCCCTGGGACACTCTCCCAAGGCCACCCTCACCTTCACAGCAGAAAATACAAAAGGCCCAAATCAAGCAAATTCCCTCCCAAAGTTAATTCTGACATAGGGAGAAGTAGAGACAAACGTAGCTGTTTTCCTGGGGCTCATGACCTGATTTCCACCAGACCTCAACAGACTCTTCAAAGACCCCTACCCAGCACTCATCCGTGTGGATAATTTAACTCTAGTTGTTCTTTTTTTTTTTTTTATGCCTCGAAAGATTTCTTGATAATGCAGGGCTGCCTCACAAAATTTTAGCACTCGTACCTTTTTTTGGTCCAAAAAAGCAAAAAATGATTAACTAAACCAGGTAGGTTATTTGAAGGAGGAGAAGGGAGATTATGAAGAAAGCATTTAAAATATAGATATTTTTAAAGTACGGTTGAGAAAACTAGCATCCAAACCATTCTTATCAGAATTATAGTATTTTCCATTTAGGGAAGTGGGACAAGTTAATTGCATAGTTACCATGAAATAAACTACGTGGTAATTACACAGATACGCCTTCAGAAGCCGTAGTAATTACACTGAACTAAAGCATTCTAAAATAGACCAAGAGTTACCAACTTCACATACAATGAAAAGATGTTTAACCTGGACTCCAGCTACTTGATGTGAATACAGCACCATCAATGACTACTGATGCCAATTTTTGAAGATAATGATTTTTAAATATAGATGTATTTCTAGAAATGGTCCTTGGCACAATATTTCCTTTGAAAAAGCTCAGTTAACTACCGCTAGGCAGCAAGGAGGTTGACAGTAATTCCCTGCATAAGAGAGGTGATGCTCTTCAAAGAAAAATATTAACAGTTTCAGTTTTAGAAAGGAGATTTGCGTTGTTGGCTCATATTTACATCCTGTACGTCGGATCGGGAAGGAGGCTGTGTCAGAACAGAAATGACTAAGTTGAGAAGTGAACAGTGCAATGTATTTTGCATAGAACAAGCTATGTTCTTGGGACTTGAGAGGCCTGTTGTGTAGCTCATCCCCCAAAAGGCTTAACACAATCACCTTTTGTACCTGTTTTACACCAAATCATTCTGCTGGAGAAAGGAAGCAGGGACAATATATGGATGGTGGGGATGGCCAAGCTCTAAGCATCGTGGTCACAGAAATATCTCCTGGGATCCTGGGTTCCTAATAGTGGGTGTCTTAAAGCAACTTACTAACCTCTGGGCCTGACTTGATGGAAGGTCTCTCTGCAGGACCTCCTTACTTAAGACTAGGGAATTAGAGTTCCAGGAGAAGGAAACTGAGGGTTTCCAATGATGCTCTGAGTTTCTCTGTACATCACCTAACCTCCTGCCACCCTCCCCTCCCCACCACACAGGGTTTACACGAGGGTCCACAGATGGGTGCTGGCCTCCTGCCCCGCATCCCCGTCGCCAGGGCCGAGATATATCAGAATAAGCTGCCAAGGCCTTTGTGAATTTAATTTCATGGACATTGTTCTGCTAAGCTGGTGCCAGGGTAGATGATGGCCATGAGAGCAAGAAATGGGAGTCGCTGAGGACAAAGCCAGACGCAGGGGAGGGAAGTTTCTAACTGCACATAATTCAGACCTTGTTTGTGCTCAGCTCTGGCTCGGCCAGGCCAGCCCCAAAGGCATGGTGAAATGAATTTGTCTAAAAATGGTTCTGTTAAATCCTGACCCGAGCTGCCTCTTAGCCTCACGCACAAACGCACACGCACGCAAGCACATACATGCATGCTTGCACACGTGCAAACAGGACAATTGTTTCCACGGCTGTGGGTGTCTCTACGGGGTTGTGAGATTCTGGAGGGCAGAGAAGGATCTTCTGCTCCTTCTTTGCATTTCAATAAATGTTTGTCAACTGAGTAGACGAGAGCTCAGATCCCAACAGAGATGGACCTCCGTACAGAGCACCAGGGAATGTTCTTGCCTTCAGCCAAAAAGACTTTGTACAATATGTGGAAGGAAAAATAGCTAGGGAGTGTTTTTTTTTTTTTTAAATGTACAGTGATCAAAAGAAAACAAAGCTGTTAGGATCAGTTTGATTTAGAATAGGAAACATTTTAGAGTTGCTATAATCATCAAAACTCACACAGTGGCTAGCAATGACTAGAACTCACAATTCCAGGAGCCTCTTTCAGAACTGTTTGACCATGTGGCTTAGGTCTTGATCAGTTTTGAGATCACGCGGCTGTTTCAAACATGACATGTCTAAAGTCAACCAAGCTGTAACTTTTTGAAGAACCTGTGTCTTTAGAGTCAGATGGTTCTGTGTCTACAACAGACAAGGATGAACTTGATTTTCCTGTTACTGTTCTAGAGTGGTTGCTAATTAAAATTATTAATGTGAAACTTCTTCAAACCTACTGTCAGAGAAATATCTCATATCAGCCACTGCTATGGACTGAATCTTCTGTTTCTCCCCAAATTCATATGTTGAAACCTGAATCCCAATATCATGGTATTTGGAGGTGGGCCTTTGGGAGGTAATGAGGCCAGAAAGGTGAAGTTCTCACAAATTGGCACTTGTACCCATATAAAGAGACCAGAGAGCCAGCTAGCTCCCTTTCTGCCATGTGAGGGCCCAGGAAGAAGCCAGCCATCTGTAACCCAGAGGAGGGCCCCCACCAAGAACCCGCCCATGCTGGCACCTGGATCTCACACTCCCAGACTCCAGAACTGTGAGACATAAATTGGTGTTGTTTACAAGCTACCCAGTGTGTGGTATTTTGTTAGAGCAACCCAAGCTGACTGAGAAGACAGCCACACTCTTGAATATGGATGTAAGTCAGTCAACACACCACCTACTCCAGGCACATATGTGCTAAACCTTAGCACAAACATAGCGTCGAGTTTCTGCCACCAGGGAAATCATGGAGAAGGGCAAGCTTGAGCTCCTTCCCAGCATCCACCCCCTGCCCTGGCCATGGTGGAGCCCACTTTGGTATATCCCCCTTGGCCTGTGGGAAGGCCCTGGTCACTCACACCCACACAGGCCGGACGGAAGCTAGAACAACAGGAGGCGGCTACAGTCCAAAGACACCTGGACAGACAATGGCTGTGTCCAAGCAGATCCCACAAGAAGGCTGCTTCTCGCCCCGGGCCCAGGAAGGCCCACGCACAGGGACTCTACCCCAAGAATCAACATTTTAAATGACTTGTCAATAACTAACTTGCTGTGCCATTTCTTTCCCAAGGGCCTCTCCAATGTCATTGACTTTGTAAGCCCCACACATCCCTGTGGGGTGTCCTGTTGTCCGTTACCCCATCTTGAAGGGGCAGCACAGCCTGGTGGTGGAGGTGTGGGTTCTAGAGGCCCCTTCCTGGACTCCTCATTGCCGGCAGCTTCGCCGGATCACCTGATTACTCTATGCCTCTGTTTTCCCATCTGGAAAATGGGGATGATAACAAAACCTCCCCTTGGGCTTGGTGTAGGATTAGCAGGGACAATGGTTAGCAGGTCTGGAACATGGCATGTGCTCAGGGAATCTTGGCTCTCGTACACGAATTACGGCCGGAGAGTCTGTCTCAGCAAGGTGGCTGAAATGTGTCTGTCTCCTGGCTTCTGAGTCTGAGGGGATAATCCCCTCTGTTTTCTAGGCAGTTCGGGTCACTGCTCAAAAGAAATTTTTTTTTACATCTCCCCTTGAATAAATAGATTTATGTGGTAATATCTCATTTTTACAAAGAGAATCACACTTTCGACAGCAAAGCCCTGGACAAAACACACACATACAACATAATGCACATGGATGCATACTTACATACATGCTTACGTGTCTACTATATTTGCTAATATAAAGGTAATGTTGATTGTAGAACATTTGAGAAATATAGAAAAGTATACAAATAATTAAGAGTTACTCATTATCTCATAATGTCCACACTAGGTGTCATCACAGTTGATATCTGAGACATAGCTTTTATGGTCTGGGAGCCTTTTCCTGAGCACACACACATCTTCAGATACATGCTTTATCTAGCTAGCTATATATGGCTTAGCATAAAGCTCTTCTTTTCAGCCCTGGGCTGTGTGTGATATGCCACATTAAAAAGTTATTAGGTTTACAGGACATCTTCTGGTGCTGTACTTTTTCCTCTCAGGGGTTTTGCGGTCTGAAGCACAAAACCTGCCGATCAGAACTACCCACCACCCCTGTCAGTGAATGGGGGCAGTCTCGATGAACAGGTGGGGTCTCCTCCCAGGACCAAGCTCTCTGAGCAGCCGTGATGCTAAGTGAAAGAAGCCAGTCACAGAAGGACAAATGCAGCATGATTGCCCTTGTGCACGGTACCTAAGATGGTCAGACTCACAGAAGCGGAGAGAACATGGTGGTTGCCAGGAGCCAGGGGAGGGAGAGTGGGGAACTGCTCTGCTATGTGCAGAGTGTCAATTGTGCAAGAAAACTTTCCAGAAATGTGCCCTACAACACCGCCCTTACAGTAACAATACTGTACCTGACACTTAAATATTTGTTAAAAGGATGGGTCTCATGTTCTGTGTATGGGCGTTTACCATAATAGAATAAGTAAATAACTAAATAAAAATTCCAAAGTCTTCGCTGAATTCTGCCAGGTGAAGAGCAGGTAACCAGGCACCTGTGCTGGGCAGGCTGGCGTCCTGTCGGTGCCATGCCTGGGGACAGTGGAGGTGAGCTGGTCACCTGACAGCGTCAGCCCCGTGGCAGGAAGGTCACCACCCCCGCGTCTGGTGCAAGCTCTTCCGGAAGCGGACTCCATCCCTCCACTGCGTCTGCCCAGGAATCTCTGCTCCTGGGTCATCCGACTTGCTGTTGCTTGGTAACTGGAGCACCTAATTATTCCACTAGGAGGTCAGAGAAATGTCAGCAACCCCATTACATGGACCCAAGACAGTCAGGCATAGGGCGATAATTTGCATAGAGAACTTCATTTTCCAGGGAGGAATAAGAAAGAAAGAGCATCGCCAAGTTCAGTGCATGTTGGCTAATAGCAAACAAGGTGGTCTGGAAAACAAAGTGCGGTTCAGAACAGGATGATGAAAAGCAACTCAGAGTGGGTTTTCAGTGTTTGCTGCTTTTTGTTTTGTTTTGTTTTGTTGCCTTTAACTCTGAAAGTGTCCATAGATAAGGAAGAGCAAATGCTCAAGGAGAAAAGTACTTCTTCATCTGTTCAGATAATGAGGTTTTCCTAGTAAAGGTTTATTAAGGATCATGCCTTCTTTTGGCTTGGATTTGTGTGTGTGTGTGTGTGTGTGTGTGTGTGTGTGTAGCTTCGTGTTGAGTTTTCTTGTCAACGAATTCTAGGTGATCAGGTTTAAAAATAATTGGGTTGTCTTTTTTTTATGTTATGTTAATCACCATACCTTACATCATTAGTTTTTGATGTAGTGTTCCATGATTCATTGTTTTCGTATAACACCCAGGGCTCCGTGCAGAACGTGCCCTCTTTAATACTCATCACCGGGCTAACCCATCCCCCACCTCCCTCCCCTCTAGAACCCTCAGTTTGTCTTTTTTACTTTCTTTGTTGACAATCCCCATCCATTTGTATTTGTCTGTGGCTATAATTGTCAGGGTTCTCTTTTCTAAAGAATTCTTCCATGTACCTTGGGTGAGTTGCTAAAAACGTTCTAGCTGCCTGTGGACCGTGGAATGTGGCTGGCCCCTATAGACGCTCCGTGCAGATGGATTGACCTTCTGTTATTCACAGCTGAGTTCACTTTGGGAGCGAGGAGCCTGGGAGTCCTGATTTCTTTGTCTCCTGTAAGGAACGTAGTGAGCGGCTACGGGTGCCACAGAGAGACACTGAGCAGTGGTGACCCCCCCGTTCACAGACGTGCCCCATTCCAGACACAAGAGACGTTCATTCCATTTCTTCACTTTCTCTAACTCATGTTAAATTTCACACCAAGATTGGGGGCGCCTGGGTGGCTCAGTCGTTATGCGGCTGCCTTCGGCTCAGGTCATGGTCCCAGGGTCCTGGGATCGAGCCCCACATTGGGCTCCTTGCTCGTTGGGAAGCCTGCTCCTCCCTCTCCCACTCTCCCTGCTAAATAAAATCTTTAAAAAAAAAATTTTTTTTTCACACCAAGATTGGCAACCCAGCATGGGCTCTTTCTTCCAGACTTGGGTAGCACTCGACACCCAAGAACTGTCCATCCAGTTTAAAATACTCAAATAATGCTGCTAACTATCCCCCGGAGCAAAAAGGCTCTGACTCAAAGAAAGGAGCTCCCCCGGCCCCCGTCAAGGGAGGGGAGAATTGTTCTTCCTTGACGATCTTTTTCATCAGTGAAAATCGGTGTGAAAAGTTAACTTTGAACAACTAAAACATTGCTTGGCTCAGTGTTCCTTATATAGTGTGGAGCTTCTGCTGGGTAAATGCTGACCGGCTCGCAGGCACCTGTCCCCTGGGCTTCGTCCCTGGGTTCAGGGCGGTGATGTGCAGGGAAGCAGGTTGCACGAGGCTTGGCCCACTAGCCCCCTCTGCTGGCCCTGAGCGGTAAGTGACCCGGTGGAATCAGTCCGGGAGAAGCTCGCTGAGTTCCGCCTGTTTCCCGCAGAGCCATTTTCCTTAAGCCTCTCGTGTATTCTGAAGGCCCGTCACCGTCCAGAACTATTCCCCATGACGGGCAGAGAGCAGGAAATAATGTATTGGGACGAATGTGTGGAAAATGGCGCACACAGGATGGTGTGACGGTGGCACGTCACGGACGTACTCAGGGCGGCTGAACTGTACATTGAAAAATGGTTCACATGGTACATTTTATGTCATGTGTATTTTGCCACAATAAAAAAAATAACAAACACAAAGGAAAAATGGCGCCAGTGAGGACAAGTGAAAGGAAGAGCCCATCACAGGCCTCCGAGTCGGCCCTGTGGTCCCTGATCTACCTGAACCCTTCGGCGCTGTCAGTGGGGTCCACGGGCCCTGGCCACATGGGGGGCCACAGCTGGCAACCACCGATGGTCCCCGGGCTGGGGAGCGGACAAGGCCGGTCCCCAGAGGGGCTGGGGCGGACACGGGGGCTCAGGGGCCCGGCGGGAACTGTCCCTCGGTCCCTGCTCTCCATCTCCCCGCTCATCCTCTCCAGAGCCTAAGAGAGACTCGCAGCGTCCGCCAAGAATGAAGCCACCACAGCCTTTGAAGGGCCCTCCGAATGCAACCCCATTATCTTCACAGCCCCGAGGGAGTAAGGAGATTGGGGAAAGGGCTGAGGTGCTCCGAGCAGGGGAGAAAGGAGGCACGGCGGCACAGGTGAACCCCACGCCCTGCAGAGTCCCCTGAAGAAGTTCACTCAAACAAGGGAAACTTCAAACCGAGGGCCAAGTCCCAAACAGAAAACACATGCACCAGGAGCAGAGCCAGAGGAAAGACGAGCCTCCCCTTCAGTCCCGGCTGGAGGGAAGGAAGCTCAGGGAGAGGAGAGGAGGGGAGGGGAGTGGGGGAGGGACAGAAGGACCGTGAAGGGAAATCAAACCACAAAAGGGCCCAGAGAACAGCAGGAGGGGCTGCCGCGCCCCCCCCCAGAAGCCCACGGCTCGGCAGGGGGCCTAGCTGGGCGGCCTCCAGCTGCACTTGGGGCCAAGAGCCAGCACTGGCCTCGGCATCGGCAGAACGGGGGCCCGTGGGGGACGGATTCCGCAGGGAGGCTGGTCTCAGAGTGTTGCGAGGGCGTGTGCATGTGTGTGCGTGTGTGTGTGCACCACTGTGTGTGCGTGTGCCTGTGTGTGCACATGTGCGTGTGTGCATTATGTGTGCATGTGTGGGTGGGTGTGTGCGCACCTGGGTGTGTGCCTCGGCATGTGCACGTGTGCGTGTGTGTTGAATTGTGCAGGTGTGTGTGCACGTGTGTGAATGCACACGTGTGGGTGCACTTGTGCTTGTGTGTGTAGGCGTGCACACGTGGGCATCGGCGTGCACCTGTACATGTGCACGTGCGTGTGCACACACTAGGCAAGCCATTGGCTTTTCTAGCCGGTATTAGATATCAAAGGAAAAAATTACCAAACCATCCCTCAGCTTATTTTTTCACTACAGCCTTTGTTTTAAACTCTAAATTTAACTTGTAACCCCCAAATATGGTATTATTTATTCTTTAAAAAGAGGTGGTGTTTTTTAATCCAGGAGAATACAGGGGATCGTGAGAAATTTGGCAAGGTTCTGGCAAATTCACATCTTACATGCAAATTCATATTTGACACCAGCTAACTGCACAGCCTGCAGCATCCATAAAAATTAGGCTAAAGACATGCATTAACCAGAAGCGATAGGTCATGTGGAATGTCAGTGCCCAAGTCCCCTCCCCCCCCCCCCCCCCCCCCCCCCCCCCCGGTTCAGAAAGTGCCTCCAGAGTCGCAGCGGCCGTGCTTCAGGCTCACCTTCATGTGGGCTGCCTGGAAACTGGATCTCTAACACCTACGGAGACAGTAGGGTGTCCCCAAGCCTCCCCATGCATGGCTGCTGGCAGACCCACCAGTCCTGTTTACTGACACAGATGCTACTCCAGGCACGTGTGCTCTGCTCCACATTCCACATCCCCTCCCGCGAGCTACAGACCCTTTGCAAACTTTAATAGCGACAGAGAGAAGCATCCCCTGTAATAACATGTTTGCAATCATGTTTCCTGCATTTAATTTAGAAGAATTTATGTAACATAAATAAGCCTCAAATGTAATTTATGAAGTCTATGTTTCTGGAGAGCATTGAAGAACTATGTTCTTATTGATATTCTTTCGTTCAAGAAACATCTACTGAGAATGGGCCACGCCCAGGCACCCCGGGGTGGGGGTGACCAATGTCAGCTGCTCTGTCCAGCTAACAGGAAGCTCATTCCAGGGGACGCCTCACAGACATAAGGAATCTCACCAGCTAACTGCAATCTACAGAGAGAGGTATCACTACACGCCCATTTTTCAAGTTTTTAAAAATTTATTTTAGATGTTTTTATTTATATATATATTAAATGTTTATTGAAAAAAATCATAAAAAGTCTTTAATGATTCCTAAGGTATTCTTTGAAAACATACTTCAGCCTTCCATTCATGCAACAAGTATCTCGAGCACTGCTATCTATGCAGGGAGAGAAGATAGAGTCCCTGACTTCATGGAGAAGAGCAAGAAAATACGGTAAGCACCACCTCCTGGTGAGGTCATAAGTACTTTGGAGGAAAACAAAGGGGACAAGGGAGGGCTGAATGCTGCATGGGGGAGCACACTGGTCTTACTTTCAGACCGGCACCCACAGGGAGACCTCCCTCCTAAAGTGACATTTGTGTAAAGACATGAAGGAGCCCCTTTGGGGCTGCATGAAAAAAAAAATAAAGACATGAAGGAGTGAGTGCCTGAGCCATAACCTTTGCATCTGATCATCCTTGTCAGGACACCCCAGATACATGTATATCTTGTATGTTTATCATTGTCAAGCACAGATTAAAAGATATGGGAACACGGCAATAAATGATGACCAGGCCTGCCCTCAGGAGCTCGGGATGCGGTGGGGAGGGGGACAGCAAAGAGTGATGTCGGTGTGAGTGAACACCATGTGACGGAGAGCTCCCTGCACTCCTCGGATGCACAGGTTGGGGCCTTTAACACAGAACAGGTGCATTCTAGTTGCTGGGAATGCTGCAGTGATCAAAGCAGACAAAACTCCCTGTCCTCATGGGGCACACGTTTTACTAAAGGGGGGATATCTGTACCTGGACCTGTATTTATGTCTATTTCTGTATCTTTTTCTATATTTACATCTCTATCCATCTGTCTATCTTTAACAGCCATAGTCTTCAAAAATTATAATTTATCAAGAGGAACAGGAACATATCTGTACAGAAATATATCTATAATTCGGGCGCCTGGGTGGCTCAGATGGTTGGGCGTCTGCCTTCGGCTCAGGTCATGATCCCAGGGTCCTGGGATCGAGTCCCGCATCGGGCTCCCTGCTCCTTGGGAGCCTGCTTCTCCTTCTGCTTCTCTCTCTCTCTCTCTCTCTCTCTCTCCCCCCACCTCTGTCGCTCATGAATAAATAAATAAAATCATTAAAAAAAAGAAATAATCTATAATTCAAAACAGAAATATGTTCGCTCAAAAGAAAATTAAAAATGTAATGAATAGGGGCTTCTGGGTGGCTCAGTCAGCTGGGCGTCTGCCTTCGGCTCAGGTCATGATACAGGGATCCGGGGATCCGGGGATCCTGGGATCAAGCCCCACGCCAGGATCCCTGCTCAGCGAGGAGCCTGCTTCTCCCTCTCCTTCTCCCTGCCGCTCCCCCCGCTCATGCATGCTCTCTCTCTCTCTGTCAAATAGATAAATAAAATCTTTTTTAAAAAATGCAATGAATACACAAAGGGAGGAAAACATATACTCAGTGAGGGCCCTCAGGAAAGACTTCCTAAAATCAGTAGAAAGGGAATGGAATAATGCAGGAAATGCAAGACTATGTTTGGAAAAGGCAGGACGCTCAGCATCCTCTGACACAGGCACGTGGAGTCAGATGCACGAACGGGGTGAGGGAGGCTGAGAAGGTGGGTTGGGGCTGCACCCCTGCAGCCCCTCTGTCCCTCACTGGCCCCGAAACATAACGTCAATGACAAATATTTATAACAGACAAGGTCATGACCGCGGTGACCGCTCCAAGCACCTGAGGTAGATTTGCTTAATTTTCTGAGTGAAAAATCAAAAACTGGAGAATCCTCAAAAAAAGACTTAATTTTTCTGCAAAAGGATAGAAACAGCCATAATAATGATGTAGAATAAGAAAGCACAAGTTGTTACTAAACTGTGTTTTAAAGTCAACTTAAAATACCATTTATGGTAGAAGTATGAAATGTTCTATTTTATCCAGAATTAGAAAATTTACCACATCAGTATTGGATCTGTCAATATTGATTCAATAGTGAATATAATGGGAAAAAAAATCCTAAGAACACCAAACCACACAAACACCATCTCTTCTTAAAATAACCCTGGAAGTTATTATGCATCTCACTCACCAGCGTTTAGCAGAGCGGGCCTTCCAGAAATGTTTGTTGTAAATGCAATGATCCAATTAGAAATGTTATAGCAATCTTTGAGACAAGTGTAAAAAGACTGAGAAATTTTGAAGAAAGCAGAAAATTTTAGAAACCATCTGGAAATCTTAAATAGACGACAGTAATTATTCAGCTGTTTAGAAACAAGCCCTTAACAAGAAAACTTGAAGCTGGTCTCTCATTTTCTGCTAAAATAATTGTTTGTTTTCAAATCTCACAGTTTCGGGTTTTATAGTATCACTGACAACCTCCTGTCTCCCTGCGGACAGATCCCACACGTCCAGTCCCGGGGTCCGCCCCGAGAGAGCTCCTCCAGGGCCCTGTCCTCCCTGCAAAGCACCCCAAAACTGATGCCAGGTCCCTCCTTGTATGACCTCCTGCTGTCTTCTCCCTGACGCTTCACCTTCCAGAAGCAGATTCTGCTTCCCATGCCTGCAGGCCAGGCCCCACCCAAGCGCCCCCAGCAGCTCCGTGTCCAGGAAAGGCAAAACAAAGACGTCCCAGCTCCGTGACTGATGTGACTGGGCCACCGGTCGATTTCCCTTCTGGCACCTTCCCCGGTGCCTGAGTCAGGAGGAAGCCCTCCTCAAGGTTGATGAAAAGGCACAAGCAGGAGAGCCGATGTCCCACCCGGCTCCAGTGCCCTCTCAGCGTCCTGCGAGCTGAGACAGGAACCTGAGTGAGTGAGCTCAGTCAGGTTCCTGCATCTGCAGCTCCGCCCTCAGACCCCCAGGCCCCAGACCCCAGACCCCACGCCTGGCAGGCTCCCGGTGACCCACGCCCAGCCTCTTCTCCAGGCCGTGCTTTTCTCCACACAGGGAAGTCCATCTTTCCCTGAACCTCCCTGCACTGTTACCCCTGGATGGCTGGTGGCTCTCAGATGGGTTCATCAAAGACCTGAGCTCTGTTTGGCCCCAGCCCCGCTTCCCTGGCTTCTGCTGTGCTGCCCCCAGATCCTGTCTACCACCCAGGCCCTGGTGCCACCAGAACGACCCTTCTCGCGTCCTACGCCAACCCTCCGAATATGGTCATGGTGGGAGCAGCGCACCCTCTTTCCTTGGAACTCTCTACAAAGTCACCATTTCGCCTCTAGAGAGAGCTCCTGGCTCCCCATTATGGTGCACCCTGGACCATCCACTAATCCTCCTGTGCCCTTCTTCCTCCCTCGGAGCCCTCCCGATCTCTTTACTGTCTTTATTTATACCAAAAGCCCAGTAGTTTGCAGAAGGACCAGACAAGGATAGAGAACCACCAAGTTTTAGACGTAGCTCATAAAAATCTAAACTAACCCGTAGTCCTGTAATTCTGCAGCCCATCCCCATATGGATGCTCGGGCGGCTCAGGAGGCCGTAACAAACACCACACACTGGGGGCTTACACAAGGGATTTATTTTCCTCACGGTCCCAGAGGTTGGATGTGTACAAGGTCAAGGCCTGGGCAGGGCTGGCTCCTCCTGGGCGCCTAGATGCCATCCTGCCCCCCTGCGGGCATCCGTGCCCTTCTCTTCTCATAAGGACCCAGTCAGAAAGGATTAGGGTCCATTCTAATGACCTCATTTTAACTGATCACCTCTGTAAAGGCCTCATGTCCAAATATGGTCACATCCTGAGGTACCAGGGGTCAGAGCTTCAACATATGAATTTGGGGGGACACAATTCACCTCCTGACAACCCTTAAGCAAACTCTAACCAAAAAGTTATAGCGCCATTCCTTTCAAATTGGGCCCATGGACAGCAGGATCGGAAGTACCCAAAGTCACAGGTTAGGTGTGGCACGACCTCTCGGAGTCCACTTGACTGCAGACTGTGTTATGCCTAGAAAAAAAGTTGTGATCAACACATTTCGGAGAAGAATTAAAATTTTCAATAAAATTTTACTCTATGAACACAGGCCTCCAAGACAAAAATCTGCAGTGGCTCATACAATCCTCGGCTAGACCCTGGACCCACATGCGGTATATGTTCTCCTCTCTCTGCTGCAAAATTATGCCGGTGGAGAAGTTTGAGGAGTTCTGAGTCTTTCTCCAAAAGAGCACTCATGGCAGCTTTCTTGTTTCTTAAGGCACGTTATTCTGATAAGCAAAACAAAGGTTTCCGAGCTCCCTGGAGTGTTAATACTGTGGAAGCCTTGTTGGGCTGCAAACATGCTGAAATTTTCCTACTCAGGCAGCGTTCATGTCTTAAATCATATCCCCAGGATGCAGTTAATTTATTTGAACTGATTGGCACTTTTAAATTTTCTGAAGCGCTCTATCTAAGAGGGAGGTTGGAGATGGAAGGAGGGCATGCCAACTCTGGCTGAGAGGGACATGTTTCTACAGACATCGGTGATGGAATCTGACAGAAGCTCCTCATGTGAATGTGTCCTCAGTTGAATTTTGTTAAAGTGGTACCCATGCTTTAAAAAATTAGCTTGAGTGAATACATGATACCTTTATGGAAAATTTTTCATCTACTTATCTGAATAAATGTTATGCCATGTTTGTGGTATAAATTAGCACAATGCAGTATATCTAATATAGTAAATATAGCAATTAACCAATTCAATATAGTAGCTATACCAATTATTCCTAAATTCATATGTATATTCAGTGTAATCCTAATCAACATTCCAGCTAGATTTTTTTATGAATTCAACATAAGAACTCTAACATTTATATGAAGGGATAAAGATCCATGAATTGCTAAAATCTTTCTTGAAAATGAAGAACAAGGTAAGGATCAGGACAGACTTGACTTGAGAAAACCATTGTAATAAAAGCAAGATGGGGGGGGCGCCTGGGTGGCTCCGTCGTTAGGCGCCTGCCTTCGGCTCAGGTCGTGATCCCGGGGTCCTGGGATCGAGCCCCGCATCGGGCTCCCCGCTCGGCAGGAGACCTGCCTCTCCCTCTCCCACTCCCCCTGCCTGTGTCTCTCTCCGTCAAATAAATAAATAAAATCTTAAAAAAAAAAATAAATATAAAATAAAAAAAAAAAGCAAGATGGGGGCGCCTGGGTGGCTCTGTCGTTAAGCGTCTGCCTTCGGCTCAGGTCACGATCCCAGAGTCCTGGGATCGAGCCCCGCATCGGGATCCCTGCTTGGCGGGAAGCCCGCTTCTCCCTCTCCCACTCCCCCTGCTTGTGTTCCTGCTCTCGCTATGTCTCTCTCTGTCAAATAAATAAATAAAATCTTTAAAAAATTTTTTAAAAAATAAAAAGCAAGATGGTTCTGGTACAGATTTGGACAAAGAGACAAATGGAACACCTAAAGGAGCTCCGAGATGGTCCCATGCCAGCTTTATGTATGATAAAGGCAATACCACAAAGAATGAGGGGAGAAGGAATTCTTTAGCAGATGACTTGCAAGAAATTGAATTTCTCTGGAGAAAATAATGCTGTACTCCCAGCTGATGCCTTATAAAAATGTCATCTCCAGACACTTCAAAATCCTAAAAGTTAAAGATAATTGCAAAGATTCAAGTATGTATCTTCATGACTCAAAATTAGCACAAGACTGTTTAAACAGGAACCAAAAAGAATAAACCACAAAGTAATGTGTTAATGGGCCAAGTTGATGACATCACAATTAAAGCTTCTTGTGTAGTGATGAGCACCACAAAGTTCCCAGGGGAAGACACGCTAAGAGGAAACACTTGCTACATCAAAAATCAATAGTATTTTAATGTCTAGAATACATAAGGACTGTTATAAATCAATTTTAAAAACCATAGAAAATTAAAACACTATAGAAAAAAATGAATAAACAATTGTAGATGAATATATAAACATAGGTATCAAAATCACTAATGATCAAAATAACACAAACCACGATGAGACCACAGTACAAACACAGTGCATACTGATATCAAGAGTTGGAAAAGATGTCCCACACTGCTTGTTCTACAGGCTACACGAATACCCAAGAACATATGGTAGACACATTGGAGTGGGTGGCTAGCAGAGAGCGAGGACGAAGAAGGGGAGCTGGTATAAGGGGAGGGTGGGGGTACATAAAAATGAGCCTCACACACAGCAATGATGAGAGTACAGCATGATCTTCTGTATCATGATCCCCAACTCTGCCCTAGAGGAGCAAAAGAACAACATGCACGTTACCCTGTGGGAGTTACACACATGATTGATAATCACCAGTGACATAAAAGTTTCCTTAATTATGAATGTCAGAAACTAGCTGGCTGCACACCAAATGCCTATGTACTTTCCTGAGCACGTGGAAGTCTCCATTTTCCAACCTGCTTTGCAGTTTGGTTGGGACCATCCGACTAGGCTCTGGTCAACTAATGAAGGTGTCATGCCCTTTCCATCTGGTCCCTAGAGCATCCATATAACTGTCCACATTCCACCTCTCCCAGCCATGACATCACATGTGAAGGACTCTAAGAGCCACTTGATGATAGAAACCTGTATTCTTCAATTAGCATCTGGAGGAAAACCACCCAGGAAAACCATCGGACTCACATGAGCAAGAAACAAACCAGTGTTAAGCCACTGGGATGTGGGGGTTAATTTGTTTCAACAATTATCTTATCCAGATACAAGAGTATTCAATCAAGACCACTTTCAGCCTCTCTGTTGAAAATAAATGAATAAAGCATATATGCTTAGTACCAAGTAGGTTTGAAAACGTGAGACTCCAAATCAGAAATGATTGAAATGGAGGAGAAATTAGCGTGATGATAGCTCAGTTCTTAGGAAGCAACTTAGAAATGTTCCTTTCTTGGCTCCACAGCAACACGCCAGCAAGCTGGACGTCCTCACGGATGGAACCCGTGCCTCTGAAGTTGAACGCAACCTAAAAGCATTTGCTAAACGGGCCTTCCTCAATAATTCCTCTCACTGTCTCCAGAGAAGAACTCCCAAAGAAGCACCAGAAGTAGAAGATACTTGAAATGTGCTTTTCCGTGCCTAAAACACGTTTCCCTTAACAGAGTAAGTGTTCATTTCCAAAATGAAATGCATGATGAAATGAAGATGGAACTACTTCTTAATACTTGAGAGTAATCAGAGGCTTGGGAATGGTGCATATTAATCCCACCCCCTCCTCTTCAGTTTCCTGCAAATAAATGAGCTTCCCTTGAACTTTAAAGGGCAATGTAGAATTTTCAGACAATATTGCAAGGTAGACTGGGAGCGCTTGTATATTATAAACCTACAGGGCACTCTTCAGCAAGCCGTACCTTTCCCATTCTCATCTCGCCACCCGGGGTTTCCCTTTTCCGTTGTTCCCGTAGCCAAGCAGTGCCCATCCCCAGCGAGCATCTGCACCTGTCTCCCGAGGCACAGCAGCTCTGCCTGCTCATCTCAATCCTAGACCCCAGGTGAGTCCAGGAACTAGTTGGTTGCTTAAAAACCACTATGATTAAAATAAGGCAAAATGGGGCACCTGGGTGGCTCAGTCGTTAAGCGTCTGCCTTCGGCTCAGGTCGTGGTCCCGGGGTCCTGGGATCGAGCCCCGCCTCGGGCTCCCTGCTCCGCGGGAAGCCTGCTTCTCCCTCTCCCGCTCCCCCTGCTTGTGTTCCTGTTCTTGCTATCTCTCTCAGTCAAATAAATAAATAAAATCCTTAAAAAAATAAGGCAAAGTGAGTCAGAGGAGTGTGCCATTCATTCATATTGGCATACTTACTAAAGGGCATATCTGCCACGGAAACCCTGCTCTTCTTTCAAGTGATTGGTGCTTCCTACTTAAAGCCTAATCCAAATTTCAAGCCCAAACTAGTGACAAGTCCTATCCTCTTTTCATTTCAACTATAGACCTTTTGCATTTTATCTGTGTCCAAAATTGTCTTGCCCACAGAAATTCATTCTCCTTTTGTCCATAGAACTAGAGTTGTAGGGGGCAATGGAGGCCAAGCTAGAGGCCATGCATGCCCAATTTCCTTCACAGCTAGGTGTGGCTCTGTGCATCTATGAGCAAAACTAACATGTGGTTTCTGCCTCATTTAGTTGAAAAGAATCGGCTAGTTCCTTTCTCTCTCTCTCCCCTTGAGCTGGAACATGACCAACTTGCAAATGAGCACAGGGTCCTTGGGAATGGTGGAACAAGATGAAAGAAACTGCTGCCTTCCAGGAATGATCACATAGAGAAAAGCTACTCTGTGTCTTCAACTGTTAGTGAGGGAGACGTCAACTTCTATTTTCTTTAAGCCATTGTATTTGGGGATTTCTTCGTTACAACTGCTTAGATTGCTCCTTACCTAATACTGCCTCTCATTTGTGATATCTATTTCATCCCTTAAATCATAAGATCTTTGAAGCCAAAGACAGGAGAACCAGGATAGTAAGAGTCATTGTTCTATATAAGTATTACTCCTGGATGCTTTCATTCCCATTTTCTCCTTTCTTATTCAACATAAAACAGTGCTTTGGACATGCTTCCTTTCTTCGTGAAAAAAAAAAACAAGCTGTTTCGTTATCTGTTGCTGTGTAACAAATTATTCCCAAACTTTAGAGCTTAAAGAAATCATTTTATTATGCTCACACATTCTTGAGTCAGGAAGTTGGGAGAGGTAGAGCATGGGTAGAACATCCAGGCTCCTGAATGTCTGGGTCCCATCTGGACAACTGGAAGATCAGGTGTGACTCAACAGCTGGTGGCAGGATTCTTCGGAGGCATCTTCACTCACGGGTCTGTGGGTTACTGTTTACTGTCACCCGGGACTTGAGCTAGAGATGTTGGCAGCTAGAACACCTACAAGTGGTGTCCCCATAGCATGGCAGCCTCAGGCCTTGTACATGTTGGCTCAGATCTACAAACTAAGTATCTAAGACAACTGGGGCGTGGCTGCATGGCCTCTGATAACTTGGGCTTAGAAAACTACCACTTTGTAGGTCAAAATGGTTGAATGTTACCAAGTTAATATGATTCAACACATTATTTGTTTAATACCGTTTTCTGCCTCTCCACCCCCTGGCATTTAGCCCATACTAGACTCTCAATTTATGTTTTATAGAAAAACTAAATGGCCAAATACGTGATTTAAAAAAAGAAAAAATAGTGCCCAAGTCCTTGACCTCTTGCTACTCAGAATATTCATTTCTTGTGGCTATTGTAACAAATTACCAAAAGCTCGATGGCTTTAGAGAGCAGAAATTTATTTTCTCACAACTGTAGATGCCAGAAGTCTGTACTCGACATCAGTGGGCTGAAACCAGGGCGTGGCCAGGGCTGTGCTCCCTCTGGAATATCTAGAGTAGAACCTATTTCTTGCTTCTCCCAGCTTCTGGTAGCCACCAGCATGCCTTGCTGGTGGCCAAATCACTCTTATTTCTGCCTCCGTGGTCGCATGGGTCTCTCCTCCTCCCTCGCTGTCAAATCCCCCTCTGCCTCTTTCTTATAAGGACACTTGTTATTGTTATTGCATTTAGGGGCCAGCCAGGTAATCCAGGACAATCTCAAAACCGTTCATTGAATCACCTCTGCAAAGTTTGCCATCTAAGGTAATAGTCACAGGTTCCAGAGATTAGTAGGTGGACAACTTGAGGTACCATTGTGCAGCTTACCAGAGTCAGCACAGAAGGTTCCAAGGGCACAGGTGAGACCATTTGGGGTGGCAGCAGGCAGAGTCCAGCAGGCTGGGACAGAAAATCTGCCATGGCAACAGCCTACAGGATAAGCTCAGAGACAGGGTTCCAGAGTCTTCTAGGCACTCCTCCTCAGCCTGTGACACCTAGTGCCCTGGTTCATGTCCCCAGTGTTCACACCATGAGCCCAAGAAGCCCAAGGAGAGCCAAGCGAAAGTCCAGTCTACTTGACAGTTTTGTGGATGCTTATGTCATTACTCTATTTTCCCAGCATCTTTTGTTCTGTATAAAGCCCGGGAGTGTTAGTGAAAAACAAGAATTATCATTAATCTTTGTTACTCAAGGACCAACATGTCAAGTTCTTGGCTACCGGACTCCCCAGTGCCAGGGACATGTAGTGTAATGGGAAAAAGTCAGAGGACGTGGGCGTAAGTCTTCGCTTTGCTGACTCACCTTCTTGTACCTACCTTTATTTCCCGAAGCAACTGTTTGCGCCTCAGCCTCCCATGCTCCTGCGCACCTATAATAACCATCCTCTGTAAGCCCCTCCACGTGCCAAGAACAGCTCTACGAAGATGACTCAGAGGTGCTTATGAAGTCTGGACATCTAATAGAGCATCTTGTGCCTGACGAGTTGTATACACCCCCTGGCTCTCATCCTGGTGGGAACATTACACCTCCCACCAGGTAGCTCCAATAACTTCAGCCCAAAAACATATGGCTTATGTCTGGCTCTGAAAACTCCTAACAGCCATCCACCCACTCGGTGTCCATGAAGACGTACAGAGTTATGTGAGCAAGGCCTAGCTGCATATGAGGTAGCAGTCACTGCAACAAACAGAACTGGTACTCCTTCCCAGGGAGACTTCATAAACTGTAAGATTCTCTGCTTTCTGGGTCACGATCATACGTTTAGATTAACAAACTTGTGAACAGAGCATGGAAATACAAGGGATAGTGAAATCGGAACCACTTGAGTACTGGAAGGCAAGAGATGGTCTGTCTTTAAACTGTAAACCTCCAAGGGACAGGCTTCAGGGACAACCACAAGATGCTTCCTGCGCTCCCAGGTGCAGGGGAGAGGGAAGAGAGGTTAAGTGGGAACATATGGTGGAAGATTAAACAACATCCCTTTAATCCCCAACTGTCCCGCTACCCCTGCTGTAATTACATGCCATCAAATTCAAAGGCCACCAGATGTTCAAGGCCTAAACGGGGAATTACCCACTTGGCCACTATCTTAGCGAATGAGCACTCTGACTGGAAGGGGGGAGCCACATTTAAATTAAACAAGATGGAAGCATTTTTAGATTTGTTCACAAAGTGCGGGAGGATAGAGATAAATGAAAACATTAACCATTTTCTTCCCAACAGAGGACAGCTAGGCTGGTGAGCACAAATTAAGTTCTAGTGAGGGCACCTGTTAGAACCTACCCGGCAGACTCTCACTGCTCTTTTGAGCTCAGGGGATTCACACACCTGTTGTCTTGGGGGACAAAATCTTTCTCATAGGTTATTCTCCCTTGATGCTCCAATAAATAAATCATTTCTTCCGTAAAAGTAAAAAAAAAGCCAAATTTCTTCTTTCCTTACTTTAAAGAGAAGAAAAATACAAGATATAGTCAATAAAAAGAGACTTTCTTGCTTGTGTTTCATTGATGCCCATTATTACGTCCAGGAGATGACTTAATCCAGATTGTGGGGAGAGGAGACATTTCCCCAAAACTAGGAGTGACTAACTGAGATGGATAGATCTGTCTGCATTCCTCTTGATTTCAACGTTTCATGTAATCATGAATCTGTATTAAGTTATATATATATATACATACATACATACATATATATATATATATCTAACTATATAAGGTCTAACTCTGTTTAATTTAGTGTGAAACTCCATTAACAAAATGGTCTTTCCAGGAGACACAGCCTAGATCCTCAACACTGGCTGCTCCTGACTCAGGCTCTTCTCATGTTTACTTCCACAGTACCAGGGACCAAGCACAAAACAATGACATATGTCCATGTGAGAACAGAACTTGTCTTTTACTGACAATGTGTTATTAAAAATATTTCCCATATATCTATTAGAACAGTCTACAAAAGTATAAGACTCAAGATTGTTTAGCAGCTATAACCCAGGCCTGTGGAATTCTTTTTTTTTTTTAAGATTTTATTTATTTATTTGAGAGAGAGAATGAGAAAGAGAGCGAGCACATGAGAGGGGGGAGGGTCAGAGGGAGAAGCAGACTCCCTGCTGAGCAGGGAGCCTGATGCGGGACTCGATCCTGGGACTCCAGGATCATGACCTGAGCCGAAGGCAGTCGCTTAACCAACTGAACCACCCAGGCGCCAGGCCTGTGGAATTCTGATAAGTACCCAAGTGATCCCAATGTGTGGCCAGGTGTATGAACCAATCATTGGTTCATAATGTTACTTAAAATGTAATATATATATAATGTTACTTAAAATGTAATATATATATAATGGGCCTTGATTTGCAACCTGAGTGAACAACCCCAATGACCAAGCTTATGTCCAGTCATCTATCAGTTTCAGGTCAGGAGTTGAAGCAGGAGAGCCCAGTGGTTATGAATGAGTCCAGATGAGCTACTTTGTCAGCTCATCACCATAACCTAGTTACGTTACTTTCGTCTCTGTGCAAGCGCTTCCTGGATTATTAAATGGGATAAGGATTGTAAAGCCTTTCTTATTCCTGTTGCACAGTAAGAGTTCAATAAATGGGTGGGCGGAGCAAGATGGCGGAGCAGTAGGAGACCTGGATTTCCTCTGGTCTCAGGAATTCAGCTGAATAGGGATCAAAACATTCTGAACACCTACGAACTCAACAGGAGATCGAAGAGGAGAGTAGCAACAACACTCTGAACAGAAAAACGACCACTTCCTGGAAGGTAGGACGTGCGGAGAAGTGAATCCGAGGCGATATTCGGGAGGATAGACGGCGGGGGAGGGGGCCTCCGTCGGCCGCTTCTGGCAAGTGCTAGAGCCGCGGAGCACAAAATCGGACCTTTTAGAAGCCGGCTCCGCTGAGGGACGTCGCTCCAGTGGCTAAGCGGGGGGTGGAACCCTCGTGGGAGAGTGTGGTCTCAGGACCCTCGGGGTCACAGAAAGACTGGGGGTGCCTGAGTGTGGCAGAGCTCCCAGGGATCGGAGCAGGGAAGCCGGCTGCAGAGACGGAGCCGAGGCGCGGGCTCTCAGCTCGGGGTGGCCATAAACTGTGATCCGCGGCCCAGTCGGGCCACTGCTCCTCCAGCAGGGACCCAACAAGCGGCAGAGCCGGGGAGACTCCCCTTCCTCCCCCGGGAGGAGCGGTGCGGGAGCGCACCGCAGGGATCTGCTGGGTTTGGAGACTCCACACGGGGTCGGGTGCCAGAGATAGAAACGCTCGGTCACAGGCCGGGTGAGCACGGAGTGCGGCCGGAGACCGGGGAGACGGGAGGGACTGCTTTTCTCTGGGGGCGCACTGAGGAGCGGGGCCCCGAGTTCTCAGCTCCTCCGGGCGGAGATTGGGAGGCCACCATTTTCACCCTGGTCCTCCAAAGCTGTACGGAGAGCTTGCAGGGAACAAAAGCTCCTGAGAACAAACCCGAGCAGCTTGCTTAGCCCGGACCGACAAGGGCGGGGCAGTTCCGTCTCCGGCAAAGACATTTGGGAACCACGGCAACAGGCCCCTCCCCCAGAAGATCAGCACGAACAGCCAGCAAGCCAAGACCAAGTTTACCGATCAAGGAGAACGGCAGAACTCCAGTGCTAGGGGAATACTGCACATAGAATTCATGACTTTTTTCCCATGATTCTTTAGTCTTTCAAAGTTAATTTTTTTAACTGTCTTTTCTTATTTTTGAATTTTTCTTTTTCCATTTGTCAACCAACATCTTATCAATCCCTTTTTTAAAAAAACATTTTTATTTTTCATTTTTAGAGTCATATTCTATCCCTTCATAGTAGTTACCCTTATTTTTGGCATATATATATATATACAAATTGTTCTCTCTTTAAAATTTTGAGATAGTTTCTTCTAACAGATCAAAATATACCCTAAATCTCTAGTGTATGGCTTTGTTCTGGTCTCCTGCCTGATCACATTCTCTCCACTTTTTTTCTTTCTTTCTTTCTTTCTTTTTAATCCTCTTCTTTCTTTTTTCAAACACCTAATCAATTCCTTTTTTAAAATTTTTTATAATTTTCATCTTTACAGTCATATTCCATCCCTTCATCATATCAACCCTTATTTTGCACATATATAAGTCTTTCTTTAAAATTTTAGGAGGCACTTTCTTCTAACAGACCAAAATACACCCAAAATCTAGTGTGTGGCACTGATCTATGCACCAGCCTGATCATATTTGATCATATTCTGTTTTTGTTTGTTTTTATCTTTTTCTTTTTCTTTTTTTTCCTCTTTCTTTTTTCTTGCTTTCCCTTTCTTTTCCCCTGGTTTCAGGTCTTTTCTGATTTGTTTAGAGTATATTTTCTGGGGACGTTGTTAACCTGTTAGCATTTTGTTCTCTCATTCATCTATTCTCCTCTGGACAAAATGACAAGATGAAAGAAATCACCTCAACAAAAAGAACAAGAGGTAGTACCGTCTGTCAGGGACCTAATCAATACGGACATTAGTACGATGTACAGACCTAGAGTTCAGAATCATGATTTTAAAGATACTAGCTGGGCTTGAAAAAAGCATGGAAGTTATTAGAGAAACCCTTCCTGCAGAAATAAAAGAACTAAAATCTAACCAAGTCGAAATCAAAAAGGCTATTAATGAGGTGCAATAAAAAATGGGGGCACTAACTGCTAGGATAAATGAGGCAGAAGAGAGAATCAGCAATATAGAAGACCAAATGATGGAAAATAGAGAAGCTGAGAAAAAGAGAGATAAACAACTACTGGATCATGAGGGCAGAATTCGAGAGATAAGCGATACGATAAGACAAAACAACATTAGAATAGTTGGGATCCCAGAAGGAGAAGAAAGACAGGGGCAGAAGGTATGTTGGAGCAAATTATAGCAGAGAACTTCCCTAATGTAGGGAAGGAAACAGGCATCAAAATCCAGGAGGCACAGAGAACCCCTCTCAAAATCAATAAAAATAAGTCAACACCCGACATCTAATAGTAAAACTTACGAGTCTCAGAGACAAAGACAAAATCTTGAAAGCAGCTCAGGAGAACCTACAATGGTAGAAACATTAGATTGGCAACAGACCTATCCACAGAGACCTGGCAGGCCAGAAAGCACTGGCATGATATCTTCAGAGCACTAAACGAGAAAAATATGCAGCCAAGAATGCTATATCCAGCTAGGCTGTCATTGAAAATAGAAGGAGAGAGAAAAAGCTTCCAGGACAAACAAAAACTAAAGGAATTTGCAAACACGAAACCAGCTCTCCAAGAAATATTGAAAGGGGTCCTCTAAGCAAAGAGAGAGCCTAAAAGCAGCATAGATCAGAAAGGAACACAGACAATATACAGTAACAGTCACCTTACAGGCCATACAATGGCACTAAATTCATATCTTTCAATAGTTACCCTGAATGTAAATGGGCTAAATGCCCCAATCAAAAGACACAGGCTATCAGATTGGATTAAAAAACAAGACCCATCAATATGCTGTCTGCAAGAGACTCATTTTAGACCCAAAGACACCCCCAGATTGAAAGTGAGGGGGTGGAAAACCATTTACCATGCTAATGGACACCAAAAGAAAGCTGGGGTGGCAATCCTTATATCAGACAAATTAGATTTTAAAACAAAGACTGTAATAAGAGATGAGGAAGGACACTATATCCTACTTAGAGGGTCTATCCAACAAGAAGATCTAACAATTGTAAATATCTATGCCCCTAACATGGGAGCAGCCAATTATATAAGGCAATTAATAACAAAAGCAAAGAAACACATTGACAACAATACAATAATAGTGGGGGACTTTAACACCCCCCTGACTGAAATGGACAGATTATCTAAGCAAAACATCAACAAGGAAATAAAGACTTTAAACAACACACTGGACCAAATGGACTTCAGAGACATATTCAGAACATTCCATCCCAAAGCAACGGAATACGCATTCTTCTCTAGTGCCCATGGAACATTCTCCAGAATAGATCACATCCTAGGTCACAAATCAGGTCTCAACTGGTACCAAAAGACTGGGATCATTCCCTGCATATTTTCAGACCACAGTGCTTTGAAACTAGACCTCAATCACAAGAGGGAAGTTGGAAAGAACTCAAATACATGGAGGCTAAAGAGCATCCTACTAAAGAATGAATGGATCAACCAGGAAATCAAAGAAGAATTTAAAAATTTCATGGAAACCAATGAAAATGAAAACACAACTGTTCAAAATCTTTGGGACGCAGCAAAGGCAGTCCTAAGAGGAAAGTATATAGCAATACAAGCCTTTCTCAAGAAACAAGAAAGGTCTCAAATACACAACCTAACCCCACACCTAAAGGAGCTAGAGAAAAAAGAGCAAATAAAGCCTAAACCCAGCAGGAGAAGAGAAATAATCAAGATCAGAGCAGAAATCAATGAAATAGAAACCAAAAGAACAGTAGAACAGATCAACGAAACTAGGAGCTGGTTCTCTGAAAGAATTAACAAGATTGATAAACCCCTGGCCAGACTTATCAAAAAGAAAAGAGAAATGACCCAAATCAACAAAACCATGAATGAAAGAGGAGAGATCACAGCCTACACCAAAGAAATACAAACAATTATAAGAACATATTATGAGCAACTCTATGCCAGCAAATTAGATAACCTGGAAGAAATGGGTGCATTCCTAGAGATGTACCAACTACCAAAACTGATCCAGGAAGAAATAGAAAACCTGAACAGACCTATAACCACTAAGGAAATTGAAGCAGTCATCAAAAATCTCCCAACAAACAAAAGCCCAGGGCCAGATGGCTTCCCGGGGGAATTCTATCAGACATTTAAAGAAGAATTAATACCTATTCTCCTGAAACTGTTCCAAAAAATAGAAATGGAAGGAAAACTTCCAAACTCATTTTATGAGGCCACCATTACCTTGATCCCCAAACCAGACAAAGACCCCATCAAAAAGGAGAATTACAGACCAATATCCTTGATGAACATGGATGCAAAAATTCTTACCAAAATACTAGCCAATAGGACCCAACAGTACATTAAAAGGATTATTCACCATGACCGAGTGGGATTTATCCCTGGGCTGCAAGTTGGTTCAACATCCGCAAATCAATCAACGTGATACAATACATTAACAAAAGAAAGAACAAGAATCATATGATCCCCTCAATAGATGCAGAAAAAGCATTTGACAAAGTACAGCATCCTTTCTTGATCAAAACTCTTCAGAGTATAGGGATAGAGGGTACATACCTCAATATCATAAAAGCCAACTATGAAGAACCTACAGCGAATATCATTCTCAATGGGGAAAAACTGAGAGCTTTTCCCCTAAGGTCAGGAACGCGGCAGGGATGTCCACTCTCACCACTGCTATTCAACATAGTATTAGAAGTCCTAGCCACAGCAATCAGACAACAAAAAGAAATCAAAGGCATCCAAATCGGCAAAGAAGAAGTCAAACTCTCACTCTTTGCAGATGATATGATACTGTATGTGGAAAACCCAAAAGACTCCACCCCAAAACTGCTAGAATTCATACAGGAATTCATTAAAGTGGCAGGATATAAAATCAATGCACAGAAATCAGTGCCATTCCTATACACCAACAAGACAGAAGAGAGACAAATCAAGGAGTCAATCCCATTTACAATTGCACCCAAAACCATAAGATACCTAGGAATAAATCTAACCAAAGAGGCAAAAGGATCTGTACTCAGAAAACTATAAAATACTCATGAAAGAAATTGAGGAAGACACAAAGAAATGGAAAAACGTCCCATGCTCATGGATTGGAAGAACAAACATTGTGAAGATGTCAATGCTACCTAGAGCACTCTACACATTCAATGCAATCCCCATCAAAATACCACCCACTTTTTTCCAAGAAATGGAACAAATAATCCTAAAATTTGTATGGAACCAGAAAAGACCCCAAATAGCCAGAGGAATGTTGAAAAAGAAAAGCAAAGCTGGTGGCATCACAATTCCAAACTTCCAGCTCTATTACAAAGCTGTCATCATCAAGACAGTATGGTACTGGGATAAAAACAGACACATAGATCGATGGAACAGAATAGAGAGCCCAGAAATGGACCCTCAACTCTAGGGTCAACTCATCTTTGACAAAGCAGGAAAGAATGTCCAACGGAAAAAAGACAGTCTCTTCAACAAATGGTGTTGGGAAAATTGAACAGCCACATGCAGAAGAATGAACCTGGACCATTTCCTTACGCCACACACAAAAATAGACTCCAAATGGTTGAAAGACCTAAATGTGAGACAGGAGTCCATCAAAATCCTAAAGGAGAACACAGGCAGCAACCTCTTCGACCTCAGCCACAGCAACTTCTTCCTAGAAACATCACCAAAGGCAAGGGAAGCAAGGGCAAAAATGAACTATTGGGATTTCATCAAGATAAAAAGCTTTTGCACAGCAAAAGAAACAGTCCACAAAACCAAAAGACAACCGACAGAATGGGAGAAAATATTTGCAAATGACATATCAGATAAAGGGCTAGTATCCAAAATCTATAAAGAACTTATCAAACTCAACACCCAAAGAACAAATAATCCAATCAAGAAATGGGCAGAAGACATGAGCAGACATTTTTCCAAAGAAGACATCCAAATGGCCAACAGACACATGAAAAAGTGCTCAACATCGCTCGGCATCAGGGAAATCCAAATCAAAACCTCGGTGAGATACTACCTCACACCTGTCAGAATGGCTAAAATTAACAAGTCAGGAAATGACAGATGTTGGCGGGGATGCGGAGAAAGGGGAACCCTCCTACACTGTTGGTGGGAATGCAAGCTGGTGCAACCACTCTGGAAAACAGTATGGAGGTTCCTTAAACAGTTGAAAATAGAGCTACCATACGATCCAGCAATTGCACTACTGGGTAGTTACCCCAAAGATACAAACGTAGGGATCCGAAGGGGTACGTGCACCCCAATGTTTATAGCAGCAATGTCCACAATAGCCAAACTGTGGAAAGAGCCAAGATATCCATTGACAGACGAATGGATAAAGAAGATGTGGTATATATACACAATGGAATATTATGCAATATTATGCAATATTTAAATATTATGCAATCAGAGAAAGACATGTATCATATGATCTCACTGATATGAGGAATTCTTAATCTCAGGAAACAAACTGAGGGTTGCTGGAGTGGTGGGGGGTGGGAGGGATGGGGTGACTGGGTGATTGGGGAGGGTATGCGCTATGGGGAGGGCTGTGAATTGTGCAAGACTATTGAATCACAGATCTGTACCTCTGAAACAAATAATGCAACATATGTTAAGAAAAAAGAAAAGAGGAAGAAGAAGATAGCAGGAGGGGAAGAATGAAGGGGAGTAAGTCGGAGGGGGAGATGAACCATGAGAGACGATGGACTCTGAAAAACAAACTGAGGGTTCTAGAAGGGAGGGGGTGGGGGGATGGGTTAGCCTGGTGATGGGTATTAAAGAGGGCACGTTCTGCGTGGAGCACTGGGTGTTATGCACAAGCAATGAATCATGGAACACTACATCCAAAACTAATGATGTAATGTATGGTGATTAACATAACAATAAAAAATTTAAAGAAAAAAAAGTGTTCAATAAATGGTAGTTATTACCATTCTCAGCTTTGAAATAATAATTACCTGGTCCTAATTCCAGTGCCCACATTTGCTATTCAGGGTTCTGTTCTTGCCAGAGACATTTTATAAAATTTGGGGGTGAAGTAGTGGTTGAGGTCTTGCCTGGGGGTGATTTCTCCACATGGTATCTACCTGGATTTGTTCATCCTCCCAACCCTCCTGACTTTCAGATGGGGTCATTGCTCTATGCTTTTTTTTTTTTTTATGTCATGTTAGTCACCATATATCACATCATTAGTTTTTGATGTAGTGTTCCATGATTCATTGTTTGCATATAACACCCAGTGCTCATTGCAACACTTGCCCTCCCTAATACCCATCACCAGGCTAACCCATCCGCCCACCCTCCCTCCCCTCTGAAATCTTCTAATGGTTCCCCGGAGTCCATAGTCTCTCATGGTTCATCTCCCGCCTCCGATTTTCCTCCCTTCATTTTTCCCTTCCTTCCCCTAATGTCCTCCGTGCTGTTCCTTATGTTCCACAAATAAGTGAAACCATATGATAATTGTCTTTCTCTGCTTGACTTACTTCACTTAGCATAACCCCCTCCAGTTCCATCCATGTATGCTTTTTTTTTTTTAAGATTTTATTTATCTATTTTAGAGAGAGTGAGCATGAGTGGAGGGAGGGGCAGAGGGAGAGAATCTCAAGCAGACTCCGTGCTAAGTGTGGAGCTCAATGCCAGGCTTGATCTTGCAACCCTGAGATCATGACCTGAGCCAAAACCAAGAATCAATGCTTAACCGACTGAGCCGCCCAGGTGCCCAGTCATTGCTCTTCTCTTACCCTTATCCTTCCCTCCTATCCATCAGGTCTTGGTTTTAGCTTTTCTAAGTGCTTTTAACCCAAAATGTCCCCCTAGTTTTCACTATAAGGTCATGGCCCCATTCAAATGTTTCATTTAAGCTCCAACCTCAGGGGCTGACATGTTCTCCAATTTGAAAACCTGGCCTTGAATCTGATCCATACCCACCAAATATTGATTCAGTCCATACAGCCCTGGTTCCTCTCCCCACCACATATATCTCAAATTAAGAGGTGGGGAACCTTTGTACACCCACATTCATAGCAGCATTATTCACAGTAGCCAAAGGTGGAAACAACCCAAGTATCCCTTGAGGAGGGATGGATACATAAAATGTGATCTATCCACACAGTGGAGTATTACTGAGTCTTAAAAAGGAGGGAAATTCAAGGCGGGGGGGGGGCGCCTGGGTGGCTCAGTTGGTTAAGCGACTGCCTTCGGCTCAGGTCATGATCTTGGAGTCCCTGGATCGAGTCCCGCGTCGGGGTCCCTGCTCAGCGGGAGCCTGCTTCTCCCTCTAACCCTCCCCCTTCTCATGTACTCTCTCTCTCTCTCATTCTCGCTCTCTCAAATAAGTAAATAAATCTCTGGAGAAAAAAAAGGGAAATTCTGACACCTGCTACAACGTGGATTAATTTTGAAGACATGATGCTAAGTAAAATAAGCCAGTCACAAAAAGACAAATACTGTATGATTCCACTTACATGAGGTCCCCAGCAGAGTCAAATTCATAGAAATAGAAACCAGAATGGTAGTTCCCAGGGGGTGGGGGAGGGGATGGAGAGTTAGTACTTGGGTAGAGAGTTTCAGCTCGGGAAAACGTAGAGTCCCAGAGGTGGACAGTGGGGATGGTTGCACAACAGTATGAATGTGCTTGACGTCACTGAGTTGTACATTTAAAAATGGTTAAGATGGCAATTTTATGTTATGATATTTTACCACAACCATATATTTTTTTTAAAAAATCTAGGAAACGCCTGAAAGTGCTCCCTTTAACATTAGGGATGTGGTAGTGATTCCCACCATAGCCACTATTATTTAGCTTTGATCTAGAAATATTGATCAATGCAACTAGAGAAATAAAAAGAAGATCGATATTGCAAATGAGGAGGCATAATTACGATTATTGTTGAGTATTATTTCACACTGAGAAAAGTCAAAAGAAAAAAAGATAAAACTAAAAAAATTAAAATATTAAAAAGAAATTAGAAAAAATCCACAAAGTTGATCTGCAAAATTAATAGCTTTCCTATAAACGTTTTTATATATTACTAGAAAATATCAAAAAAGGAAAAATTTTGTTTATAATTTTCACCTAAAAGGATGACACACTCAGACAGAAACATTACAAGTAATATGCTGAAACTAAGTGAAAAAATTTTATATTCTAAGGATCATAAAAATTACTTCAGTGACTTGAAAACAACAAAATGTTTTTCAGATAAAATGATTGAATGCTAAAAAGATGTCAGTCTCCCTAAATTAATCTATAAATTCAATGCAGTGTCAATTAAAATGCTAAAAAACTTTTTTAACTTGACCCTGAATTTCATCTAGAAGAGTAAATACGCAAGAAGAGCCAAAAAGTTTGCAATAATTTTTGCACCATCGTATTTTCAAAGCACTTCACTTGTCTGGTTTCACAACTGAAGGGGAATTTGCCTCGGGTGATTTGTACCTTTGTCTCACCCACATCTGCCTTAGATGATGTTTTGATGAGACTCTGGACTTTAGAGTTGATGATGTCATGAGTTGTGACTTTGCAGGGGGTGGTGGCTGTTGGAGGGAAATGAATGTATTCTCCATGTGAGAAAGACATGAATTTGGGGGACCAGAAGTGGATGCTATGAACTGAATTGTGCCCCCCCAATTCATATTGAAGCCCTTAATCCCCAATGTGACTGTATTTGGAGAATGGGCCTGTCAAGAGGTGATAAAGGGGGGCACCTGGGTGGCTCGGTCTTTAAGCACCTGCCTTCGGCTCAGGTCATGATCCCAGGGTCCTGGGATCGAGCCCCACATCAGGCTCCCTGCTCCAAGGGAAGCCTGCTTCTCCCTCTCCCACTCCCCCTGCTTGTGTTCCCTCTCTCGCTCTGTCTCTCTTTGTCAGATAAATTAATAAAAAAATCTTTTAAAAAAAGGTGATAAGGGTTAAATGAGATCATAATGGTGGGGTGGTAATCCAATAGGGCTGGTGCCCTCATAAGAAGAGGAAGAAACACCAGGGCTCTTTCTCAGCTATGTGTGGACACTGTGGGAAGTCCGTCATTGGCAAGCCAAGAAGGGAGCTCTCACCAAGAACTGAAATCAGTCAACATCTTGAATTTGAACTTCTCAGGTCCAGAATTGTGAGAAAATATTTCTGTTGTTTAAACTGCCCAGTTTGGGATTTTGTTGTGGTGGCCTGAGCTGAGTAGTACAGCTACTTTGTTCACGAGCCATTGGATGATGGCGGGGTGGATGGGGAAAGAAGATGACTCATATTCATGACAGAATGTGTCATTCTATCCACTTGATCATTAAAATCCTCTTTGGCTGAGCTCACCCTTTAGTAAGCAGTCACATGGGACAGTAATATTCTCATAGTTTTTGCCCGTTCAGAGAGGTCTATCCAGACTTCTCTTCCCCAAATTTCCTTGTCACCAATTTTCCAATCACATTCCTTCCAAGTCCCTGACCACTCAGCCAAACTATTGATCACAGCCAATGAATAAGTGTAAAATCACATGTCTGCCGTTTCTTCTTCCAAGCAAAGAGAACAAATAAGTACATTCCTCTAAGCTCTATCCTTTGGGAGGATTTCCCTTCATCACTACCCTTCAGGGATGTCCCATATAAAGGGCTATGGTGCTGGAGCTATCCACCTTCAGACGGTGCCTGCATATCATGCAGAATGACCTGAAAACCAGGCGCAAGTTTTCTCTTCCTCTGTCAGTTGATTGCAGGGAACTCCCCACAAGGCCACAGACAGGGAGAGAGAAAGCAGTGTAGCAGGAGTGGGGACCATGGGCACTTGGGCCACTTCTTCATGTAGCTTACTGTGCTACATGTGGTCATGTTGCATGGTAACCTGGTGGCCCGTCATTAACCATTCAGTATCTAGTAAGGCCTGCTAGCTAGCAGGCCAGGAGCTGTTTCTCAAAAGGAAAGTAGTTGTCTGTAGAGGATGGTAAGACTTTGCTCCAAATCCTAAGGTTCTACACTGATTCACATGTAGGGGCCTGACAAAGTCTACAAACAGCATCTCCATCTGCCACTGACAATTCAAGCACCACTGAATCTGCTGGATCATATGGTCCAAGTGGCAAAACAGCCTGCACAGCAGCCTGGACCCACTGCAGAACCTTGTCTTGTGCTGGGCCCACTCAAAACTAGCAACACTTTGGGCCCCTTGCTAAATGGGCCAGAGTAGCACCCCTAAACCAGGAATATGTTGCCTCCAGAATCCAAAGAGGGCCGCAAGGGGTTGTGAGAGGGCCAGATGCAACAATGTATACTTCACCTAGAAAGGATAGTTTGCCATGCCCTAGACCACTGGACCCCTAGAAATTTCACTGAGGTAGAAGGCCCATGAATTTTGGTCCAATTTATTTCCCACCCTCAAACACACAAATGTCTACTGGTAAGTCTAGAGGAGTTGCTACTTCTTGCTTACTAGGTCCAATCACCACAATGTCATCAATGAAATGGACCAGTGTGATATCTTGTGGAAGGGAAAAGGGCTCAAGATCTCTGAGAACTAAATCATGACATAGTGCTGAAGAGCTGATAGATCCCTAAAGTAGGTCAGTGAGGGTGCATTGCTGGCCTTGCTAGCTTCTAGTGGGCCTTTTGAAGAGGTATAAAGAAAAGAAGCGTTTTCCAGCTCCGTAGCTCTGTACCCAGGACCAGGGGATGTGTTCATCTGCTCATGCAGTGACATGACCTCTGGTACAGGAGCTACTACTGGAGTCTCCACCTGGTTGAGTTTATGGTCATCCACTGCCATCTCCAGGACCCATCTGTCTTTTGCACAGGCCAAGTAGGCCAGCTGAATGGGGATGTCATGGGAATCATCAACCCTGAATCCTTTAAGTTCTTAGTGATGGCCTTGACCTCCCTTCCTCCCCAGGTCAGGGAACCAATGTGGGGATTCTGTGAGCTGCTGAGTGTATCTGTCCTAATTATGCATTCCAAAACTGGAGAACAAAACCACAGGACGGGCTCAGAGACCCACTGTGCCCACTGTGAGATGGATCCAAGCTGAAACTCCATTGGTCGCCTGACCTCCACAAGTCCCTACTCTAACTGGTGGGCCACAGTGTCACTTTGGATCTCCTGGAATCACTGTCAGATCAGAGCCAGTGTCCAGGAGTCTCTGAAAGACCTGAGTATAGCCTCTTGACCAATACACAATTACCAAAGTTAAAGGCTATAGATCTCTTTGGGAAAGGCTAGGAGAAAGATGAATAATGCACATTTTTGGATCTGTAAATTTGCTAACGTGTGGCAATTGATTGAGGGGCTATCTTTGCTTTTATGATTCAAGTTAAGCTTTTGTTCACTTAACCTAGAACTTTTCTGCTAATGCAGGCTAAATAAGGTTGAAGAGGCTTTGTATTTCAGTTTTGGATACACCATGATCAATGGCAAAGGCCCGTGAGAGTCAAACTATTGTGACTGCTGCTTTGACTCCGTTCTCCATTATGGTCTCTGCCCACCTTGCCTTTGGCCACTGAGAGCCACCTCTTGGCCCCTGACTCTCCAGGACCCAATTGCTCACACTGCATTCAGGCCTCCCAATCCCGTGACTGCCCTTCTCACTGCAGGTCTGGGCTGCACATAAGAGCAGTCACAGAGCTCTTCAAGGGTGCTGGGCCCCCCTTCACAAATGTATTTCTCACAGCTGTGACAAAAAATGTGTCCCCCCCAGGGTGGGTGAGTAGGTCTTCAATGACAAATCCATTCCAACACTCCAATCTCCCTGAGCCTTTGGATCCCTTCCTCTACATCAAACCAAGGTAGGTCAAGCATTTCTGAATTTCTTACTGTTGGCCACCTTTTAGTCCATGTTTCAGCCAAGCAACGAACCAAACTCTTTGGTTTAAAAGGCAGAGTCCTTTCTAACTCCCTAAGCTGCCACATTAACTGTAGAATCTCTGTTTGGTGAGCCCCTATGGATAAATTTGACCTGATCCAAATTTACATTCCCTTCACCAGTAGACACTGCAATGATTCCACTGAACCGGAAGTTAACACAGCTACCCAGCCACAGTGGACTCCTCATGCCTCTGAGTCAGCGGGCAGAGAGCAGGACTGCTGTGTTGCTGGAGGAACTGATCCCACCTACCAAGGGGAGATTGGACTGCTTGGCCACAGTGGAGGGAAGGAAGAATGTGTCAGGAATACAAGCCATGCCTTAGGGCATTTTTTGGTGTTACCAAGCCCTGTGATTAAGGACAGTGGAAAACCACAACAACCCAACCCGGCAGGATCACTAATGGCCCCAGACCCTTCAGGAATGAAAGTTTGGGTCACCCCACCAGGCAAAGAAAGAACCACAACCGGCTGAGACGCTTGATGGTAGCAAAAGGAAGAGAGAAAGGGTTGTGGAAGAAGGTCGTTATAAATACCAGCTAAGACCATGTGAGCAGTTACAGAAATGAGGACTGTAACTCTCATGAGGATTTGTTCCTTATTTTGTGATTAATGTGTGTGTGTGTTTATATTTATATTTGGAGGGGCGCCTGGGTGGCTCAGTCAGTTGGCGTCTGCCTTTGGCTCAGGTCATGATCCCAGGGTCCTGGGATCCAGCCCTGAATCGGGCTCCCTGCTCCAGGGGGAGCCTGTTCTCGCTCTCCCACTCCCCCTGCTTCTGTTCTCTCTCTCTCACTGTCTCTCTCTGTCAAATAAATGAATAAATAAAATCTTTTTTAAAAAATTATATTTATATTTGGAGATTAAGTAAGTATGGTTTAAAGAGATGCCTATGGGCGCCAAGTTGACAAGGGGTGGACTTTGGATGATTAATTTCACATAGCAACTTGACTGGGCCACAGGGTATCTAAATATTTCCTCAAACACTCTTCTAGGTGTGTCTGTGAGGGGGTTTCTGGATGAGATTTGCATTTCAGTTGGTGGACTGAGGAAAGCGGATTGCCCTCCCCAGTGCTCCTAGGCCTCGTCTAGTCAGTTGAAGGCCTAAATAGAAAGAAAAAGCTGAGAGAGAAGGGACTCCTCCTGCCAAACTACCTTCGAGCTGGGACATTGGTTTTTTCCTGACTTCATACCCAAACTGAAACACTGGCTCTTCCTGGGTCTCGAGCCTGCCTGCCTTCAGACTGCAACTACACCAGGGCTCTCCTGGGTCTTTGGCTTGCCACCTGCAGATCTTGGGAACTTTCAGTCCCTATAATCATAGGAACCAATTCCAATAATTAATTAATTTTTTTTAAATATCCTATTGGTTCTTGGGATACCTGCGTGGCTCAGTTGGCTGTCTGCCTTTGGCTCAGGTCATGATCCCAGGGTCCTGGGATCAAGTCCCGCAACAGGCTCCTTGCTCTGCAAGGTCTCTTCTCCCTCTGCCTGCCACTCCCCCTGCTTGTGTTCACTCGCTCTTTCTCTCTCTCTCTCTGACAAATAAATAAATAAAATCTTTTAAAAAATTTAAAATTTTAAATTTTAAAATTTTAAAAATAAAAATACCCTATTGGTTCTAGTTCTCTAGAGAATCCTGACTAATGCAGGTACTTTTGAAAAGGGAAGAGTAAGGGAGAGAGTCTTGTTATTCACTCTGTAGACCTGGGAGCTAGACTTAAGACTCAGAGCTACCACAACACTCCCTCCCTGTGCTGGTGTTTTATACCTGCTGGTCTCACCTGGGCTCTGTGTGCAGTCTCTCTTCCCATGGCAGAGATTTGTGGCCACCATCCCAGAATAACATTCTTCTAGTTCACGAACCAAAAGGAAGAGAAAGCTATTCATCCCTACTTTACCCTCTACCTTTGGTCCAGAAAATTCCCAGGACTCTAATTGCATCAGCCTCAGTGGTGAGCTCACTCCCTTGCAGTAATCCCTGCATCCAGGAAGTGGCAATGGGTGACCAACTCAGCATGGGCAATGTGGCCCCTTCTGGCCAAAGGGGACCATGCACCCTGCCCAACAGCCCAGCGGGCACCTCAGTATGATATAATAACACAATTAATCATTAGGGAGCAAGTTTCTCCCAAAGCAGGAACGCTAGGCAGACATAATAACGCATGGTTGGATTCTGCCTCACTAAACCCCCACCTCTCTGCCCACCTCACCCAGCTCTACACATCTGCTACATCAGTTAGGAAATCCAATTCTCACTTCAGATCCTAGTAGAGTGCTCTGACTCAGTAAGCTATGAGTCCCCATTGCTCTCAGGAAAGGGGGTAGAAACTCTGAGAAGCATAATAGAATTCAAGCTGTCCTCTTGGGAGCTTCCAACCAAGGTGAGAAAGACCCTTGGGTTACCCCCAAATCCAATGAGTAAAGTTCAGATCCTAAGAGATAGAGTTGTTTATTCTGTTCCATTGAAAGAAGAAACAACATCATTTCTGGCCTGAACGATCCCTTCATGCTTTTGGCACACATTTTTCTCCTATGATGGAAAACTTCCTGTTCTTTTATGTGGGAGTCATTTTCATGACATGACTCATCACAAGGACCCCCAGCTGTGTGTCTACACCATGTTTCTCAATCCGCAGGTCTGTGCTGAGTTCCTACAACCTCTCCCTCTGGAGCTTCTTTCCCTGGATGGGCACAGTGGAGACCACTCCAAAACCACTAGGATTTCTCTAAGATCCCGTGTCCTTTGCCCACACCTACACTCCAATGTCAGGACACAGATAAGACACATATTTAACCATAGGACGCCTGGGTGGCTCAATCTGTTAAGTGTCTGCCTTCAGCTCAGGTCATGATCCCAGGGTCGTGGAATTGAGTCCCACATCCCATCCTGTTCCCTGCTTGGTGAGGAGTCTGCTTTTCCCTCTCCCTCTGCCCCTCCCCACTGCTCGTGCTCTCGCTCTCTTTCTCTCTCTCTCTCTCTCTCTCTCTCACGCTCTCTCAAATAAATAAATAAAAATATTTTTTTAAAAAGACACATATTTAATGCATGCCACTTAGCAGGCATGTGTGAGAGAGAGATTGTCCATATTGCAACAGTCGACATATCACATAATCTGTGCACGTGCCAGAACATAACCTTCAGGCTGCGCCCTACCATCCAGCTACCACTGGCCCCCAGCAGCTCTGCTGCAGAAAGGTCTACAAAGGCTCCATCCTGGGGTAGAGAAAGTCAAGCAGCAGAGGGCGTGGGAAGAGCTGCGATGGGGAAAACACAGGGTGCCCTCAAGGCCCCGACGAGGGTGATGCAGCTCACATGAGGCTGGAGGAGGGGCACACGTGACCAAGAAGGCCATCTCGCAGAACATCTACATGAGCTGAGTTTTACATCTGGTCCAATGTCCAAGGAAGGGAGGGTGCTTCTAGGAGAAAGCGAGAACAATCTGTGGGGAGTAGGAAGAAATGAGGGTGCACATGGGGTCTGGGAAGCAACCGGCAGACCAGGGAGGCTGGAGCGCAGAGCATGGCCCCAGTTTCCGTGTGAGCCATCAGCTGGACTTGGCCAGGGCTTCCGAGAGTCGTCAGGGAGCCCCTGGCAATTTCAGGGAGAAAGAAGTTTGGTTTCACAGGCATTCCTAGTGGTCACCTGCGCCGTGGCCCTCTGCTACCAGCCTCAGCCCTCCATGAAGGAGGCAGGTACTTCTGGTCCCTCCTGCACCAAGCTCCACATGCTCAGCGTCAGGGCCCTCAGCATCAGGGCCCTTCCGCTGGCCCCACTGGAAGAGATGAGGACCAGGCAAGACTCTCTGGGGACTCACGTGTAACATCTATGGACGGGCCCACTTCCAAAAAAAATGTATATGATATGGAAAGGCAGTGAAACTTCCCTCTAAATTGACCGAGAGTGTCAGATGGGTGTTCTGGTTTCTTTCTCTTTCCCTACTGATGTTCAATTGTTTTGCTTTCACATGTAACTTCCAGACATTCAGTATGACCAAAAAACCCTCACATGTGTGCCTTTTTATGTAGTAATTCCCTTTTCATCAGCCAGACCAGTCACTTCCTTTTTTTTAAAGATTTTATTTATTTATTTGATAGAGGGAGCATAAGCTGGGGTGTGGGAGAGGGAGAAGTCAGTTCCCCGCTGAGCAGGGAGCCCGATGTGGGGCTCGGTTCCAGGACTCCAGGATCGTGACCTGAGCCGAAAGCAGACATCTAACTGACTGAGCCACCCAGGCGCCCCTAGACCAGTCACTCCTTATTTTTACGTCTGTGAGACACTGAGTCCCTTCTGATCAGAGCCGAGGGGTGCTACCAACCAGCCAACATCTCGCAGCAGATACACAACATACAACCAGCATACGTTCTCTGAAACAGTCACAGAGTCTGATCTTTCAGCTCTTTGAAAACAAGCCAGGTAAATGTACGGGTGATCGTTGACATGTGGGCTTCTCTGAAGCCAGAAAACCAAAGACTAGAAAATCCCCTTCGTGTCTGCCTTTGTTGTGAACCAGTGAAGACAGAATCCAGCCTTGTCTTGTTTGGTTTTTACCCAGGGAATGCACGGAGCCATTGCAAGTCCTCACTGTCTCTCCACGTCTTTCTGCCAAGGAGCTGTACTGCTTCTGGCACACAAAGAGGGGACCCTTTGGAGGCAAGGCCTGAATGAGCTGGAGGGAATCCATGAGATGCAAGCCCCTTCCCCCCCCAACACACACAGGGCAGGAAGGACCGCCAGCATCAAATTCCACAGTCTTGCCAATCTTGAAAAGAGAAGCTGGCACCATGGCCCAAGCCTGGCCTCCTGCAAAGGAGGGGAGGATCCTTATCAGGGCACTGCTGGACCAAGAGGAAGCAGTGGTGGTGCATTAAGGCAACTCCTCCTTTGCTGCAAACCCACCTTGCTTTGTAAGATTGGGACTCACTATTTATATAAAACCACTGTTTTTATAGTAAGTGTTTTCAAATGCAAGTTAAAAACTATCAGGAATGCATTAGCCCTCTACATATGGATCTGACAAATACCGTGTATAATAGATAATCGAATTCACACAATGAATACTGACTACAATCCATCAGGTCTAACCAACACTCCAGATCACATTGTAATATGATCACACCACGGGTCCTAACAGGTCTACAAGTATAGAAAAAAGCACTCATTAGTAGAGTCATGTCTTTCCTGAGAACAGAAAACATGCACCCAAGTTTGTAATTCTAAGGTCAAGAGAAAAGACGATACTTTTTAGGCAATGAATAGAAATAGTATTATAGGGCATCTCCTTTTTGTTTTCCCAGAAGAAAGCATTTTTTGAAATAAAACGTTTTTCCAGAAGCATTGACGTAGCTTTTGGCTATCAATCCAGGCTTCTTGGCCAGCCTAATGAATGCATAGTTACCAAAATCTTCTGGTTATAATCAGTCTAGCTGACTTCAATGACACACATCAGTCAAAAGTTAGCTGTTAACGAAAGCAGGGCCATCCTCATGTCGGCCTGCAGACACTCACAGAATAATATGTAAGGCTGTCTTTCTTCTCCTGTGTGCACTCCTTCTCTCTCTCTCTCTCCATGCACACATTGTAATTATAAATATGACAATCTCAGCAGAGTAACTTCAATGAAATAAAATGAAATAACGTATTACTGTAGAAATACTTGTGTAGAAAAACTAAGCAACATAGAGGGCATAAAGGACACAGACCCAGCCCTCCCTATAGATGCTTTCCTGTAGCCCAGGTACCAGCTCCCTGTGCTTGACCCTGTCATCCTTCATACCCATCAGTCTCTCAGAATTTTACTTGGCTCCAGCTCATCAGAAAAGGCACTGTTTTGGTATATGGTTTGGGTCAGATCATGAAAATACATCTGAAATATGACGTGGCTAAGAGAGTGAATGTGACGTGTGGCCCCACGTGTCCCTGGCTGCAGAGAACAAGGCTACCGTGTTGACAGAACCTATAACAACGAAGCATTCACATGTTCTCAAATAGGAGAATTACGTCATATACCTAAACACTATAGCTGAAGGTTGGAAGTGAGCGTTCTGATCAGACAATGGCTAAGAAAACTTCATCTGGGAATTTAAGAAGGGAGAGATGACATCCACTTTGGGACAGTGATTTTCCATTGTGCTCCCCACCACGAGGCCACGCCAGAATCATCTGGAAACAACTAGGACCACAACTGCCTAAACTATTTACCAAAGCGATGTCTCTCTCCTTCTAAACGCATAGGAGGGCTGTGTTTCCCAGCTTCTGCTTCTAATGGTGCTGTACCACACAGCTCAGGTGCGTTAGAGGCAAAATATATCTGAGACCATTCCAGTGGTGCATCAAGGAAGATGTTATGGCAGGGAAGGGGAGCACTGAGGCTGAGTTCTGAAGGATGGGTAGAATTTGGTATGGAAAACAGGAATCGTGAAAACTCTTGGCAGAAGGAACAGCGTGGATAGAAACATGCAATGAAGAGGGTTATTGGAAAGTAAACAATACATCTTTTTTGGAGTAGTGATCCTCAAACTTTGCTCCCGTGGAACACTACAGACTGAGCTGAACTGAATGGAAATCTTTAAGTTCAATATAATAGCATTTCTCCTAATTCAAAGAAAAAAATGCTTAACTAGCAAATAAATTTTGGAGACTTTCCTCCTATTTATTTTCCTTTCTTTCCTTCTTTCACATATTCATGGACAACTCTTGAGCAGACACTATGCCTCATGCTGAGTTCTATGAATACCTGGCAGCACATAGATGTTATTTTTGCCTTTATGGTAGTTAGAATCCAACAGAAAGCACAGATATTGAGTAAATTCTTATAATCATGGTCATGCTTAAGCAGAAGGATAGTTCGACAGAGAGACCTATAAACGGTGTGTTATTTTCCCAGGGTTCTGTAGCAGGACAGCAAGATGAGTTACTTAACCAACAGAAATGTGTCAATCTTCAGCTCTGGAGGCCGGAAGTCAAGGCGGGCAGGGCTGGCTCCTCCTGAGGATATGAAGGAGAACCTATGCAATCCTCTTCCCCAGCTTCTGGGATTTTCCCAAGTCTTTGGTGTTCCTTGGCTTGTAGAACCATTGCCCCATCTCTGCCTGCATCTTCATGTGACATTCCCCGCTCCCCTCCCCCGTGTGTGCGTCTGTGTCCATATTTCCCCTCTTTATAAGGACCCCAGTCTTATGGGTGGATTAGGGACCCAACGGACTCCAGCAGGAGCTCATCTTAACTAATGCAGTGACCCTCTTTCTAAATAAGGTCACATTCTAAGGTAGAGGGGTAAGGACTTCAACATATGACTTATGGGGAGGACACAATTCAACTCCTGACATGTGTGGAACCAATAGTCTGGGAAGACTGCTCTCAGGAAATGAGTGGGGTAGGAGAGAGGGGGCAAAAGCATCCCAAGCAGAGAAAAGAGCATGTGCGAAGTTCCTGGGGCAGGAGGGAGCACAGCGCATCAAACACCAGTGCAGTTCAACTGAAGAGGCCACATGGAGAGGAAAAGCGATCATTAGAGAAGAAATTATGAATCATCCTGGCAGGAGTTTGCCAGAGCCAGAATGACAGAAGGTGCCATGGCCATTGGACAGATGGACACATTAGGCCTTGGCAATTTCTTCCAGGACACAAGAGGGACACAGAGTCATGAGTGAGGTTACAAGAGGATGGGGCAGCAGAGGTGCCACAAAAGCTCAGAGAAAAGCCGCCGAAGAGATGAAGAGGCTGAATGAAGCAGCCACAGTTTGTCCCCACGGGAGTGAGAGGCATGTGTGACCACTGTCCTCCAGCCTCATGGATAAACAGATTGTGAAAGCCACATCCAACAGATGAAGGGGACATCCCAAACCAGAGCAGCATTCCAGAAAAGGTCCACAACTGTGACACATGTAGGCAAGAGTGATGTCCCAGAGACAACAGAACAAAATGAGCACTTGTGAACTCTGAGGATAACCGCTGTTTTTCATACGGCCGTGGTGGTCAAGGAGAAAATCCAGGAGGGGTAGGCGAGGCTGGTGCTGACCCTATAGAGAGCACTCGATAAATGCACGAGGAACAATGAATAGGTTCCTTCTGGGTTGAGCTCCAGGGAGAATCAACATTTGCCACCAGCAAAGACACAAAGGCACACACCTGGTTTGGAGCTCTGCTCTGCTCCTTCCTCTGACCTAAGGCAAGGCACTGGCTCTATCTGGATCTCATTTTCTCATCTTTACACCATGGCCAATAATAGGATCTATGCCATAGAATGTGTGGGGAAGATTTTATGAGATAATGTGCTTTGGCGGAGCCTGCCCACAAGAGCAACCCACTAGAGTTAGCTGTGGCTATGGCCAAACCAGAACAGCAGACTGAAGATGCACAGGGAGCGAAAGCCCAGAGTAGGTAGGGTTCAGTAAGACACTCTGAACTCCCAGAATGGGCCACATCCCCAAGCTGATCCAGTCTCCACCCAGGATCCTGAAATTGGGGTGAAGTCACGGGGCACTGGTACTAATCAGCTTGAGTCGCCATAATGAGTACCACAGACCGGGAGCTTAACCAACAGACCTCTGTTCTCTCACAGTCCGGAGGCTGAACATCTGAGGTCAGGGGGTTAGCAGGGCTGGTTCCTCCCGAGGCCTCTCCTGGGCGTGTAGACACTGTCCTCTCCCTGTGTCCTCACATGGTCTCCCTGTGCGTGTGCCTGTCTCCTGATCTCCTCTTCTGATAAGGACACCAGTCAGATTGAAGTAGGGTCACCCTGGTGACCTCATTTACTTCTCTAAAGACCCCATCTCCAAATACAGTCACCCTCTGAGGTGCTGGGAGTTAGGACTCCAACATATAATTTGGGAGACACAATTCAGGCCATCACAGCCCCGTGGCTACTTGAGTGAAGCCAGGGAGTCCAGTGACATCAGGAGACTGACCATGGTAGGCTGGAAGCTACAGATCAGTGGGGTTAACTCTAATCACCCGAACGCTTATAGGAGGCACAGGTACACTGGCTTTGAGGGAACTGAGAAAAGAGCCCTGGTCCCCTGGGGTCAGCATGAGTTCACAGGAATTGTGCCAAAGCCCCTTTGTTATCTTCTTTTTCAAGTCAATTCTCAAGTGAGTCATTGTTTGCTGACCGCACACCACGTGCCAAGCATTGTGCTCGAGCACAGCCTCTGTTTAAAGGAGTCCCCATTCCCGTCCGGGAACCAGGCAGCGAAGCCAGGGAGTTGGCGGCCGCTGTGAGCCGTCCAACAAAGGAAGGAAATGCACGTCACAGAGAGTGCTCAGACGAGAATCATTCATTTTATCTGAGGGCCTGGGGGGTGGGGGCTGGTCAAAGGAAGCCTTGTAAAGAAGACACTGGAGCCAGGATTTGAAGAAATAATGATTTGCCAACAGAGGAAAGGGCCCCAAGCTCCCCAGGCAGAGGGTGGGGGGTGGTGTTGAGGAAGGAACCCAGCAGGCAGGGAGGGAGCACTAGCAAAGGCTCAGATGTGAGACAACACCCATCATCTGCTTGTTTTTCTTCCTCTGATGTAAAGTAAAAGTGGATGGTGTGGAAGGATGCCAGAGCAGAGAGTAAGTCAGAGGTCAGATAAAAAGCTAGGCCAACAAGCTGGAACCTTCTCTACTAGTAATGGGGAACAAAGGGGCTGTTTAGAAATGGTGAGGGGAGAGCCAAATTAACACTGCGACAGAAGCACAAATGAAACTCTTGCAGGACATGGTGGATGTATCGGCTCATGTGGAAAGGAAAAACAAAGACACAGTCGTGACACCAACACCAGGGGACTCGGTGGCCCAGAACCCCTCTCTGGGCCTGCTGGTCTCAGTTTCTCTCTCTGTGTCAGCTCTGGCCCACTGGATTGCCCCCCTGCTTTTGCAGGGGCTGGAAGAATGGCTGCATTCTTAGACTTAAGAAAGCCCACATTCCCTGGGCTTAAGTCTTACAAGCCCTGCCATTCAACAAAATGATATTCACCCATCCAGTCAAATGCAGAAAGTATCCAGAGCAAGCTCTCACCATTTAGCATCCATGTGGCCAGAGTCAGACGACGGGCTGCCCCACTGGAACCAGAACAACAGTGGGCAGGAACGAGCAGCCACAGGAGTGGCTGGGGACTGCTGGAGGGATCCAGTGGCTGACACTCACTGAGCAGGTGTGCGTCTGGGCAAGGCATGGTGAAGACGGGAACAAAGGCAGTGGCGATGAGGAAGGAGGAGCTCAGAATCGAGGGCCATTTAAGAACCAGAATTAGCAGTCCCTGGGGCCCATTGAACACACTGCATGAAAGAGAAAGGGAGACTGAGTGAATGCTCAGGTTTCTAATGTGGAAGTTGCTGTGGGTGGAGAAGTCATTAAGGAGGAATCAGGGGACAAAGGTGAGAGCAGGTTTCAGAGGAAGGTGACATGTGCAGGTTGGGGGCACCTCGAACATGAATGGCATCTTCAGTCTTCAGATGGAGATTCGGCAGGTCATACAGGTTATTTGCCAGGACCAGAGCTAGAGCAACAAAAGGACAGGAGGAGAGAGTATAGTGTGGGGGACAGGCTGGGGGCATTGGGGGGGGAACCTGTTTCCATTCACCTGATCAATACAGGAGTTGTAAGTTTGACTACAGTCCTAGGAATCAATTGGATTGACACCTAGGGAGACATGACAAGGAAGTTTGCAAAACACACCATTCATGCAGAGATGAACACCAGCAAGGTGGTTCTCCGTACCAAACACAGGAGCATTTGTTTGAGGGACCCGAATCCGATAACCCACTTCCCTGCCTTCCAGACCCCGACTTAATAGTCATTATCAAATTACATAATCTTCCTTTCTTGAGATCCATGACTAAAGCGTTCTTGCTTATTGTCTGGGAGACCTTCAGTACTTTGACCAGAGCATCTATTCCAGATGGAGGAAGAGTCTAGAGAAGTCAAATATTCCAGTAGCTCAAGATAACACTCCAGCCACTTCCTTTTCAATAGTGACTGTTGCGTCCTAAGGTTGAAACTGAGGTCTGGATACAGAGCGTTGTTTCCTCCAAAATTCCATCTGCTTGACTATATCCCACTCATTTGTACTGCTGCAACTTACAGAGGCTTCCCGCATTATGCAGAATGAAATCTGGACACTTTCACCTGGCATCTGCCCTGCTCCCTAATCTCACACCACACAGCTCCCTGTTTTACCATAACAGTTCCGTTACAGCAGAAATTACATTGACCACCCCCCATCCCAATGCCCCTTCAAGTCTCAACCTGTTACAGAATCAGCTCCAAGTCCAAAACCCTGCCTGACTCTTGTCAGATGGAAAGTCCCAAATTTCATCATCTAAATCAAGTATGGGTGAGACTCTGGGTGCAATTCATCCTGGAGCAAAATTCCCCTCCATCTGTAGATCTATGAAACCAGAGAACAAGTTATCTGCTCCAACAGACAATGTTGGGACACACAAGGACACCAGCTGTCGACACTCAGGTCAAAGGGGAGAAAATGGAGGGAAAAGAAGAAGTCACAGGTCCCAATCAACTTGGAAATCCAGTCAGGCAAATTCCATTGGGTCCGAAGCCTGGGATTAATCCTGCACGGTTCTTGGATCCACCTTGGTTCCACGGCTGTGGCATCCTTCCTTTTTCATGAAAAGCCGCTGGAGTGGTTTTAGCAAGCTGTCCCCTGCCTGTAGACTTTTGCAGGACCAACAACACTCCTTTCATCCTGTCTTTCCTTTTTAGTCCAAACTGGCAGCGTTTTTACTCCTACATAGTTCTCAAGAACTTCATGGGTCTCCCATTTATATCGTGGGGACTTATCCCATGAGACAAAAGGCTCATCCACTGGTCTTTCCTGAATAATCCCACCTCCAGTTCCCGCTCTGTTGAGATGGTGTGAGGGAGGCCATGTTCCCAAGCTTCCCAGAAGTCCTCTGATTTATTGAGGGAACTTGTGAGTCACACTCATAATCTCTTCAAAGAAATGTTTGGGGGACTGAATACTCAGATCTTTTGATTTTTGGAAGACATCAGGAAAAGAACGTGCAGCCAATTCCTGAGCTTTTTCTAGAGCACGATGGTAAATCCCTTCATCTTAGCATCGTCTGCATTGTGGAGGCGACAAGAAGGTTCAACATGGACAAGTCCTGATTCCTTTTTAACATTTCTTCTCTCCATTTCTTTCATTCATCTTGAATTTTACAATAAGCAGCAAGAAGAAGCCAGGCTGCACCTTCAACACTTTGCTGGTCCATCTCCTCTGCTAAATCTGCAAGTTCATTCTTTACTCGCTCTGCTTTTCACACAAAAGACTCTGTTATGGGAACAAGGTTCCATCAAGTTTGTGCCGCCACACAGCAAGGCTCTCCTTCCCTCCGGTTTCCTGGGACAGGTTCCTCATTTCCTTCTGAGTCCTCCCTGAAGCACCTGTAGCATCCATATTTTTACCAACAGTCTGTTTGCAACGATTCACGTTTCTTCTCCACCACGTTTTTCACTCCCTCGTGAGCCCTTGCTGGTACTCTGAAACATCCGTATCTCTGTGAACCATGTATCGTACTCCTCAAAAGTCTTCAAGCCTCTGCCCACTGCCAATTCCAAAGCTATTTACAGTTCTAAAAAAAAAAAAAATACATGTTTTTGACATCAGCACCACAGTCCTGGTATCAAAGTCTGTATGAGTTTTCTATCACTGTTATGACAAATGAATGCAAATTTAGGGACTTAAAACAACACAAGTATTATTAGCTAAGAGTTCTGGAGGCCAGAAGTCCAAAATGGGTCTCACTGAACTAAAATCAAGGTGTCCACAGGGCCGAATTCCCTCTGGAAGCTCTGAGGGAGACTCTGTTGGGGACTTTAAGAGGACATCAGCATTCCTTTGTTCAGGACCCCACCCCTCCACCTTCAAGGACAGCAAGCACATGACTCTGGTCTTGAGGTCATTATCATAACTTCTCTGACTCTGACTCTCTTCCGGTTTTAAAGAGTCTTGTGATTACATTGGGTTCACTTTGGTAATCCAGGATATTCTTAAGGTCAACTGCCGAGCAACCATAATTCCATCTGCAGCTTAATTCTCTTTTGCTGTGTTAGGTAACGTGGTTTCCAGGGAGCACAAGCACGTCTTTGGAGGGCCATTATTCTGCCAACCACAAGTTCAGTCATGGTTGAGTTGGGGGCTGCTGAGCTCTGGATGACAAGTTGATAACAACAATTATCCCCTCAAATTCTTGATTTTTTTAAAAAGATTTTATTTATTTATTTGACAGAGAAAGACACAGCGAGAGAAGGAACACAAGCAGGGGGGGTGGGAGAGGGAGAAGCAGGCTTCCCGTGGAGCAGGGAGCCCGATGCGGGGCTCGATCCTAGGACCCTGGGACCATGACCTGAGGCCAAAGGCAGATGCTTAATGACTGAGCCACCAGGCGCCCTGAAATTCTTGGTGTTTTAAAATGAACTTGAGATAATACGCATGTTCAAAGCAAACAATTACTTGTTTAGAATTCCCTCTACTAGCCCTGGGAATCAAGAATTTAGAAGAATAAGAACTATTTGATACCCGGGGACCCAAAAAAATGCCTTTAAGCCTACATACATCGATATTTCTTTTTAAATAACGTGTGACCATTTCGTGACTGTGTGATTCTAGCAATGTACTTGCTCATTCTTTGATAGTGACCTAGCTATGGCTTCTTGCTACGATGGTACTGTGGGCGAGCTTGGGCTCGTCATCAACCCCAATGATTTTAAAGGAAAATAAACTTCAAGGAATTCAGGCAGAGTTAAAGTGAGCAATTCAAAAACAAATATTCAAATTTGAAAACATTGATATATTCATAACCATGACCAAAGTTTTACATTCGTCGAGTGAGGTCTAATTTCTCTCTTATTTACCCACAGGACATAAAGCACAAGCTTCACAGGTAAGGAGCTCCACAACAAAACAATCTGTTGAGCATGCGGCAGGCTCTGGGCTAAGCTATTTGCACGCATGCTCCAGTTAAGATTCCCTAAGGGAAAGAAACTGACACTCTGGTGCCCTGTGTTTAGATGTTATCTTATTTAATCCTTCCCACAGCACTGTGAAATAACACCATGTTGTTGATGAGTAGATAGATACAGTGAAGGAAAGCTGCTTCTCCAAGTTCCCACAGCCAGATGGGCACAAAAGCGGGTTACAGACTTGAAGATGGTGACTTCCAAGGGCACTGACTTCTCAGAGGTGCAAGACGGCTTTGGTGCAGACCCGAGGAGGACGCTGTCGCTGCGTGGGGTAACTGGAGAGCGATTCGCAGGCGGAGAGGGGAGAATCAGGCCAGTGGAGAGTGGAGGAAGGACACCCAGGTGAACAGTGGCACAGGCGAGGAGAGCTTGAGGTGCGTCCGGGAGAACCGGGAGGAGTCTGTCTAGCTGGACCACAGACCCGGGAAGGAACAGCTTGGACTCAGCGATTGCTCCAATCCAGAAGACCTGACTGGAAAGGTGCACAATGTGGCCACTTCCAGGAGGCCAAGAAAACCCACTAGAAATCCATGAGCAAGGCCTGGATGGACCCAGAGCTGGACTTCACAAAGATTGGCGGCCGCGGCACGCAGCAGGGAACGGAGGAAGAGACGGGGGCGCTGGGCCGAGGGCGCAGGCAGCTGCCGGGGTCCACGTGCGGGGTAATGAGGGTCTGCGGTACCAGGTCACGGGAATGGAAGCGAGAGGCCAGATGCCACAGCTGATGGGAGAGGCGGCAGAATCAGGCCTGACAGGATGTGACAGCTGAGGGAGAGTGGAAATGTGAAGAGGGAGAAGCTAAGTGTGTCTGACTCAGAGGTTTCCAGCCGGGGAAAGCAGGAGGCTGGTCTGACCGCAGGAATGGAGGCACCAGGCAGGAAGGCGGCCCCTGGGCGCTGGACCTGGGGGAAAATCAAAACTAGAGACACCCACTGGGAGTCCCCCGACCACGGGTTCAAGTTACAACAGTGAACAGGAGCCCCCTGGCAAGGGAAGGGACAGGGCCCTCTGACGGGGCTGCCGTTAGCGGACGGGAGAGCTAGCAGGGCCAGGGAAGGACACGGGAGAGAGCACCACAGGGACAGGAGAGCTGGGAAAGCTGTGTCCTGGACGCGGGGGACCTTCCCACGGTGGCAGCTGCCGGAAGCGCTCAGTGCTGCGGGGAGGTCGAGGAAGTCGCACCTGGTCAAGGCAATTAGCCATCAATCACGTACTGAGTCCTAAGCAGGGTGCTAACGATGCCCGTGCTTCATGCCAAGGACTCCTTGCATCAGCGCCATGAGGTACAGATCCTTACAGGTGGGAAGACCCAGCTCAGGACCCTCAGCCGCTCCCACAGCCCGTGCACAATGGACGGGTATGGGGACCCTGGCCCGTCCGACCGTGCCACGCTCTTTCTCTCAGTCCCTGCCTGACTTGTTGACTAGTTCTTGCCTTTCTCATCTCTGCAGAGCTTTAGAGGTCCTGAAGTAGGACATCGCTGGCCAGGTACTATAGGTGTGCCCCCGGCAGTGGGCAGATCCGGCCCGTCCAGGAGCATGGGTGTGTGTTGAATGCATGCTCAGTTCCCTCCTCCTTCCCGCTATGACAAAGCAGGGAGCACAGTGGGGAAGAGGGGCTTTTTACCAGTGACACATGCCTGGGAAAAGCAGGTGCCGCCCCCCGTGGCCCCAGTCTGTGCCCTCCTACAGCATCCGGCACCAGGAACACTGATGTGAGCTGAGAACCTATAGTTCAGAAGGAAGTGAGGGAGGAGACCGCTGAGCCCTTGGCTCTCCCTCACTCCCGCAGTGACACTGACCATGCTGTCTGTCTCCACACCTGCCAAACCCCAGCACGAACCGCTCAGATAGACTCATCTCCCCCAGATCCCCTGCTCTTCCTTCCCTTTCCAAGTTCATCCTTCCTTCTTTTCTCATCCTTTCCCCTCATGTCAAAAAGGAAAGCTGTCTACAGAAGAAAGCTCACAGTTTTCCAAACAGCAGAAATCTTACCTGAGCATGATCTCTGATCTCAATGTCAAAATACTCTAAATTAACACCCCCCAAAAGTCTAGTCATTGGACGTCTTAAAAGCAGTTTGCTAGATAGCTCTTGCGTTATAGAGGACATTGTCATGTGAGCACTGGCTCTCAACACCTATAGGATGCAGCAAATTAGTAATTCAAAGAAGAGTATAGCTCTTTTGAAAACAATAGAGATTAAAAATAAATGAGCTAAGCATTTAACACAAGAAGTGAAAACAGTAGTAAGCCGAAAGGAAAGAATTAATGAAGACAAGAGAAAAAAAAATAGAAGTCCCCCCCTTGAAAAGATAGCAGATTGATAAATAAAATCAAGAGCTAATTCTTTTTTTTTAAGATTTTATTTATTTATTTGAGAGAGAGAGAATGAGAGATAGAGAGCACGAGAGGGAGGAGGGTCAGAGGGAGAAGCAGACGCCCCGCCGAGCAGGGAGCCCGATGCGGGACTCGATCCCGGGACTCCAGGATCATGACCTGAGCCGAAGGCAGTCGCTTAACCGACTGAGCCACCCAGGCGCCCCAAGAGCTAATTCTTTGCAAAGACCAGCAAAATAGACTAACTCTAGCAAGTCTGGCTTATACCATAACATTAAGGATGAGAAAGGAGGAATAATTTCTGGCAATATGAACAATTGCCCCCACACACTATATAAAAACACAGAGAAATGCTAGATTAAATATGACAAAATTTGGAGGTTTTTTGGTTTTAAATACACAGCAATCTTGGGAGGCCTGGCTGGCTCAGTTGCTAGAGTGTGTGACTCTGGATCTCAGGGTTGTGGGTTCAAGCCCCACAATGGGGATAGAGATTACTTAAAAATAAAATCTTTAAATAAATAAATAAATACACAACAATCTCAAAATAAAGAAGGAGAAACCATCAGTGGCCGGAAATGGGAGGAAATTGTAAGCCAGAGTACTAAGCATGAGCTGATCCTACTGTGGCCAACAGGACCCAGATATCAGCCCCAGGATGAGAGCGCAGGGACTAAATGCAAGCTGAGCCAAGGGAGGTGGGTACCTGATGACCATGAGGGGTGAGGAGCAAGACCTGAGATCTCTGCATGAGGCTGGAGCCCTCAGGAGTCACTCTGCCTGGGAAAATGGGGTTCTAAATGCTCTGGCCACTTCTCCTGAGGAGCAAGGAAGCGAACACCACTCCATGCTCCAAGTGGCCCTGTGACTCATTAAAAAAAAAAAAAAAAACTCATGCTTATGCTTCATACAGTTGTGGGATCCAAATTTACACCATCTTTGCAGTACAGAAACATACAGGGGGACAGAAACCACCAGGAGGGAGAGTCAGCTATGTAATTTTTAATGGATTTTTTTTTTTGATCTTCAAAATAGTGCTTTGGGTTTTTTTTCTTTTTTATTGTTGTTAATCACCATACATTACATCATTAGTTTTTGATGTAGTGTTCCATGATTCATTGTGCATAACACCCAGTGCTCCACGCAGAACGTGCCCTCCTTAATACCCATCACCAGGCTAACCCATCCCCCCACCCCCCTCCCCTCTAGAACCCACAGTTTGTTTTTCAGAGTCCATCGTCTCTCATGGTTCGTCTCCCCCTCCGATTTCCCTCCCTTCATTCTTCCCCTCCTGCTATCTTCTTCTTTTTTTTTTTTAACATATATTGCATTATTTGTTTCAGAGGTACAGATCTGTGATTCAACAGTCTTGCACAATTCACAGCAAAATTAAATGCAGGGACACCTGGGTGGCTCAGTCGGTTAAGCATCTGCCTTCGGCTCAGATCATGGTCCCAGGGTCCTGGGATCGAGCCCCGCATGGGGCTCCCTGCTCCGCGGGAAGCCTGCTTCTCCCTCTCCCACTCCCCCTGCTTGTGTTCCCTCTATCTCTGTGTCTCTCTCTGTCAAATAAATAAATAAAATCTTAAAAAAAAAACTATGAGGAACCAATAGCAGAGTTTAGTAAGGGGGCAGGACCAAAAATAAATATACAAAAATAAGTATATATATAGTTATATATAGTTATATATATATAAAACAAATCACTAATTATAAGATGTAACAAAATGAAGAGGGCACACACAACAGCAACCAAATGTATAAACTATCCAAGAATAAGCTGAACAACAATACACAAAACATATGAAGAAACAACAGATCTTTCTGGAAGGACATAAAGGAAGTTGTGAATAATTGGTGAGATGTATATCCCTTAATGAGAAGACTTCATTGCCACAGAATTAAGAAGAGTTACACTTTACTGAGAAATTAGTATGTTCTAGGCCCTTTCCCTGAACCAGCCCATTCAGAATAGCCCACTCTTCCATGAGCAGGGTTCAGTAACGGCCCCAACCTACAAAGGAGAAAGCTAAAGCAGGAAAAGGCAGGGAGGTTGGAGGGTCACATGGTAAGTGGCAGAGCGGGGCTTTGAATTAAGGCTTGCAACTCACATTAGCAAGGAAAGAATGGATCATTAGCTAAATATTGTTGGGAAAATTGGCTTATCATGTAGATAAAATGAGTTGAATCCATACCTCATATCATAGGCTGATATTCTACATGGACTGGAGATCTACATATTTTCACAAATTATGAAAGTACTAGAAAAAATATGAAAATACTTTTTTTCTACAGTCTCAGAGTGTAGGAGATCTTTCGCAGCAAGACACAAACCAGAAGCCATAAAGGAGGGTGACAAAGTCAAGTGTTGAAAATGCAAAATCCTACCTGGCAGAAGACCCATGACCCAAGTGACAAAGATGGTGCGGGCATGGCAAAGGTGTTCTTTGTGTGCATTCTGGGGTCAGGGATTTGTGGTAGGACGCAGGCTGCGTGGTCAGGGAGAAGCTGGAGGAGCAAAGGAGTCAGCCACCAGGCACTCTGAGCAGCTGAGCATATCCAGCTAGCTCCTCAATCAGGGTAGGAAGGGAGGCTGGTGCTAGATTGTGCAGTCAGCCAGTCAGTGGGGATAAGCTGAACCAGGCACAGGGGAGAGAAAGGAATGTTTGGAGCTGACTTCTGTCTGCCTCTTGTCTACAGAAGCAACCTTTACGGAGAGTAATATTGACGCCTCCTTTCTTCTTCCAGATCTCGAGTAAACTCCCTTGGTGAATTCTTTTCTTTTTAATATTTTATCTATTTATTTGACATAGAGAGAGAGAGAGCACAAGCATGGAGAGCAGCAGAAGGAGAGGGAGAAGCAGGATCTCCGCTGAGCAGGGAGCCTGATGAGGAGATCGATCCCAGGACCCTGGGATCATGACCCAAGCCGAAGGCAGAGCCTTAACCCACTGAACCACCCAGGCGCCCCTCTTCTGGTGAACTCTATCTGGTATCATACAAGGATAGATTTGGGGATATAGAGTTCCAACTTAGCCAAGTTGACAAGCGGCAGGCTGGCAGAAAATATTTGCACATCTTTACCAAAAACGCAAACAAACACATGATTGAAGCCATACTAAGATGAAAATGTTTTTGCCCATGAGATTGACATAAAATTTAAAGATTGAAAATATTTGTTTGTGATGCTCTAAGGAAGTTATCATTTTCACATATTATTGGTGAAAGTATAAACAGATACAAACATTTTAGAGAGGAAAAATGTGTCAGTTCCAAAATTTTAAACATGCACACACTTTGTCAGAGTAATGTCATTTTTATCCTAGAGAAATAGCAACACAAGTGAGCAAAGATAAACTGTATGAGGTCATTCTTGGCAGATTTGTTTGTAACAGTTAACACCAAAGCTGATAATAGGAATAACTTGTATTTGTACCAGGAACAAAAATACAATTATTGTGTATGCAATGATGTGGAAAGATTACAACATATTATTAATGAAAGAAAATGTTGGGGTGCATCCAACTCTTGAACTTAGGCTTAGGACTTCAAGCCCTCCATTGGGCTTGATAGATAGGTAGATAGGTAAGTGCTTAGGAGCAGAAGGAGGAGGAGCTGGGGGAGAGAGAGAGAGAACTATAGACATGGCTGTGGCCAGGGGGAGTGGAGACCGATGAGGGAGCTGGAAAGTCAGAGAATAAGTGGGTTAGGATTTGGTGGGAAACTCACATTTTACTTAAATGTGAATTTGCTTGACTTCATTAGAACAATTGTTTGACTGAACCATTTCCTCACACCACACACAAAAATAGACTCCAAATAGCTGAAAGACCTAAACGTGAGACAGGAGTCCATCAAAATCCTAAAGGAGAACACAGGCAGCCACCTCTTCGACCTCAGCCGCAGCAACTTCTTCCTAGAAACATCACCAAAGGCAAGGGAAGCCAGGGCAAAATGAACTATTGGGATTTCATCAAGATAAAAAGCTTTTGCACAGCAAAAGAAACAGTCCACAAAACCAAAAGACAACCGACAGAATGGGAGAAAATATTTGCAAATGACATATCAGATAAAGGGCTAGTATCCAAAATCTATAAAGAACTTATCAAACTCAACACCCAAAGAACAAATGATCCAATCAAGAAATGGGCAGAAGACAAGAACAGACATTTTTCCAAAGAAGACATCCAAATGGCCAACAGACACAAGAAAAAGTGCTCAACATTGCTCAGCATCAGGGAAATCCAAATCAAAACCTCAATGAGATACCACCTCACACTAGTCAGAATGGCTAAAATTAACAAGTCAGGAAACGACAGATGTTGGCGGGAATGTGGAGAAAGGGAAACCCTCCTACACTGTTGTGGAATGCAAGCTGGTGCAACCACTCTGGAAAACAGTATGGAGGTTCCTCAAAAAGTTGAAAATAGAGCTACCATATGATCCGGCAATTGCACTACTGGGTATTTACCACAAAGATACAAATGAAGGGATCCAAAGGGGTACGTGCACCCCAATGTTTATAACAGCAATGTCCACAATAGCCAGACTGTGGAAAGAGCCAAGATGTCCATCGACAGACGAATGGATAAAGAAGATGTGGTGTATATACACAATGGAATATTATGCAGCCATCAAAAGGAATGAGATCTTGCCATTTGCAATAACATGGATGGAACTGGAGGGTGTTATGCTGAGTGAAATAACTCAATCAGAGAAAGACATGTATCCTATGACCTCATTGATAGGAGGAATTCTTAATCTCAGGGAACAAACTGAGGGTTGCTGGAGTGGTGGGGGGGTGGGAGGGATGGGGTGGCTGGGTGATAGACATTGGGGAGGGTATGTGCTATGGGGAGCTCTGTGAATTGTGCAAGACTGTTGAATCACAGATCTGTACTTCTGCAACAAATAATGCAATATATGTTAAGAAAAAAAAAAAGAAGAAGATAGCAGGAGGGGAAGAATGAAGGAGAGTAAATCAGAGGGGGAGACGAACCATGAGAGACGATGGACTCTGAAAAACAAACTGAGGGTTCTAGAGGGGAAGGGGTGGGGGGATGGGTTAGCCTGGTAATGGGTATTAAAGAGGGCACGTTCTGCGTGGAGCACTGGTTGTTATGCACAAACAATGAATCATGGAACACTACATCAAAAACTAATGATGTAATGTATGGCGATTAACATAACAATAAAAACATTTAAAGGAAAAAAGAACAATTGAGTCTGTTAAAACAATTATGTATTTAATTCATATATATAATTTTATTTTAAATTATGTATCTAACTTAAAAAATAAGTGTCTTTTTTGTCATATCAGAGTAAAAGAATGAAGGAAAATAAAAGCAAAGAAATGGGGGGAGGGAGGAGACACTTTCTCTAAAGCTCAGGTACAAATGGATGGCTTTCATATAATGACCTACCTCCAAGGCAATTTTTTACAAAATACATTTGCAGTAAGATAACACAAATCCACATTTATATAAGTAAAATAATCACCACCTTTGAGTAAGGAAACAACTACCAGAATGTAGAATTTCAGCATCCACGTAAACACCTGTTGTCAAAATCGCATCTTTAAGGGTATCGCATTGAACTCAGTGCTCAGAAATGCAACTGAGGCCATAGCCCCAAATCCTGATGTTCAGGCTTCCTGAACAAGATATTCCTACCTGTCTCTTGTTCTTTTACTGCTGGACTTGGAGCCACAGTGTCTCCTGCCACACAACATTTGAGTCAGTGGTTATCTCATGCAGCTAATCACAGAGACCTCTAAATCAGCACTCTGCTTTTCAGTGATTTATTAACCTTTAACTCCTGAGGAAATAGTCACACCAAGCACCGGGAAGACAATTCTGTGGTTGTAGGAAACCAACAGGCTATCTATAAGCTGGATTTCCTCACCCTTTCACTGGCAATGATGATGATGACAAGGAAGGTGATGATGATGGTAGTGATAATGGTGTGGTGGTGATAATGATGGTTGTGATGATGGTGATAGTGGTGATGGTGATGATGATGATGAGGAAGGTGATGATATGGTGATGATAATTGAAGATGGTGATGATGATAGTAATGATGGTGATGGTGATTATGGTGATGGTGGTGGTGGGGATAGTGATGATGATGATGATGGTGGTGATGATGGTGGTGATGGTGATGATGGTGATGGTGATGATAATTGATGGTGATGATGTTGGTGAGGGTGCTGATGATGATGGTGATGATGGTGGTGATGGTGAGGATGGTGATGATAGTGCTGGTGATGGTGATGATGATGATGGTGGTGATGATGATGGTGATGATGGTGACGATGGTGATGATGGTGATGGTGGTGATGGTGGTGATGACGGTGGTGGTGATGATGGTGATGGTGGTGATGATGATGGTGATGATGGTGATGATGGTGATGATGGTGATGGTGGTGATGGTGGTGATGGTGGTGATGGTGGTGGTGGGGATAGTGATGATGATGATGATGGTGATGATGGTGGTGATGATGGTGGTGATGATGATGATGGTGATGATAGTGATCATGATGGTGAGGATAGTGATGATGATGATGGTAGTGATGATGGTGGTGATGGTGGTGATGACGGTGGTGGTGATGGTGGTGATGATGGTGATGATGGTGATGATGGTGGTGATGATGATGGTGATGATGGTGATGATGGTGATGATGGTGATGGTGGTGATGGTGGTGATGATGGTGATGGTGGTGGTGGGGATAGTGATGATGATGATGATGGTGATGATGGTGGTGATGATGGTGGTGATGATGATGATGGTGATGATAGTGATCATGATGGTGGGGATCGTGATGATGATGATGGTAGTGATGATGGTGGTGATGGTGGTGATGACGGTGGTGGTGATGGTGGTGATGATGGTGATGATGGTGATGATGGTGGTGATGATGATGGTGATGGTGGTGATGACGGTGGTGGTGATGGTGGTGATGGTGATGACAGTGGTGGTGATGATGGTGATGATGGTGATGGTGGTGATGATGATGGTGATGATGACAGTGATGATGGTGATGATGCTGGTGGGGATAGTGATGATGATGATTGTGGTGCTGATGTTGGTGATAGTGGTGATGGTGGTGATGGTGATGGTGGTGATGATGGCGGTGATGATGATGGTGGTGATGGTGGTGATGACGGTGGTGGTGATGATGGTGATGGTGATGTTGATGGTGGTGATGATGATGATGATGGTGATGATGGTGATCATGATGGTGGGGATAGTGATGATGATGATGGTGGTGATGGTGGTGATGGTGGTGATGATGGTGATGGTGGTGATGATGATGGTATGGTGATGGGCTGATGGTGGTGATGGTGATGATGGTGATGATAGCTAACATCCACCACATGCTAATCCTGAGCCAGTCCATGCTCCCAGAGTCCTACAAATATTGGTTCATTAAATCTAACCACTACCTCATGGGGTCAAAATTATTATCTCCTCAGTTTACAGATAAGGAAACTGCTACACACTGCTTGACCACAGCAGGAAGTGGCAGAGGATCTTGGAGCACCAGCAGCCTGGTTCCAGAGTCTACAACCTACCTCCTTACTAGCAGGGAAATCTGTTTACAGCCAATTAACTCAACAGCCTGAGTACAAGCTGGTCTTCATCCCATTTCATCAAGCTAAAATACCCCGCATATCAAAAGGGTGCCTGGCCCAGTGCTACCTACAAGCAAGTATCTAACCTGGGTACCACCTGGGACTCCATGCACTTGTGGGCTCCATCCCCAGTCCTGAGCTGTTCTGCAGTTACTGGGGAAGAGCTAGGTGTCCAGCACAAGTCAATATGAGGGACAAGGTGTCCTTCCATTCCCTGTACTCTGGAGAGGAGAAATTGCCCCACCTTACAGATTAGGAAACTGAGTGTGGAAAAGTATAAGAAATCTGTCTAAGATCAGAGAGACTATTTCTACAAGTACACCAAACAGAATCATGGGGCATCATTAAACAATGTCCTAAAAATGGTTCAATGTGTCTTTAAATTCCCTAAAAGTGTATTTCAGCATTCTCCTTTCTTCACCCAAATAACTCCCACAGGCCGCAGCACCATCTGAAAGTGACAAGGCTGGCCCTTCACTGGGGCCAAGACAATGTCTTCTCTGATGCCCCATCCCCTTCCCAGCGCTGGTGCTGCAAGGCTCCTGGCATCTCCCTGAACAGTGGCTGGCACATGCTTTGATGTGAAACAAGGTGACATTCCCCGTGAGGGACAGGAACCTGCATCCAGCTACGACTTGAACCATTTCTTCAGGCAACTGAGCTATCACAGGCCTTGACTCTTATCCTGGAACAGCATCCTCCAGGCAGAGTCCTGATGCGACCTTCACATACCCACTGAGTGCTATAGCAAGGGTGCCCTGACCTCCATGTGCACAGGCTTAGCATTATCACTCAGTAATAATACTGTCTACCTGGGTTTCTATTTTTTAAAACCACTTGATTGAGATATGACTGACTTACAAACAGCTGTATATATTTAATACATACCTTAATGTTGGGACATAAGTATACGCCCACAAACCCATCACCATAGTCAACATCATGAACATATCCATCACCTCCAAAAGTTTCCTCCTGCCCTCTTTCTTTTTGTGTGTAAGAACACTTAACATAACTTAACATAAAATCTGCCCCTCAGCAAATTAGTATACTGTAGTATGCAATACGAAATTACTCACTGTAGGCACTATGCTATACAATAGGTCTCTAGGACTCGTATAACTAAAGCTTTGCATCTTTAGCTAAACATCCCCCATCCCCCTCCACCCAGACCCTGGCAACCATCATCCTACTTCCAGCTTTCAGAAAGAAGGAAATCCTGCCATATGTGACAAAATGGATGAGACTGGAGGATGTTTATGCTGAGTGAAATAAGCCAGACACAGAAGGATCCCACTTATATGAGGAATCTAAAATAGTCAAACTATCTACCTGTCTTTGAATGAGCTGGATATGAGCCCCATGCAGTATGCAACCCATTTAATTCACATTTATTCATTCATTGAACAAATACTTCCTAAACACCTGTGACATGCTAATCACCAAGGAGAGAACAGTGAACAAAACAGGTGCAGATTAGAGCTGATAGATTGGAGAGGGGACGCCACAGGTGAAGAAGCGTTGTAAACTGCATGCAAAGGTCACAGAGAGCTAAGTGGGACCACGTCACCCAAGGGATTGGGGACCATTCCAGAGAGAGGGTGAAGCCAGTCCCGATCGTTGGATGATAAGAGTTGGCTTGGTCAACAAGGGATGGAGGCAGAGGGAGGACCGGGTGGCCCAGACAGGGGGAAATCTAAGGACAAAGGCTTAGCTTAGCACTTGGAGAGACAAGGAGAGGAAGGGAACAAGAATGACTGCCATGTCCATGTTCCGTGAGCAATACACCATGGTAGGGCTCAGAGTTCTAGAGACAAGGGGTGGCACTGCACAGGAAGGCATCCTACAGCATGAACGAGTACAAGGGGAGCCTCCGAAGGATTTAAGCAAATTGAGACATGATCATATCTGCATTTTCGATAGAATTTTCTGGCTCCAGTTTGGAGTGCATTGGGACGGCTCCTGTCTGGAAACACAATTAGGAATTGTGGCAATCATCCAGATCCAAGATGGTGGGAGAGGGTAGTTGCTGAGGAAATGGAGAGACCTGGATGCTTCTAGAGATACTTCTAGAAGCAACATGAGGTGAAGGACTGGATGTGGGAAGTCGGGGAGAGAGAATAGTCAAGGAAAACACCCGGGTCTCTGGCTTGGGTGACTTAATAGAAGACGTTACTGTATTCCCAGAGACAAATTCTAGAAGGTAAAATAGTTTTAGGAAACCAGAATTCATTTTCATTTGAGGTCACACATTTGAGTTGGAGCAACCCAAGGAACAACCGCATGGAGTTGGAGTTGTCCCGTGGGTGAGGGTGGCTCCCAGGAGCTGGAGCTCAGGACAGAGGTCTGGGGTGTCGATGCACTTTGGGGGGTTATCAAGATGGGTTGTTACTGAAATGACAGACGTGCCTGAGATGGTTCGGGAGGGTGTGCGAATTGAACACAGGTCTTTGGACCAGCCCTGAGGAGCCCTGACATTTGGCATCCGAGGGCAGGAGGATGAAGTCACACACGCACGGAGGGTCAGCAGCGCACAGGGTGACAGGGACCAGGCGGGAGTGCGAGTGCCAAGGACCTGGGATGAGCATCTTCTAAGGAGAGTGAGGTCCACGGTGGCACGGGCTGCGGGGCAGGCAGCGGAGCAAGGCCTGGCCAGAATTCACTGGATTTAGCAGCCACTTCGGGGCATGGCAGACGCCCGGCTATTGGGGGTTGGGGGGACGGAAGCCATGGGTGCAGGTGATTTTCCACCAAGTTTGGCTGCGAAGAACAGGGGAGGGTTCTAGGAAGGACGACGTCTGAGAGGGGAAATGGGCATGGGTGAGAGAGGCCACTAGAGGGGAGGGGGAGGTTAACATGAGTGAGGATGCCAGGCTGCAGGGTGCAAAGGAAGACCGCGCGTCCAGGGCCGAGGCCCTTCACCTCCACGACAAGGGGCACAGCCCAGAGGAGAGCAGGGGACAGGAGAAGTGACAGGGGATGGTGCTGGAAGGAGGCGCGGGCCTCCTCAGCACCAGAGCGTGAGGGCTGGGACTAGCACAGCCCTGGGGTCCGGAGCACAGGGGAGGATCGGCCTCCCTGTGAAAGGAGCACGGGACACTGGTCCTCAGCCAGAAGCTTCCAGCAGAGCCAAAAGGGGCAAGACTCATGGGCGGGGGAGAGCAGACACGGAAGCAGGGAACCCCGAGGAGCCTCCTGAACCTCCTCTGCTCAAGGCCCCGGCTGGGACAAAGAGGGGCTTCCACATTTTCCACGGGGAAATCTCCGTGGCTGGAGAATAAAAGTTACTCCCACTCATCAAAGCAGCACCACAGCACACATCGTCTTTAATGACTTTGGTTTTATCCTAAAACCACGTGAGAATCTTGCATCTTGCTTGTATCCATTTCCTAGGGCGGCCACCAAAGAGTTTCCAAAATCTGGGGGACTTAAGACAACAGAACTTTATTCTCTCACAGCTCTGGAGGCCAGGAGTCTGACGGCAAGGTGTTGGATCTTCCCAGCAACTGGCAGGGACAACCTGTGCCCCGCCCCTCTCTTGGCCTCTGGTGCCTGGGCAATCCTGGGAGTGACTGTCAGACCCAGAGGACGTCCAAGCTCCCTACCACAGTCGTTGATCACTGCGCTGGCATCACGAACATGAAGCAGAAGTGAGTCGCACATGAACTTCTGAAACCAGATGAGCTGGACAAGAGGAGCTGGGACTGGCCGGGGTGTTACCAGAGAGGCTGTCTCCTTGCATGGACACCACATGCTCCCCAAGTCATCTCTGGGACGGCAATTTCACACATCTGCACCGGTTTCACTGCTGCTTCGAGATGTGTCCTCTCCCGATTCTTGGCCCTTGTGGATTCGATTTCCTCACCAGTGAAATGGGAAAGTAACATCCCACTAACCCGGCTCCTTGCTGCCCGGGAGGTTCGTGCCTTAGGAGCCAAGACGTGAGTCCTCAGAAGGGGCCTTTGGGACAAACGCTTTGTGTCCGGCCGCGTCTGAGACTCGGCTGAGGAGCTGGCATTTAGGAAAGAGCCCGGCCTGTAATGGTCAGAGCAGACATTCACTAGGTGTGTGATGTTCCGGAAGCAGCTACCGGGTCTGTGGGTGTGGCCAAGGGACCTCCTCCAAGAAAGCGAGCAGGAAACGGGCCACTGCTTCCCTGCCCTGCCCACAGTCACCCTGCGTGCAGATGCTCCTTCATTCCCCAAACATCCACCTTTTAGGTAAAGTCAGCCCTCCACTAGGAAATCTTCAACATCCCGCCATGGTGCTCACAGCTCCACTGCCCAGTGACAGTCTACTATTTCAACTTTATCTCCCACAACCTGTGCACAAGGATCCTTCCCTGCAGCCAACTAGCTAATGCAGGGCTGCCAAATGCAGTTGTGCAGGTTTCGCACTGCACATCAAGGGTGCACATGTGGTAGACTGCACAAGGCATGTGCTGATACGTGTTCACTATTCACTCCCCTCCCATCACTGCCCACCACCGCCCATGTCCACTAAGCATGCTTTGTGCCTTTCTCGTTCTAGGCTTCAGGTGTTGAATTTTTTGTGTTGTGGTTCTATGCATATTTTTGAATTTACAGTAAAAAATATGTAATATGACAAATTCCCCCAGTCTATTACAGAGAATTAAACAATATTTATCGTATTTGTTTTGATGCTTAGTAAGAAACACAAAATAGACCAAACGGAACTGAAGTCCGCTTCTTACCAACTCTGACTCGATTCTCTTGCTTCCCTCCCCAAAAGCAAACACTGTTGTGAATTTGGTGTGCATTTTTCCGACTGGCCTCTCAATGCCTTCCAATTCTGTGTGTCTCTACACAATATTGGATCAGTCCGGGATCCGTCACACACAACAGATAGCCCTCTGGCTAGGAAATAAATGAATAAGGACATTAGGCTGTTCTCGCTGGATTCAGGAAGCAAGCTAGGAAGAACAACAGCCAAATCACATCCTGAGCTGCCCTGGTGGGGAAAGCATGGCTCCACTGCAAGGGACAAATCCTAACTCGGGCTCTGCCCCCACCCAGACCCTCCGAAAATGCTCTCTGGGGGCCTAGACCCATGTGCCACACCACGCCACAGGCAGAGGTGTGATGCAGGCAGGGCGTGGTGACCTGACCGACCAAACCCAAGGGCTGACTCCAAGCCCAACAGGACGCATCGGAAGGAAGAGCTGTGGTTTCAGAGGGTTTTGTTTTTATAAATTCTATTAAAAATAAAGAAAAGCAGGTAAGAAGAATGTGTGCCATCCATGATGGGCCAATTACAGTAGCCCCGTTGCTCATTCCAGAGCATACCTCTGCTCTCAAACCAGAGAGAACTGGACCCATGAAACGCACTGGCTTCATGCCTGATTTTCTAGAGCATGCCTACACCGGGGCGGGAGATGACGCACAAGCAGAGTTACTGGAGTTACTGACACTTCTTTACGTTTGTTGGACTTTTTCAAATACCATAGCAACTTGCCCATGTCAAAGACCTGTGACTGGGGGCTGTTTCTTCTTCCAGATGCTCCAGGAGTCCAAATCTTAGCTGTTTTTACTCCTTCTAGGAGCACATAGACTTCTGAGGAAACCAATGTCTGCATAGAACAAACACAAAATAATCTACCATATCCGAGTTAATGGCAGTCCGCGGCCCGATGAAACTTGATCTTTGGATGGTTTCAGTCGATCAGACCCTGAAGATTTGGCCACCCACCTATGGCTTGCTAATTGGTAAATGTGCATTTCCTAGATGTTAGAGAGGGATGTGATAATAGGGAATAGCCATTGCTTTATGTACATTCTGGAAAATGGCAGAAACCCAGGGAAGTCTTCTGGGGGGAGGCGTATTGCAGCATGCTCAGGACTCAGCCAAATTACAGCCCCAATATGCTTTCAGTAAAAGATACAGTCTGTCAAAAACTGCCATTTACGTTTGCAAAATGTTCTTCCGAAGTGTGAATAATGAAGGAAGGATCCCATGCAAGCTCCACTAATCGGGGTGGGGTTTGCCTTCCTCGGCAATTAACTGTGCAGGAGGCACGAGGATCGGCAGCCTCTGTTTCCTTCGGCAGCTCTCTCCCGCACCAAGTGTCCAGCTCCCCTGCTCTGCCAAAATCTGGGCTGGGAGGACTTTCATGGCCACACCTCTTCCTTGCAGAAGAGGAGCTCTATGCTCAGACAGGATTGGGGATGAGGATGTGAAGAAAGTCGTTTGCAGAAATAACGCCGGCCAGAGTGGGCGGCAAAGAAATGGTACTTCTTCCCTGGAGAAGGAGCTGCCCCGGGGAGCCTCAGGCTGTCCCAGTCAGTGAGATACCTGCTACTCCTCCCCTCTTCTCCCCGCTGAAACCAGCAGAGTCTGCAGCCTCAGAACACGTGCCCTTCCCATTTCCTTTTGACTGTGATGAAATATACGTAACATAAAACTTACTGTTTTCACCACTTTAAGTGTACAGTTCAGTAGCATTAAGAAATCCACACCGTGGGGCGCCTGGGTGGCTCAGTCGGTGAAACGTCTGCTTCGGCTCAGGTCATGATCCCGGGCTCCTGGGATCGGTAGGGAGCCTGCTTCTCCCTCTGCCCACTCCCTGCTTGTGCGCTCTCTCTCTCTCTCTCTCTCTCTGACAAATAAATAAATAAAATCTTTTTTAAAATTTTTTTTAAAAAGTAAGAAATTCACAGTGCTGTGCAGCCATCCCCACCACCCAGCTCCAGGACTCCTCATCTTCCCCAAACTGAAACTCTGTCTCCAGGAAGCACTGACTCCCCATTTCTCCTTCTCCCAGGCCCCAGCACCTCCGATTTCACCTTCTGCCTCTACAGACCTGACCATATTCTAGAGACCTCATGTAAGTGGAATCACACAGTATTCGTCTTTTGTGCCTGGCTTATTTCACTCAGCACCGCGTCCTCAAGGTTCATTCATGTTGTGGCAGGTGTCAGAATGCCCTTCCTTTTTAAGGCTGAGTACTACTCCACTGTAGGTATAGACCACATTTCGTTTATCCACTCACCCATTGCTATTTATGCTTTGTGTCCACAGGTCAGTCCAATGGGAACAGGAAACAAAATGAGATCATTGGGTCACACACACACAAAAGAAGCAAAAATGGTCTCCTTTTGCTTTATCTTGGATCAGCCTTGAGCATACATAGAAGGGTAAATCCCCTACCCAGATCCACAAATATCTCTTTCATCTGCCTGCAGTTTATGCCAAAGGCAGCACTGTAGAAAACTATCTCTCTGTCCCGGATATGCCTGGGACTAAGTAACACATTAAAGTGTATGGTCCTCTCAACGGTGACCTGGAGCGCTGCATCAGCATCTGTGACCAGTGTCTGCGAAGTGGTCAGGGATTGCATACGAGATCTGATGGCAGAGATGGCAGGAGCCCGAGGGAGAGTTTGTAATCGTGCGCTCTTCCTAGGAGAAAAGTATTTATCTGAGGCCTGTGTCAGCAGAGCGCAAGGGCACAGGTCTCCCCGAAGACAGGTTCCCCCAGGAAGGCTCCCGGAGAAAGAAGGAGAACAGGGCAATGTCTGCTTCTGAGAAGTCAGGGCTGGGGTGGGGCCACATCCTAAAAGGCACTCCTCTTTCTTACCCCAGACCCTCATGTGGGCAGACCCAGCAACCAAGCCACAAATAAATTTTCACCCGGAAAAGTCTAAGAATTTCCAAGGAAATACGGCAACATGCTACAAGTGGGCTTTTTTAAAATTCACATCAAAATAAACCATAAATATATGTAAAGTAACAGATTCAGTTATCAGCTCATACATATAATTTTCTTATCTACAAAATGGGAAGGGTTGGTGCATTATGAATGTTTGGAATTCTGGGGATGCATTTTAGCATTTCCGGCTGAGCTCCTGCCCCTGGGATGCCTTTCCTCCGCACCTCCACCCACCTGTGTCCCTTCCTGACATTTACACCTCAAGTTCAATGCCGCCCCTCAGAGATCATTTCCTAATATCTTCTTGTATATTAGTTTATCTGCTTCCCTCCCTAGAATGTGGGCCCCATGAGCAAAAGTCCCTTGCCCATCTTTACCTCTGGCCCCCTCATCACCAGCACAGTGCCTGGCACAGAGTCAACACTCAAAAAATACTGGACACATTTTAGCCATTTTTCAGAAGGGCCAAGCGCTGATTGCCCCCTGACTTAGCCTGACAACGCACACCCCCTTCTGTGTGTTATGTGCTGGGACCGTCCCTGGGATTTCTTCAAGCATCTCCTTAAAATAAGCGCTGTGTTAAGCTTTCTCAGTAGAGGGCGCTGGAGGGACGCGGAGAAGGAAGACGCTTCTGGCTACTTCCAGCATCGAAGGGGTCTAGGTGGAGTGAGGACCTCCAGGGGGGGTGTTCCCTCTGAGATCCTGCAGCCTCTGCCTGGTGACAACCTTCCGGCAGCCTTCTCCTGCAGCTCCATGCCCTGAAGGGCTCCGCTCCCCGCCACACGCCATGACCTGTGCGTGCTCCTGGGGGTGGCCGGCGGCTCGCCCAGCAGCTCCCCCAGCTCCGACCTGGCCGAACCAGCAAACTTCCTGCTGTCCAGGGGCTGAACCACACTTTCTCCGGAGAGATCTGAACTCCTGAGCCGGTCCTTCCTTGGGTCTGAGTCTGTATTTGCTTATGACTTACCACAGCCAGTGTTCTTTATACTAAATTTGCCCTGTTTGCCCACCGTGTGGCTTCTGTCATTTCACTGGACTCAGACTTCTAACCACCAAGGTCCTGCCCAACAGCCCTGCTTGGCAAATGCCATTAAGTTGTTCTCTGCCCAAAAGGCCTCAGGGCTGAGCAACTGACCCCACAGCCGCCCACACATCAGCTGGTGAGAAACCACAAGTGCCTGATGAGCAAGTGTCAATCACCTAAATTAATCAATGTCTCTCTCTATCATCAAAGATTAGCCTGTCTTTAAAGACAGTCTAGTAATGATAGTCGCTAACCCCTATGGAGGGGTGACCACCTGCCAGACTCCCCTCTAAGGACCTCACTTGTATTCACTAATTTAATCATCACAGCAATCCAGGGACTGCAGGTTATAATTATCAACTCTATTCTATGGATGATGAAACAAAGACCCACTAAGGTAATGTAACTAAGTCCAGACCAACAGATGCTACGTGGCAGGGTATGGGTTTGAATCCAAGCTGTCTGGCTCAAGAGGCCACATTGTTCATCATTTACATAAAATTAAAATATGCACCCATCAAACAAGAGTATACCTTTTCAAAAGATCATCTTCAATTAATTTTAATTTATTTTTTGTTTTATTTTATTTTTTATTTTTTTATTATTATGTTATGTTAGTCACCAAACATTACATCATTAGTTTTTGATGCAGTGTTCCATGATTCATTGTTTTCATATAACGCCCAGTGCTCCATGCAGAACGTGCCCTCCTTAATACCCATCACCAGGCCAACCCATCCCCCCACCCGATCACCTTCAATTAAATATGCCCATTAAGCACATTACTTTAATATGATTGCCTACGGAGGTGGGGGATAAAGACAAGAATGAAATGAACACATCCTTAAATAAACGATGAAATAAGAGCAGGGGCTTTCAATCGTGTGAGCACGGTTATGAGGCACTCGGCGATGTCAGTGACCCACCCAACCCTGTTTGCGACTGTTGGCACACAGCACACACCTGAGGTTCAAGATGGCGGTGACAGGGATGGCATGTGCTGCACCAGAAGGAACAAGGGGAGTCACAACCCAGAGCATATGTGGTGGGAAGTATTTCAGCCCTGAAGAAGTGTGGCAGAGCATCTCGTTGCTCTTATAAAAACAGAACCACTAGAATGTAAGTTCCACATGGGCAGGGAATTTTGTTCATCATCCTGAACAAAACATGGCACCCAACAGAGGCTTAGTACTTACTGAACGAATGAACTAATGAACCCGGAGCATTTATCCCCCCGGGAGCTCACACAGGATGGGGCAGTTGAAGACCTGCTGCAGGGAGCACTCTCCAGGAGCATGTGGAGGTGGCAGTCCAAATGGATAAAGAAAAAATACATTTGAGTCACCCATCAGAGGTGACTTGCTTTTTTCAAATTTCAAGGGGGCGCCTGGGTGGCTCAGTCGGTTAAGCATCCGACTCTTGATTTTGGCTCAGATCATGATCTCAGGGTTGTGAGATCGAGCCCCGCGGCAGGCTCACGCTGGGTGTGGAGCCTGCTTGGGATTCTCTCTCTCTCCCTCAGCCCCTCCCCCAACCCCACTTACTCAAGCTTGCTCTCTCTCTCTCTCTCTCTCAAAACAAATTTTTTTAATATAAATCTTTGAAAGAGCACATGTATTACCAAATCATGTTTTTACATTAAATTTAGGAATGAACCCATCAGGTGTTCAAATAAGCTATTTCCCGTTTGTCTTCCTGACCTTTGGAGGGGACTCGATATTTAATACCAAATCAAAGTAAAGAATTGATTTTAAATGCTATCAAAAAATTCACATAAATCAGGCAAAGATGATCATCTTAGAAATAGCTCTGTTTGCTTTTCACTTTAGTCAGAAATATGCCCTAGGACCTGACCAGCACCTGGCTGCTGGAGGAAGCACTAAATTAATATGGGTCCCCGTAAGATGCCCTTACTAGAATCTTCAGCGAAGTGTTTACAAGTCAGGTACATGGGAACATTAACATTACTGTCCACCGTCGAAGCACATGACAAGCTTTCTAAAGTTAGTGCGACACCTAGCACCAGCTAGCCGCATCAAAATATCCTGCCACACCTAGCACTAATTTTGTCTGTGTGACTTAACAGGAAATACTCCCACCACCCTTCTCTCCCTCTCCTATTTTCAGTTACATCAGAAAAGATCAACTTCCGATATGCCAAAAGGTCTTTCTTAGTTTTTCCAAGGGGCATTTTGAATCATACGTGCAATTGTCCACAATTGCTGAACATCTGGCCTGATATCAGTTTCCTGGGGGATGAGGAGAAACACAACCCCCTGAGCCAAGGAACGAGTCTTGAGCATCAGCAAGCTGATATTTATCACTTCACTTTAAGCTAGGGTGGCGCACACAGATGTGATGATATAATTACCATCATGTGGCAAAACCAGAGTGTGAGTCTTGACTTACTCGTCCTGAAACAGATAGAGTTATTTATAATCACACTGAGGCTGGGGAGTCGAGTCATTGTGAACAAAGACGAATTTGTGGCCCAGGGACGGAGATGAAAATGGGCAGCGGCCAGTTATGGGCAGAAGAGCCCACGCCACCCAAAGACCACAGGGCAGAGCTCGTGGAGGTGTGGCCTCGCAGAAAGGGACACGCCTTCGCAGGGAACTGTGCAGGGCCTGGCTTTCAGCAACAAACTGCGGCTATTCCTGGCAGAGGGAGGTAAGCCTGGAAAGAGCCCCAAAGCCTCTTTTCTTGGATTCACTTGCAGCGTTGAGTATTTTAGCTCCTTACAGAAGAGTGGATACTCAAAGAGAAAGTTTGGAGAAGGCAGAGGCTGGTGGTATGAATAAAATCACTCTTTTCAATTAACAGAGCTGGGTTGCATTCCCAAGGAGGGAAAATTGAGAAGCATAATAGGCAAGTGGCTTATTCCTCCGTGTAAGGACTCGGGGATTAATGGAAGGACTAGACTCAGCAGCCAATCAGGCAAAGCTGGAGTAATGCCCCCAAGGGGCTCCTGTGGGCTTGGTTCTTTAGGGAGGCGAAATTGCATGGTGGTTCCAACCCTGAGCTCGGGGGTCAGAAGAGGCTACGTTTGAATCCCACCTCAGTGAGAGCTGATTCCAATCACTTAAATTTACCGCTGAAGTATAATGTATCTGAAAATAGTTTCCATTCTCACTAACATGCAGAACAGGGCTCCCCCCCTTACACTACTGTGTCAAGGGAAGGGCTCCGCTCCTCCCAGACCCTGTTTCCCAGCTAACGTTGACATTCTGGACCCTTTCTTAGGATCCTCACTTTGTTCCCTAGCTAACTCATCAAAAGCTGCAAACACCTGAGAGGATTGTGAGCTCATTATCCCCAAGGCATTTGTATACACAACCTCCATGTCCGCACCACGTTTTCCCCTTAAGTCCAGTGAACAAATATCTATAAGGCACTAAATTAGTTTCCCATTGCTATGGTAACAGATGACCATGACTTTGTGGATCAAAACAGTGAGAATTTATTCTCGCAGTTCCAGGAGTCAAGAGTCTAAAATCAACGTGTTGGCAGGGCTGCATTCCTTCTGGAAGCTTAGGGGGGGCTGTGTTTTCCTGCTTCTCCGGGATCAATTGGTGCCCACATTCCTTGGTTTGCAGCCCCTTCCTCCCTCCTCAAAGTGGCTCGCACCAACCTCTGCTGACCCTCAGTTCAGGGTCATCGCACGTCTTGAGAGCCTTAACTTAATCACATCTGCAAAGTTCCCTTTGCCATTGGAGATAACATATTCATGGGTTCTGGAGACGAGCCCGCGGGCATCTTTGGATGGGACCATCATTCACCCTCCCACAGGCATCAATGAGGGGCATGTACTCGGTAAGAGCTGGGGGTGCACAGATTTGAAATCCCTGTCGCTGTCTCCTGAGCACTTCTTTCAACATGCAGAGGATCAGAGAAAGTAAGTGGGGCCAGACTAACCTTCCCGCCAGAAACAACTACAAGAACAGACAAAGTATATGAGACAGCAGTTTGCAGATATTGGACATCAGACCCGGCAGGACTGAGATCTCCGAGAGAGGGAAATGAGGCGAGCCCTATGATTTCCCCAGTTTTCCACCTTAAGGCACTTTCCGGATAGTGGCCCAGGGAAGGCAAGCCCAAGCAGGAGGCACTCATCTTGTAGAGAGGAGCAGTTTGGCTGCTAAGACCATGGGAATGTGTGGCACAGAGCACAAGGTGGAAGGGAACTTCACAGAAGGGGCTCCAGAAATCTGCAGAGGGACCCCCTTAAGTCTGGCTGAATACTGAGCTGTGGTGTGTCAAGGCCAGGATGCTGTGAGCCGAACAGAGATTCCAGAACTTGGAAAAAGTGGGATATAGGTGTTCCAAGTTGCCAGAATTCATAAATCTCAGAGAACACCCTGGGAACTCAGAAACTGCGTGCCTCAGAAGCTGTGGATCTCTAGTCCCAGAGTAAAAGCTACTGTAGACCCACCCTGACAAAGCTTAAAGACAAGCCTTGAAAGAATCGTGCTGAACTACAAGTAAATTAGCTACTTGCCAGAACAAAACTCAGCACTCTTTATGGAACCTGAGATAGTCCAAGCACTTAACAAGTTAGCATCCACAATGCTCAGCACAAAATATAAATATTACTAGGCATGCAAACAGGCAGGATAATGTGACCTGTTACCTGGGGGAGGGGGAGAAAGTCAATCATCAGGAAAAGACCAGACATCCCAGAATCACAGAATTAGCCCACAACGCCTCTAAAACAATGGTTATAATTATGGTCACAGACTTAAAGCAAAAACATGAGCATAATGATGGAACATATGAGAAATCTCAGTAAAGAAATGGAAACTATGAAAAAAAAAGAACACAGTGGAAATTTTAGAACAGAAAAATGCAGTGTGTAAAATAAAATACTCACTGGCTGGGTCTGGCTGAAGAAAACTGAAGACAGCCCCAGTAGACTGTGGGACAAAATAAAGTGGTCTAATAAACAAATAATTGGAGTCTCAGAGGAAGAGAAAAGTGATATTAGAGCATAAAAAATTTTGAAGAAATAATGACCAAATGCTCAACCATGAAAAAGAATAAAATCTTGCCATTTGCAACAAAATGGGTGGACGTGGAGGGAGAGAAGTCAGACAGAGAGAGACATAAACCAAGATCTCATTCATATGTGGAATTTAAGAAACTAATGACCAAACAAAGAGAAAAACCAAAAAAACAGACTCTTAGGGGCACCTGGCTGGCTCAGTTGGTGGAGTGAGCAACTCTTGATCTTGGGGTTATAAATTCAAGCCCCACATGGGGGAGAGATGACTTAAAAATAACATCTTTTAAAGAAAACCAGACTCTAACTACAGAGAACACACTAATGGTCACCAGAGGGGAGGTGGGTGGGGAGACGGGGGAAATAGGTGATGGGGATGAAGGAGTGCACCTGTCGTGATGAGCACCAGGTGATATATGGAAGTGTTGAGTCACTATATTGTATGCCTGAAACTAACATAACACTGTGTGTTAATTATACTCCAATAAGAAGAAAAAGGAAATGAAAAGAAATAATGGCCAAAATATTTCCAGATTTGATGAAAAACAGAAACTCACAAACCTTCAGAGAGAATAAACACAAAGAAAATCATCCCAAGACACATGATATCAAATTGCTGAGAACTAGTGATAAATAGGTCATCTTAAAAGCAGCCAGAGAGGGGCACCTGAGTGGCTCAGTCGGTTGAGCATCTTGGTTTTGGCTCAGGTCATGATCTCAAGGTCATGGGATCGGACGGAGCCCTGCTTCGGGCTCCACGCCCAGCAGGGAGTCTGCTAGAGCTTCTCTCTCTCCCTGCCTCCCCCCATCCCCCACTCACGCACATGCAAGCTCTCTCTAAATAAATAAATAAATATAAATAAATAAATAAAATCTTTAAAAAGAAAAAAATCAGCCAGAGAAAAAGAGACACATCACATACAGGGGAACAATGATAAGATGTGTGAATACTCTTTCTTTCTCATCACAAATAAAGGAGGCCTTATGTTAATGGAACAACAGAATCCATCAACCGAGGATTTCACATCCAGAGAAAATATCATTAAGAAAAGTGAAATAAGAGCATGTTTGGACAAACAAAAGCTGAGAGAATTTGTCACCAGCATACCTGAACAACTAGAAATATTACAGGAAGTTTTTCAGAGAATGAGAAGGTTCCAGGCGCAAACAGCTGTGCATGAAGGAACGCGGAATTCCAGAAACGGAAAATGGGTCAAAAGTGAAGGTAGGTGTTAAAATTTTTCTTTTTTTTAATAATATCTTCAAAAGCTAATGAACAATGAAAAGCAACAGTTGTAACTGTGGGGTTGGTAACATTTGAAGAAGTGAAATGAGGAATTATGCTGTTGAAGGGTGTTTATTGTAAACTCTGAGCAATGACCAAGAGGAAAAATGAAACCATCTGGTGGGAAAGACAGAGAGGAAGCTGATGGGTCAGCAACGGAGCCCTGCCCAGTGGGAGAAGGGCACTCTGGGGTGCGCCCGCTTCTGCAGACCTTTGTATAAACAAAGCATTTTCAGAACAGGTGTGTAAGCCAAGAGGCGAAGAAGAAGTTGACCAGGACCAGGTGACGGGAATGGGAGAGACTGCCTGGGGAACAGCTCCAGGCAGAAGGAACAGTACATGCCAAGGGACCGAGTGGAGAGAGAAACTCCTACAGAAGGGAGAGGGGCGTGTCTACCGCAGACACCAGGCCACCAGGTGCAGGAAAGAATGTGGGGGAAAGCATTCATGTGAAAAAATGTGCACATTTTGAGGGCGCCTGGCAGACTTCCTAGGTGGAGGGTACGACTCTTGATCTCAGGGTTGTGAGTTTGAGCCCCACGTTGGGGGTAGAGATTACTTAAAAATAAAAGAAAAAAGTGTGTGTGTTAACTGTGTGCTAAATGTGTGTGTGTGTGTGTGTGTGTTACCCAAGTAATTCATTTCATTTTTTGGTCAATATGTCTTCACTTCATGGAGCATAGTCTCTTGCCACCATGGCTTTTCCTATCCCGGGCCCCCCGAACCCCAGAGGGGCACTCCAGGCAGGAGGAACAGGGGTTGGGCAGACACAGCAATGGAAAGAAGCCCGCTATCAGGAAGATATGTGCGGGAATCAGTATCCAAACCCAGAGGAGAGAGGATTTGGGACAGGATAAACAACAAAAAAAGGAAAGAAGGAAAGGAGGGAGGAAGGAAGGAAGGAAGAAAAAAGAAAAAAGGCAGCTCTAACAAATCTAGAATTTGTTGGCCTCTTCTGATCAGAAGTGGATTTTGAGCAAAACTATTCTCCAATTAGTTAGGCAAAGAAAAGTCTGGGATCTGCAAGCTCCCTTTCTTTCAAGCCGATAATTATACAGGGAGTTCTGGAGAGATTCAAGGGGTCAATAAAAAATTGAGAAACAACTATGTTCCAGAGACAGAGCTGGACTTAGACACGGCCATTGTTCTCATAGAGCTCATAGCCTGGGGGGGGGGGGGACCCAAACTAGAAAACGGGCTTATCTAATACAGTCTCTACCTGCTAGGACAGTAATTTTCCCTGCTCTAGGCTTGATTCCCCCAGAGGCAACCCTTGAGACAAGAAGTTGACCTAACAGTGTATTTGGGAGGTGATCCTAAGTAGCACTGGTGGGGGGTGGGGAGATGAGACCCAGAAGAGAAGGAGTCCATACATGGTACGTGTTTGCCACTGTTGAGCACCTAGCTCCACCCCACCTGGCATGTCTGGGAGACCCAGGGGGTCCCGCCAAGGGGAGAGGACCTGGGTGTTTATCACCATCTCCCATCCACCACCGATAACGGGCTGCTCTGCACGGACCTATTTTCTGGCACATTCAGATAGCCCTGTGCTCTGGCTGTGCAAAGGTCCTGGGACAGCGAAGCAGGTGCAAGAGTGAATGGTCCCCTTAGGCAAAAGGAGGAGCTCAAGAAGGCCTCCTGGAGGTGCTAGTGCAGAAGCATAAGTCAATCCAAGTAAGGAGGAGGAGGGAGCAGAGCATCCCAGGCAAAGGAACAACGTTAACCATACTTAGAATTGTGTGTATGCGGGGGAGGGTGTTAGTCCCCTCTGGGTGTAAGTTTCTATGGGACCTGATTAAATCTTATTGATCTTTTTAGTCAATTAACTTTCTCAAGCGCCTTTTCCTTTTGTACTGGGCTAGAAAAATCTAAGGTCCAAAAAACATGGGACAAGAGGACACCTGGTCTACCGCCTTTCTAGCCCCAGAAAGAGATACCCACCACGAAAGGACAACCTGAAACTCCTGTCACCACAAGGGAAGTTTAAAAATGTTTCCATGTGTGTAACTTTGTGTGAGAGAAGCCACACAGTTTGTTTCTTTAAGAACTTTACTATTTTTGTACAAAAGAAAATATTTTTATTTTTTAATTAAAATGTATAGGATGTGCATCTTATAAAAGGATTACATTATACATGCTAATTTAACCTATTTTTTAAAAATATCAACAACATGCTACAGACACCGTTTATAGCCACAAACATCTTTCTAGAAGGTTCTGGAATATCAGATCACGTCAGATTTCTTTGCCTTTTCTTAAGCCTATATTTACTTTAAGATCTTTGAATGAGGTCAATATAGGTAAATTTTTGCTTTCTGCTTTCTTCACTCCTTTAAATGTCTCTTGAATTTTCTTGAAAATAGGAAGCAAGCTTCCCCAAACACTTGCTCACGCTGTGGCAAAGGCAGGAATACAAGCCGCCATGATTTTGCAGGTGTAGGCCAGTCCTTTATTCTTGGGGCTTTTGATGTCTGAGAGCTGGTTCTCCCAGATCGGTTGGCATTGTCTGGAGGCAGGGTCCTGCTAGACCTACATTATACTGACATCTGGTGGCCACCGAGAGGTCCCCATTGGTAATAGCCATTCAAAATGAAGAAAGACGCTGAGTTGCTTTCCCTGAGTGTGCTGAACTTAGCTTGTATTCAGTTCTCAGGGCTTTAATTAAGATATGTACCAATTTCTCCAGGCAGCTATGTCTGTAACTGAAGGCTGCTACTTGCAATTGGTTGGACCAGCTATGGTCATGCAGCAACCACCTGGGAGCGTCTGTGGTGGAAAACATAGACAGATGGAAAACTTTCACAAACTGTTACCAATTTACCTTATTTTCCACAAACTATTTTCAGAGCCCAAGCTCTTGGGTCTGCAGCAGAAGAAGTATAGGGAGCGGAGCATGGGGGCGCAGGGCAGACAGGCTGAGTTTACGATTTATTATCTATCTTAAAGAAAATATTCTAAACGTGGCATGTCGCAGAAAACATAGGCATGCTGTTTGTCCCTCTCCGGCCATTGCCCCGGTAACCCCTCACGGAGTGAGAAACACTTTCTCAGTCTGGAAGTCTGGAAGGCCGATGGCTCAAGCTAGCCTTCTCCTGGGCATGCCTGTGCACCAAACTCCCAGGTCACCCAGAGTGCCCACAGCCCCTTAAGGGCAGCTTGGCTGCGTTGGGCATCTGCGTGTGGCCTCAGCTGCAGGTGAAGGAGCCCCACCTCCTGCCTCCCAGCGGCTGCTGCAAGAACGCCAGGTACGGGCCACACTGGGTCCCTCGCCTCCCCTCCACCTTCGTACCTGGAAAATGGCAATGCCCCACACACTGACTGCGGGCACACTAGCTCCCAGAGAGCACCGCCTGAAGGAAAGAGGGTGCGACAGACATGATGCCGGTGGGGACGGAGGCAATGGAGGAGGGGCGGAGGTGATGGCTCTGCTGTCAGGGGCGCGGGGCAGGGTCAAAGGCTTCACATATTGCCCAGCTGAATGGCGTTCGGCAGGTGGATATGGCCTGACTCGATGGTCCCCCAAGCTGGGAATTGACTGCAAGAGTGTTCCTGGAGTCTTGTCAGAAGGAGGTACCCCGCTTTAAGGTCAGCCTGCAGTGTCCCAGTAAATCAATCAACCCAGAAAGGCGGGCCGGCTCGTCCATCTGTGTCATGTTGCCTGCAGGCCACCCCCCTCCCCACCGCCCCCCAGGCCTGCCAGGAACTGAACCTGAAGGCTGGCAGGTGGACATCCATTCCCCTTGGCCTGAGGGCTCTTCCCTGGTCAGAGATGGTGGACCTCAGGGCCCCTGGCAGCTCAGGACTTCTAGACCCTCTCCAGGACAGTAGCGGCAGCTGGACCACAGAGACAGGCCCCCTGGATATGTGGACACAAACACCAGACATGACCTCCAGCTGTCCAACAAAAGAAGGGTCTCCACCACCTGGCTGGCTAAGAAAGCCCTGGAGTTTCCTCGCTCCTCGCCCCGACCTCTCCCAGCCAGCCTGATTCTGTGGGGCAGCCCCTTCACCCGCAGGATCTGGGCACAGCCCCCGCACTGCTGCCACACTTCCAGAGGGTGGGCAGTGACCGCAGCTCCAGCCCTCTGTTTCTGGGTTCCAAGCAAACGACAGATCCTGTGCACCCAGGACCTTGCCAGGCACCCTGGAGAGGGAGGCTCTTGGAGCAGCCAGGAGCCAGAATTCTCCCTTGGAGCTCCTCAGGTCTGCAATGCCAGGAAGAACCGAAAGCCTGGTGGGCCCTTGCTGGACAGTAACTGTGCCCCAGCGCTGAGCCGGGCACTGTGTCCCTGTTCTCATGCCATCTCCATGGAAAGGTGTCAGCTCCGTCTTAAACATGTGGAGACTGAGTCTCGGAGAGGGGATCGAGCTGACCCAGGGCCACCACTATGCACAGACTCAATCTGAACCCAGCTGTATCTACTTCCCAAAAAAAGGCAAAGCTGGGGGATCTCATCTGCACAGGGAGCCAGGGGTGCAGAGCCAGAGACCGGGCGAGGAAGTTGGAAGCACGAGGCGGAGAGTCCCAGACACCCCTGGACCCCTGCCACGGGTGGTGGACCGTGTTTATGGCTGCCTGCGATGGGGCATCTCCTGGGCTACCACTCACCACCCCTGCCCAAAAAGGCCAGGTACCCACAGCCACGCTTTTTTCCTGCTTTTTTATTGCTGGATTCCCAGTGCCTCAACCCCTGTCTGGCTAGAGTGGGCACTCAGTAAGTACCGGAATGCGTCCATCCATCAATCAACAGGTGGCTGACCCAGATGCGCAAAGAACTGAGCAGACTAAAGACTCCGGACACTGCCTCTTTACTCTCACAGAATTAATCCAAACTGGTGTTCACTGCAGTCATTTTGAACATCCCTACATAATATGTCTTACACACGAGTGCGCACACACACACTCCTTAGCAAAAACAACACCCACCCACTTCTTGAATTATGGGCAGTGAAGAGTATGGCATGGACTTTGGGGTGAGAAATTCCTCAATAAACACCAATTCCTTCCCATTCCTGTACCACCACCTCCAAACACCTCACTGAGGAGAAAAGAGATTTAAAATTATGTCTACATACGAAACCTCTCAAAATGGAAAAGGTAAAACAAGGGGTGTTTTTTTCCTCTCTATGTATTTTCAAATTGGCTCAGAACAAAGTTTGAGAAAAATCTTTGTCCATCTGCTGCCCAGCCTTCACTCAGCTGAACATTGCTCAGTCAGGGTTATGCGAAGCTGGAGAAATAATGGAAATGCACAGAAAACCTCATCCCAACCCACACTGCTGATCATTTTCCAAAACAGCATTCTTGCCAAATAGGCTTTTGGCTTTATTCACTCAAACGACTTTCTTGATCACTGCTTAGAAGAGGCGTTTTGGCAGGAAAAGGAATCCACGGTGTGAGTCTGACATGACATTCCCATTCTGATCGAGAGAACCAGGGTAGGAAACAAATACCAGGAAGCAGGTAAGGTTTGTCGGGTGTTCCTCTCACGGGGCACTGCTCCAGCGAGTGCCTGTCCTCTTGTCACTCAGGGGCCCCGGGCAGCTGCCTCCCCACCCCACCCCCCACGCTGCCCACAGCCAGCTACTGGTTTATATGTTCGCCTCACAGACATACGTGCTTAGGACTTACAGTCAGCCTATTCTAATCGTCGCTATACGAGCTGTAAGGTTGGTATTCTTCTTTTTTTTAAGATTTTATTTATTTATTTGACAGAGAGAGACCGTGAGGGAGGGTACACAAGCAGGGGGAGTGGGAGAGGGAGAAGCAGGCTCCCTGCCGAGCAGGGAGCCCGATGCGGGGCTCGATCCCGGAACCCTGGCATCATGACCTGAGCCGAAGGCAGACGCTTAACGACTGAGCCACCCAGGCGCCCCAGGTTGAAAGTATTCTTATACCCATTTTACAGATGAAGACACTGAGGCTCGAGTTCAGAACTTGCCTGAGGCCACACGTCTGGCAGATGGCAGACCCAGGCTCTCTACCAAGGCCTCTTGCTCGGCCATCACTGGAGCCCTTTCAGCCTTGAGGTGGACCAGCCTGGATCTCATCCCCACAGAGCCCAGCGTGGTCAAGGAGTCGGTCTGATCGCCCTTCTGCTATTGGGGGAGGGGAGAGTTAAAAGATAGTCCAGAAGCATCTGCACCATTTGGGGGCCATTTGTCCTTCAAATTGAGGACGGAGCTCCCAGGAGGAGATTTTTCCAACTACTTTAGATCAACACTCACACATCCACATCAGGACCACTGTGTGCCAGGTTCTTCCACACTCGTCGTTCTAGAAAATCCAAGACAACGCTCCTGTCCTTGCTTTGTTCAGAGGACCATTTGACAGACTAGGCTGGGGGCAGGCGCTGCGTGTTTGGGAACGAGAAGAGTTTTTCAAGTGCACTTCGGACTCTAGAGTTTGGCAGTAGATCTTGCACGAAAGATCGGGAAGGCCCAGTTTCCAATGTCCTTGGTTTTATTGCTATTGGTCACCATTAACATTTGCTTTATAGATAATCTCGGCATTTATTTGGTTATAAATGCCTATCTGCCTCCCAAATAGCTAGCTATCAGCCCCAGGGCACTATGACCTCAGAAACTTGGTGCTCGAGGTGGAAAAACAAGCCAGGGAAAATGGTTAGCGTCGTCTTCACTGAGAGAAAAGAGAAGAGACCCAGACGCTGGGGTCGGGTGGTCAAAGGGGTGGGAGCGTGTAGCACATGAGACCAAGTCCAGGCGGCCCCTGCTCCAAGGCAGTGGGGCTTCTCACTGCGCAAGCTTGTCCCTGGGACAGAAACGAGGGCCCAGAACTGACCCCCAGGCATGACTCTTGTACGAAGGTCCTACGGCTGCTGGAACAAAGCACCACGAGTGGCTTAAGAAAAAACAAGAAATTTACGGTCTCTCAGGGCAGGAGGCCAGAAGTCTGAGATCAAGGGGTCAGCAGAGCTGGGTCCCTCTGAGGGAGGGAGAACCCGCTCCGGGATCTCCCCCAGCTTCTGGGGCTTTGCCGACAATCTTCGGCGCCCTGCAGCTTGCAGATACATCACCCCAAATCCGCCTGAAGCGCCCCACGGCGCAATAATCCCATGCCTCCGAGGTCTCAGGGGGCACACACAGGCTTCATTTTTCTGGAAGGCTGTCACAGAGTCCGGCCACCCACCGCTGGAGCGCAGAGGACCTCGCTGGGCTCCTTCAGGGGTGCAGGTGTCCCCACTCATCCTGGTCCAGCCTCCCCCCATCACAGCTGCACCCCAAACTCCAGCTGCAGACTCCAGCAGGCAGCAGCACCCACCGGGGACAGCCGGGCCACAGACCCTGCCTCACGGCCCTGGAGTGAGGAGCCCTCCCTCCAGCTGATCTCCCTGATGTACTCTGCCGAAGGCCTAGGCCTAGTGTTTGCCAATTCAGCCCCAAATTGAACAACTTCTGTGTAAGGAGTGCCTTCGATGTACAGCACTGTCTGGCAGGTTAGACACAGCAGGTGCAGGTGACGAGAAAGTACTGCCTGCATGTAAGTTAGCAGAGCTCAGACGTGCCTTCGCTGCCGGGGGACCCAACAGGCCTACCATGTGCCCGGAAATTGTTCATCGGGTCACAGTCCTGGGAGTCACACTGCCGTCATCACCTGGCGAAGCTGACTTCAGAACAGAGGGCCGAGTGTCTCCTGCATCAGCAGAAACAGGCCACGAGAAGTAGGCGTGAAGGAGCCTCCTCCAACCGACATCCGCATGGAGCGCCCAGGCCCGAAGCTCCAGCCTGGCACTGCGGGGAAGGGTCCAGTCAGATGTGTTAGCAAACCAACCTCCAGATTGTTCTCCTTCCATTTAACCATGCCCCCAAGCACGGCCTCTGGTGCCCCTGCGCTTTCAGTCTAAAGGTGAAAATTGGGACGCCTGGGTGGTTCAGTCAGTTAAGAGTCTGCCTTGGGCTCAGGTCATGATCCCAGGGTCCTGGAATCAAGTCCCGCATCGGGCTCCCTGATCAGCAGAGAGTCTGCTTCTCCCTCTCCCTCTGCCTCTGTCTCTTTCTCTCTCAAATAAATACAATCTAAAATAAAATAAAAGTAAAGTAAAAATAAAATAAAAGTGAAGATGCCCTGCGTTTTTCCTTTTGTACACAAGAAGCACAGAGCGGACCTGTGTTCTGGTTTTAGTCATGTTGTTACTGATGATTCTTTAATGATTCACAAGATCAACTGTGAGTGTTCCCAGTGCCCTTGGTCCCTGGGCTAGCAGGGTGGGAAGAGGCCGGGGAAGTGAGGTCACCTTGGGGGAGCCCGTGTGCCCGGCTCTGGGTGCCACCTGATGTGCAACAGCATGCTGCGTCTTGCTGTCCCATGAAGGGACGACAATTGTCCCTATTCGCAAAGGAGGAAACTGAGACCCAGAGAGGCTGGCGCCAGGATGGCCAAAGTCTTGTCTGCCTTCGCAGTCCATGCCCTTCCTAGACACAACAGGACCATTTATAACTTGGTGTCCAGCACGCTTGCTCCACCAAACCTTTACGGAAACAAACGCAGCGCATCAGCGGGACCCTCCAGAAACCAGTGCTCCCTATTCACATCCAGCAAGGCAGGAATGGAAAGCAAACGCATTTCAGGAATTATGATAAAATGGAGATGGCTTCTTCCCTTGCGAACACGACTGTGGGATTGTTGCGTGGAAAAGGAAACAAGAGAGGGCAGCTGAGTTCCAAACATCCTAGCGCATCCAGTTTGGAGAGGCCACTGGGATCACCACCAGGGCCCAGCTGACGCGGGTATGACGCTGGGGGCCCCGCTGCTCTGTGCCACGGGTGGAGAGGCCCTCAGGGTCTCCTGCAGCAAAGCATTCAGAGTTCAGTTGGAAAAGTACAGACAAGAAGAAAGCAGTGGATCGAGTCACAAAACTAGTTTTTATGGCTTTTTCTTACATCTCTAAGTGAGCTCAGTAGCCCTGGGGACGAAGCAGGCCCTCCTCGTTCAGCTAGGACTGCCCGGCTGCAGGATAAGCCCTCGGCCACCGGCTGGTCCTCTGCCAAGACTCTTGCTGAAGCCTCCTCCTTAGTGTACCCCTCTTTCCTCACTGCTTCCCAGGCCCAGGGGTGGCTCTGACCCAACAGCCACCCCTCCTTGCTTTTACCGTCAGTCCCTACCTGAGCTAATCCTGCAGGTGCCATCTCTCCAGGCCTCCTTCCTGGGCTCCCCGGGGCCCCCTGTCCGCTGAGCCCGGGGCGGACACCCTGTCCCTCCTCCGGGAGCTCACGGCACACGGGACTTGGCGGCACTCGGGGTGGACAAGACATCTATCTGCTCACTGTCCAGTAAAAGGGTCATCCTGCTGGGACGATCCTGCCACCGTGCTTCCAGCATGAAAAGGATTCTCTTCAATCACCCACTTGCTGCCCTCGTTGATTCTCCAGGAAAACTATCCAGAAAGACTCCATTTCCAGCTCCCAAGGAGCATCCAGCCAGGCCGCATTCTGCCACCTGTGCGGCAACAGCCCCATCTTCCTCCCGCCTGGGAGAAGGGGGCCCCCCGAAACTGTGTATCAGTGTATCAGCTTCCGTGTGTTAAAAAGAAAACCACAGGCCCACAGTGGAGCCACTTAGGCCAAGTCACCAAACAGAGGCTTCATCCCTAACCTCACTGCAGTCCCGACCGCCCCCAGAAATGTAGTCCTAACCGGCCAGTGAGGAATGTTCTGTGTCACCAGTGAGGTAACCCTTCTCCTGGGCCCTCTCCCTCCCCCCCCAAGGAAGAGGAGGGAATCTGTAGGGTAAGACCCCTGCTCCTCCCCCTGAGGGAAGGTGACCTTGCCTGAAACCATCCTTGCTTTTCTTTTGCTAATGCTAATAACGTCCTTCCTATAAAAACTTCCCATTTGGTCACAATTCCCCAGAGCTCCCCTCCACTTGCTGGACGGGCTGCTGCCTAACTCATGAGTCGCTTAATAAAGCCAATTAGATCTTCAAATTGACTCAGGTGAATTTTGGGTTGGTTTTTTTTTTTTTTTTAAGGTTTTATTTATTTATTTGTGAGATAGAGAGCACACGAGCACAAGCAGGGGGAGAAGCGGGGCTCCATCCCAGGACCTGGGATCATGACTTGAGCCAGAGGCAGACGTCCGACTGAGCCACCCAGGTGTACCTGAATGTTGTTTTTTAACCCACAGTACGACCTGGACAAAGGAGCGTGAGGGGAGAGTGTGCTCAGGGCACGGGCACTTGTGTTTTCGTAACCACACCCAGAAACTGTAGTTTTAGGAAAGAAATGAGATCTTTACTAGAAAGAGTCGGAAAGTCTAAACTCAAATTCTAGCTGTGCTACCTACTAGTTACTTGTGAGTTCAAACAGATCATCTGGGCTTGTACAAGCCTCAGTGTCCTCAGTGTGGAAACCAGAGACGGTCACGTTTGCTCTTACCTCACGAGATTGTGAAGACAATCCAATTATATTGTGAATTGAATATGGGTTTGTTTTTAATATGAAGAACTGTAAAAAAAGAAAGAGCTATTTATTCCTGTCCTGCAGTAAAAAGAGAATGAGCATGATGGGGGTTACTATGGCCACAATCTCCTCCCAGATTTTGTAATGGTAAAGACGTGGTATGGATGATATAACCCCCTGAAGAGCTTTACTGTATATTGATCGAGGACCACAACAAACCTTTTTTCAAACATGTGATGTCTGAAAACAGCAACATGTTTATTAAAACTTAATTGGGGGCGCACCTGGGTGGCTCAGTCGGTTAAGCGTCTGCCTTCAGACCAGGTCATGATCTCGGGGTCCTGGGATCGAGTCCCACGTCGAGCTCCATGCTCAGCAGGGAGTCTGCTTCTCCCTCTGCCTCTGCCCCTGCCTTCGTGCTCTCTCTGTCTCATAAATAAATAAAATCTTATAAAATCTTTTAAAATAAATAAATAAATAAATAAATAGAACCTGATGAATGTGGGGCACCCGGCTGGCTCAGTCAGGGGAGCAAGCCACTCTTGATCTCGGAGTTGTGGGTTCAAGCCCCACGTTGGGGGTAGATATTACCTAAAAATAAAATCTTAAAATAATTAATTAATTAATTAAATTCTTAATCTTAAAAAAAACAAGTAGGTGCATCTGGGTGGCTCAGTCGGTTAAGCTTCTGCCTTCAGCTCAACTCATGATCTCGGGGTCTTGGGATGGAGCCCCACCTCGGGCTCCCCACTCAACAGGGAGTCTGCTTCTCCCTCTCCCTCTGCCTCCTCCCCCCTGCTCATGCTCTGTCTCTTTCAAATAAATAAATAAAATCTTAATAAAATAAAATATTTAAGAAAACGAATAAATGCATCTTTAGAAAAACAATCCAGAGTCTACCCATTTCCATGTGGCTATCGTGAGGAACAAAGCGTATCGTGCAGGGGAAACCTTCTGTGACCTCTGAAGAGCAGTCTTGTATGTCCCTGGTGGTATAGGCCAGGGGGCAGCGACATGACCCATCCCGAGAGCCACCGGGGCAGGTCAGGAACACCACTGGAGGAGAAGGGGAGATGGGGTGGGGGCGGGACGTTAACCATGAGAGGGAGGAAGGTGGACAAACATACAGGGAACAGCGCACAGAGTCCCCTGGGTGGGAGAGGGCCCTCACTGGCCCCTGATGGATGCTCTTTCCTCCCTCCCAAGACTGGCCTCCTGGGCGCCCCTGAGCCCGGGGACCTCCCTGGGTGGAGGACGAGAGTATCCAGAGCCCCTGGCTCAGCGAAGGTCTGCAAACAGATCAAGTTCTGAGACACCTGTCCTACCTCAGTGAACACCATCAAGCCATTAGGCTCAAAATCCTAGGACTAGGTGTTTGCCCACCTTCTTCCCGGATCTGTGAGCCGGCAGCTGCCAAACCTCGTCACCTCTCACTGCTGTGTTCACGGATCCCACTCTGCTAGAGGAGCGCAATTACGGTGTCACCTTTGCATCCCAGAACACCCGCCAGGAGGGGATAATGAAGCAGGTGACACCTGAGAGGGTTGCGGGGCCGGCTGACAGTCCCCCAAGGAGCTAATGACTTTTGGACACATCCCTGGGGGCGGAAGCAGGATGGGCGGCCAGGGGTTCCCCGAGGAGCTGTCAGTGCTCAGCAGGGAGGTCAAAGCATACTCCAAAAGGCCAATGGATCATTAACCTAATTAGCATGATAAACTGGTATTTTCAGGTGGCTCTGAGCCAGGAGTTAAAGCAGATGAGGCCCCCTGAGGAGTAGGGTGTGGACTGGGAGAGCCCAAGCATCCCCATTCCCAGGGAAATTGCTCTCCCATTCCCAGGAAAATTCCTTGGGAGTAGGGTCGGGAAGTTGGCTCCTAGAGGCTCAGGTGGCTCAGGGTGGGGAATGACCCTGTGCAGGAGGCCACTCTTTGGGGAGGAAACACAATAAGCAGCTCAGTAGGAAATGTGGCTTATGGTTTCTTCAACTCAATTCTGCTTTCCAGGATTCGCAGTCCTTGGCCACTTGCTTCTGGGAACTTACTCACTTGCTGAGAAATACCCTCTCTCTGTTGTTCCTTGAAAACAAAGAATGGAAACATTAGAAAAACCCTTTCATTACCTGGTACGGTGCTACACATGGGCACAACCATGAGGGAGATAAAAGCCTCGGCTTGTAGCCGCGAACAAAGAGGGATTCATTGACCCTGCTGAAAGAAACGCATACAGCAAACCAACGACGCCTTCTTCTTTTTTTTTTTTTTTTTCCAATATATTTTAGCCAGAAGAAAAAGTTTAATTCGGGGGAGGAAAAAAATCAGTTGGGGACTGAACTTACTCAAACTGATTGGATGTCCACATCCATATTTAAAAAGGAACCCCATGCACAAGCACCCTGCCCACTGGGGCAGGGGACCCTGGAGAATGTGAACATTGGCCATAATAAAAGTGATTTCCCAAGACGGACCTGCTTACAAACTGGCCCTAGGGTCCCTAGAGCTCATTTCAACTGTGTCTGCAGTTCTGAAGATGGATTGCAGACAAGACCCAGCCGATCCCTTTAGCCCCGGAGAGCAGCCCCGCTGGGCAAAGAGAAAGCGCCAGAACTGGTGAGGACTACAGGGCCAGCCCGGCCCATGGAGTGATTAGGAAGAGGGGAGGGGCAGAGGTATTTGCAGACAGAGTAGGGTCCAGGTTCATAAACCCCTGCTGCAGGTAGATGCATCTTGGGTACACAAACAATTTTCCTCGAACACAAGGCATTGCCTGTGAGCTTAGTGCCGGAGCTGTGGGTGCTGAGCTGGGGGCGTGTGGAGGGTGGGCCTGGGCGCAGCAGCGGATGGGGGCGGGGTGGCGCAGCTCCTGGAGGACACTGCCATGTCCCCTGCGTCGTCCCCTGAGAACAGCTACCCCGAGTTCCAAACCATGACCCCACGTGCCCAGAGAAAGTCAGACCAGCTCGTCTCTGCTGCTCCTCTTGCCTTTCTTCATTCTAGAGACACCCAGCCCCGCGCTGGAGCACACTGAGAGCAGATGCCCAGGGCAGATGGCTTACGTGCAATCTGTACATTGTCCGCTCCTGGGCAGTGTGTGTGTGTGTGTGTGTGTGTGTGTGTGTGTGTGTGTGTGTGTTTGTGATAAAGGAGGGCAGAGGCTCCTGTGGACTAGGAGGTCAGGAAGGCTTCCTGAGGGCATTAGTGCAAGCAGAGAGAATTAGGGGTCCCCAGAAAAAGAAAGATGAGATACAGATTTCTGGACATAAGAAAGGTCATTTTAGGTCCAGGCCATCCTGGGATCTCTGCCTGACCTGCACTTGCCCAAAGCACATTCCTTGCAGAACCTTCTGAGATATGTCAAAATTGCAGAAGAATAGAGCCCAGTAGTCAAGGATTTTAAGGGAAGAAGAGAATGGAAGAACAAACAGCCTCTATCAAGCCAGGAGCTAGCCGAATGGTATCGGGGACGATCAATCCGTGATAAAACTCCCAGGGCTTGTTCAAAAGTAAAGATGGGCCCAACACATTATTTTTCTTAGTATTTTATTTTTAAGTAATCTCTACACCCAACATGGGGCTCAAACTCACAACCCTGAGATCAGGAGTCACATGCTCCACCTTACAGAGCCAGCCAGGCACCCAGGTCCAACACACTCTTGAGTCATCACTGCAGGAGCTAACCCTGTGAGCACGCAGATACCGGACCAACTGGACCCAGAGAACTGATGGTGTCACCCTGGCTGGCCCTGTGCCTTCCATCACCTAGGACCGGGACTCTGTCCCTTAAGATGGTTTTGCCCCAAGTCCGTGCTGCGTCCCCCATTGCCCAAGCCCCGTCATGAACATGCACGCGCCCTTAGCGTAAACCTTCCCCAGTTCTGTTGTTTGAGCAGACACTGCTCCGGGAAATATCCCCGGTGTTCTTTGCTTGTTCCAAGTACCACCTTCCTTGTCCTATTCTTGGGCTTGGTTGGTCGTGCCCTTTGGCTCACGACGCCAGCAAGAGGCGACCCCAGTTTTGGGTAACATTAGGGCTTGGTAGTGCTTTTCAGATGGGGATAGACAGAGCCCGGTTGGAGCTGCTGTCTGGGAGAAGCGCATCCTACCTAGATCACTTGCAGCAAGCAGCTGTGGACAGGAGGTCCTGGCCAGCCTGGAGCACAGGATAACCCTGCAGAGGTGACTGAGCCCCGGCGTGGAATCTCCTCATCTACACAGTGATAGTGAAGGGACCTTGGGACTGTTGTGACTGTGGGGATGTGCAGAAAGCTCGGTTACAGAGGAAGACCTCCAGAGTTGCTAGCAAAGCCCTTAACAATATTGTTCATCATGGCCTGCCATACTGTTTTTTTAATATCGTAAAATACTCATGTAGCAAAATATTTTATTCAGGCATTGGAATAATCTATTCTTCTTATCCTCTAGAGATACGCAAGTAACAAAGCTCTGATGTCTTCTTTAAATTTGTGTAGGATCTTACATTTTGCAAAATAATGCCAATACAAAATCACTGTGTACCAGGTACCTACCCACCAACTTACCGTGCAGGTCATTTACCTATCCCCTCTGCCCCATTGTCATAAGCACACTATGAAGGCGCACACACGAGTTGTGTCTTTCCACCACGACCTGCTTTATTCAATCATAAAGCAAAGTGAAATCACAATGATAAAGCAGGTTCAGAATTCCCCAAACTCAGTGACAATTCACCACATGATTAACTTGGCTTCTTACACAGCACACGGAGCAGGACAGAAGACAAGCCACACCACAAACAGATAACAGAAGGATGAAGGAAGTGAAGAAACCAAACACAACGTCAGTCTGTAGGCGTGCAGTTGAGATAAGGCCTCAGTCCCGCCGGGTCAGCTCTCGGCACTTACTGCTGCTTACGTTCCAGCAGGGAAGGATCTCTGTTCCTCTTGGAGCTCAGTCCGGCAGAGCCTTCAGCAGCAGCTGCCTGTTTGAAGTGGTCAGACGTGGAGGGGTCAGGTCTGAAGAGTCCGACAGTTTGCTGCCAAAACCCTTCCCTTTTTATTTTTATGTATTTTTTAAAAGATTTTGGTTATTTATTTGAGAGAGAGAGAGAGAGAGCATGCACGAGCAGCGGGGAGGCCCAGAGGGAGGAGCAGACTCCCCACTGAGCAGGGAGCCCAATGCAGGGCTCAATCCCATCGGGCTCCATCTCCTGACCCTGACATCATGACCTGAGCCCAAAACAAGAGTTGGACGCTCAAACAAATGTACCACCCAGGCATTCATAAAAGACATTTTAAAGTATATAAAGTATACTTAAAGTATATAAGCATAAAAGTATATAATATGGGAAATCGTCAGAGTAGGAAGTAAATGGACCTAAAAGAACCATGCCTTAAGAAAATGTTTCCCATGTATAACCTGTGAATCAACTGCATCCATAGGAGCATGTAAAAGAGGATCTACAGAGTATCCTCAATGTTTAGTGACAAAACCATGAAAAATTGTGTCGGTCTCTTGCCAAAAATTAAGTTTCTGTGCCTATTCACTTGAAAATGACATTATTTTTAACATAAGTTTTATTTACTAGGATATTCTTTTTTTTAAAGATTTATTTATTTATTTGAGAGAGAGAGAGAATGAGAGAGAGAAAGCACATGAGAGGGGGGAGGGTCAGAGGGAGAAGCAGGCCCCCCGCCGAGCAGGGAGCCCGATGCGGGACTCGATCCCGGGACTCCAGGATCATGACCTGAGCCGAGGGCAGTTGCCCAACCAACTGAGCCACCCAGGTGCCCCTAGGATATTCTTTTTTTAAGATTTTATTTATTTATTTGATTGAGAGAGAGAGAGAGGGAGAGCACAAGCAGGGGGAGCGGCAGGCAGAGGGAGAAGCAGGCTTCCCGCTGAGCAGGGAGCCCCATGTGGGGCTCCATCACAGAACCCTGGGATCATGACCGGAGCCGAAGGCAGACGCTTAACAACTGAGCTACCCAGGCGCCCCTTACTAGGATATTCTTGTTAATATCTGCAGAAACCAAGCAAGATTTTTGGTGTCCTCAGGGCACCTGGGTGGCTCAGTTGGTTAAGGATCCGAGTCTTGATTTCGGCTCAGGTCATGGTCTCAGGCTTTTGAGATCAAGCCCCACATCAGGCTCCACACTGGGCATGGAGCCTGTAAGATTCTGCCTCTCCCTCTGCCCCTCCCCCATCTAACAAAAAAAAGAAGAAAGAAAGGAAGGAAGGAAGGAAGGAAGGAAGGAAGGAAGGAAGGAGGAAGGAAGAGAGAGAGAAGGAAAGAAAGAAAGAAAGAAAGAAAGAAAGAAAGAAAGAAAGAAAGAAAGAAAGAAAGAAAGAAAGAAAGAAAGAAAGAAAGAAAGAAAGAAAGAAAGAAAGAAAGAAAGAAAGAAAGAAAAAGAAAGAAAGTGTCGGTGTCCTCAGTTTGCTCTTTTAGCCTTTCCTTGATAGACTTTTCTTTTGGTCTATACTTGAGCCTCTCCCGCCCAGAAGATGAAGAGTGGGTTCCAACCACAGATGTTGGGCCCAACGCACTACCATTGTCATAGTTTAGTGGACGGTCCAGCTCAATCAGGAAGCAACACAACCTCCCACTCACCACAGTGCTGCATGGAGCACCGCCCATGGTGGTGATGACGTGTTTTGGGAGTCATGCTGTCGGGGTCCGGAGCTGACGACCAAGAAAGAATTCTTGAGACGTCTTTGGTGCAAAAAGGTGGTTTTCTTAAAGCACGGACAGGACCCCTGGGCAGAAAGAGCCGCCACCCTGGGACTGTGAGAATTATGAGAGGTGACTGGTTATACACTTTGGGGCTGGGGGAAGTAAAGCGAAAGGAAGTTCCAAAAGGACGTTCACATGCTGAAGAAGACTCACAGGCTATCGAAAGCTCTGCCATTTCAGGTTAAAGTTGTTTTTCCCTCTAGCAAAGCATTAACATGAAGACAGTTGGGAGTTTCCTGGAGGCAGGTTATACTCTGCCCGCCTCAAGTATTTGTCAATGGGCTGCAGGTTATAAGGACGTTTCATTTTATCTCCATTTCCTTCAGCCTCTGTTCCCCACATCACGGGCCGGAACCACAGGGGCCCAGAGGACTTTTAAGGACCACCCAGGCCAGAGGACACGCTGGCACTCTGGGAAGAAAGAGGAGCCCTGGGGGGCACCTTTGGGACCCCTGTTGTTCCTTCCTCCCTTCCTTCATCAGTTAAAGAAATATGTGCTGAGCACCTCAGCCTGCCAACCTGGCTTCCAGGCATTTGGCACGCGTCAGTACACAAGACAGGCAAAGAATGCTGTCCGTGTGGACTTCCCGAGCTGCGGGAGGGCGCTGTGCCCGCCAGGGACAGCGGGCTGTAAGCGACACATCAGGGACTCACGGGTGTGCGGTATTACACGGCGCCAGCGCTGTGGAGGGACAGAGAGAGCAAAGCAAAGGAGGGTGGGACAGGGCACGAGGGCACGGGAGGCGAGGCGAGAGTAAGGAGGAAGGAACCGGGAAGGGGGAGGGGAAGAGAATGGAGATGGGGGATGGGAGGAGGAGGGGGGGAGAGGAGGGGAGAGGGAGGAAAGGGGTGTTGAGGAAGTGGGGGAGGGAGGTTGGACGACAAAATGGCAGAGGAGCATAAGGGTAGGGGGGCACCTGCGCAGGGGCACCTGGGCAGGGCGGGGACAGAGAGCAGCTGGCTGGGAGTGGAAAAGGCGCGGGGTCACCTCTGAGCGGGGAGGTGGGGGGTGCAGTCCAGGAGCTGTCGCAGGGGAGCCCTGCAGAGCAAACGCTCCGGAGGGAGTGGGCAGCAGAGAGGCCCCGAGGGGACACTCCCTGAGCCCCAGAACAGCTTGAGGCTGAGCCTGAGAGGAGGGGAGGGCCTCCCGGTCACTGGAAGACGTGGGTCCCGCAGAAACCATCGCAGGGGTTCGAACGGAGGGGCCACGAGGGGCGGCCTGTTTTAACAGGGTCGCCGTGGTGGCTGGGCAGGGGTGCCGGCCAGGAGACCCGCTGCGAGCCTAGGGCAGGTGGGCTCGGTGGCTTGCCCTGGGTGGCAGTGGAGGAGTGAGCGGCCTGCTCTGATACATTTTGAAGGTGGAGCCAGCCTGATTGCTGACGACTGGGTGGGAGATGTGAGGGAAAGAAGAGTCAAGGATGCTACCCGCACCTGTGGTCTGAACAACCGGCAGGAGTGGGATGTTAACGGAGGTGAAGAAGACAGCCGGTGGAGGATTCAGGAAGAAAGTGAGGCAGAAGCCCCATTTTGACCCTGGTGAGTCTCAGATGTCCCAGTGGAGGGAGAGACCACAGGGTCTTGGTGTTGGGAGCTGAGGACGGAGAGGGCTGAGCTGGTCCCGGTTCTGGGTGCGCCCCCGGGGAGTGGGGGAGGACCCAGTACTGAGAGCCGAGCAGGCATCTCCGGCACCGAGGGCTCCAGGGGGAGGAACCAGAGCCCGAGGAGAGGTCGGAGAAGACCCAGGGAAACAGAGGGATGGCGGTGGCCGAGGAGTCAGGAGAAAAAAGAGCGAAGGCAGAATGGTCAGCCCTGGATCAAACGCTGCCGAGGGCTCGGGGCCGATGAGAACGCCCGACTCTATTCCGGGCTCAGAGCCCAAGATGATTTTCATAACCTTGACTGCCCTTCCCTGGGTTGTACAAAAGCCCATCCCCAGGGTTCACACTTGGTTTCCATCAAGGGACTCCATCAGGTTCAATGTCCAAGGTGGTGACAACAGGTACTCAAGGATAGAAGCTTATTTATTTAGCCTCCAGCTTTATTTAATAAATAAATAAAAGTAAACACCCCAGCCCAAGGTTATCACGAAAAGCTGGAAAAATAGAAAACACCACAGCCAGCACTTTCCGGGGAGAGAGGCATTTGTCACCACCCAATGGCCACATTCGTAAGTAGAAAGCCACCAGCCTTCTAGAACCAGCGGGCAAGACCGTGTTTCATGCGTGGAGCGTTACTGTTGTACATCCTTATAAAGGACAGATACATTAGAGTATTTTCTTTCAAAACCAAAGAAAAGCTTCCCTGAAATGGAAACACTCTAAAAATATTGATGAAGGGAAAACCCTCGAATTCTTCCTGAAGTTATTGGGGGATCCGGGACTGGGGTCCAGAGTCCCCCCCACCCAGTATGGGGCAAGCTCCTAACTCCCTGGGTCTCAGTGGCCGGGCTTGTAAATTGAGGATGATAATGCTCACTACCCACCGTTGCTTAAGAAGTAGATGAGAGAAAGTGTGTGAGAGCCGGGCGTGTGGTGGCTGATAAATAGTAACTGTTATGGTGGAGATTGGCTTTAAACACATGTCCCAAGAAGATAAACTTTTTTTTTTTTTTTTTAGAAGATAAACTTCTACCAGAGGGCTCATGCCCCAAACCCCCAGGAAACCCCAAAGTCCAGTCTTAACAGCAGTGGGGCCTAAGTGACCCTTAAGGGAGGGATGTCCAGGTGAGAGCCTTTGGTGCCCAGGCCTCAGGGACAGGCCACTCAGGACCTTTTCTCCGCAGCATGGAAGGGAGTATGGCCCTTTGCAGGAGTTTGGATGGCTGAAGGGAGCTGCCGAGGACAGCACTGGCTTCTCATTCAAATCCTATGGCTGTGGTTTAAAATCAAATAGTTGGGGGGCGCCTGGGTGGCTCGGTGGGTGAAGGGTCTGCCTTCGGCTCAGGTCACGATCTCAGGATCCAGCCCCGTGTCAGGCTCCCTGCTCAGTGGGCAACCTGCTTCTCCCTTTCCCTCTGCCCCTCTCCCCTGCTTGTGCTCTCAAATAAATAAAATCTTAAAAAAACAAAAACAAAAAACAAATAGTTGCCATCCAGCTGTCTACACAGGCCTACATCCTGCTCTTTGCACGAAGCAGAACTTTCCTGTGACTTTCTTATTGGCTCTGGACTCAGCCCCCACCCACCTGAGGGGAAAGAGCCCCAACCTCCCAGAAAAAAGCAAACACACTCCACCCTCCAAAGCCGGCCCAACCCAGCCCTGGCCAGCCCGACTGCTCGTGACGCTTAGTCAGGTAGGAGGCACACCCCACCCGCCTCTCCCTGGGCTTCCGGAAAGTGTTTCACGCCCCGGCCCTCGGCAGGAGCACCGGTTTGTCAATGGGGCAGGGATGTCAATATTCCACACCCAGAATGGTCCATTGAAAGGGTCTCTGATAACCTTTCTTTTTCTTTTTTTTTTTTTTTTAAAGTAAGCTATAGACCGAACGTGGGGCCCGAACTCGTGACCTGGAGACCAAGAGTCACATGCTCCACCGACTGAGCCAGCCAGGGGCCCCGGGCAACTGGTAACGTTTTATAATGGCATCACTGAAATCCTAGGTTTTTAAATTAAAAAAAAATTAAAAGTAATGGTTTAACCTACATTTTCCTATCACCATCAATAACAATAATTGTTATTAGTTGAAACAATAACTAAAGCACCTAAAGTGTGTCAGCTCTATGTGAGGCGATTGGCATGTATTGTGTCTTAATTTCACGGTGTCCAACGAAGTAGGCTTTATCTCCCACCTCACAGATGGGGAAGCCAAGGCAGCGTGAGGAGGCACGACAGATGGTGTCAGAATTCAGCCCTCGCGCGCGCGCGTGTGTGTGAGTGTGCGTGTGTGCGTGTGTGTGAGTGTGTGTGAGTGTGTGTGAGTGTGAGTGTGTGTGAGAGGGAGAGAGAGACCAGGGTGTCTCCCTCCCTCTCCAGATAACCCTCCCTGCCTTCCCCGCCCCATCCAGCCCCACCCCACCCTGGCCCAACTCTGGGTTCTTCCTCCTCCTTCCTCCTCATCCCAGCCCCCCCTCACCCAACTAGAAGAGTGGGTGAAATCTGGAGTTTGGTTCCCCACCAGCCTCTTCTGTTTCAAGAATTCATTCTTCTTTTTTTTAATTTTTTAAATTTAAATTCAATTAATTAACATATAAAGTTTCAGAGGCAGAAGTCACTGATTATCAGTTGCTTATAACACCCAGTGCTCATCACATCAGGTGCCTTCCTTAACGCCCATCACCCAGTTACCCCATCCCCCCACCCACCTCCGGTCCAGCAACCCTCAGTGTGTCTCCTAGAGTTAAGAGTCTCTTATGGTTTTGTCTCCCTCTCTGATATTGTCTTGTTTTATTTTTTCCTCTCTTCCTCTATGATCCTCTGTTTTGTTTCTCAAATTCCACCTATGAGTGAGGTCATATGATAATTGCCTTTCTCTGATTGACTTGTTTCGCTTAGCATAATACCCTCCAGTTCCAACCACATTGTTGTAAATGGCAAGATTTCATTTTTTTTTTTAAGATTTTATTTACTTATTTGAGAGAGAGAGATCACAGAGGGAGAGGGAGAAGCAGACTCGCCGCCGAGCAGGGAATGTGAGGCTCGATCCCAGGACCCTGGGATCATGACCTGAGTCCAAGACAGACACTTAACTGACAGCCATCCAGACGCCTCAAGATTTCATTCTTTTTGAAGGCTGAGTAATATTCCATTGTCTCTATATCCCACACCTTCTTTATCCACTTGTCTGTCGATGGACATCTGGTCTCTTTCCATAGTTTGGCTATTGTGGACATTGCTGCTATAAACATCGGGGTGCATGTACCCCTTCAGATCACTACATTTGTATCTTTGAGGTAAAAACCTAGTAGTGCAATTGCTGGGTCATAGGGCAGCTCTATTTTCAACTGTTTGAGGAACCTCCATACTGTTTTCCAGAGTGGCTGCACCAGCTTGCATTCCCACCAACAGTGTAGGAGGGTTCCCCTTTCTTCACAACCTGGCCAACATTTGTTGTTTCCTGACTTGTTAATTTTAGCCACTCTGACTGGTGTGAGGTGGTATCTCATTGTGGTTTTGATTTGTATTTCCCTGACACCAAATGATGTTGAGCACTTTTTCATGTGTCTGTTGGCCATTCGGATGTCTTCTTTGGAGAGGTGTCCATTTCTTCTGCCCATTTCTTGATTGGATTATTTGTTTTTTGGGTGTTAAGTTTGATAAGTTCTTTTCAGATTTTGGATACTAGCCCTTTATCTGATAAGGTATCTGATATGTATCTTCGGCTCAGGTCATGATCCCTCTCCCACTTTTTTTTTTTTTCTAAGATTTTATTTATTTGACAGAGAGAGAGAGAGACAGCGAGGGAGGGAACACAAGCAGGGGGAGTGGGAGAGGGAGAAGCAGGCTTCCCGCCCAGCAGGGAGCCCGACGTGGGGCTTGATCCCAGGACCCTGGGATCGTGAGCTGAGCCGAAGGCAGATGCTTAACAACTGAGCCACTCAGGCGACCCAATAAATAAAATCTTAAAAAAAAAAAAGAATTTGCTCTTAACAATCCTATTACTTATGTCTTTCGGTCATATCATCAACAGCTGTTCGGATTCAGCTGCCAGCTTTATTGCTATCCTAGGTCACTGTTGCTTATACACCACACCTTCGTTGTCTGGAATGCCTCCTCCTGATTCATTTATTTTTCATTTGGTCGGCATTGTCTTGAGGAAGAGCTTTGCCAGGCACGGCCCATTTCTGCACCCCATGCTCTCCTCAATTCCCCCCCACAGGAAAGACAGATTCTGGGACCGATCCTTTTCACCTCGGACCTGCTGTGCTCCTGTCTTCTGCCATTCAGGATCCTAGAGATGAGCCCGTGTCACCCAACACAAGATACAAACAATTTTTATCTTCAGAATTCCTAAGTGCCTTTCAAAATAATCCCACCCAGCCTTTGGTGAAGAGTTGTGATCCAATGTCTTCAGCTCAATGAACACTTGTTCTCTGATCACCTTTCTCTTCTCCATTCTCCCTTCCTGGACTCCTGGGAGGTGAAAGACAAGATCTCATGGCTTTCCCTTGGTTGTAAATACTGCCTTTCATGGTTCTCCCTCATCTGTCCTTCTGCTTTGTGGTGGCAACAATTCTTTGAGTTACGCTGAGCTGCTAATCCAGCGCATCAGGCTTTAGCTCTATCCTTCTGCCATTTGCTGTCTCTCCTCGGTTTTTCTTTTATTCTCAAAAATTACGGCTTTTTCTCCAAGAATTCTTCTTTGAGCTCCAATTGTTCATTTCTTTTAAACACTAAAATCTTTTCATTCCTTCATATAATAGCTTCTGATATTTCCCTGGGTGGGGGGGAATAGCTCAAAATTAGTTCAAAAATATTGACTCAGTGGCCCTTTGCAGCCACTGACTCTCCTCGTGTGTCTGGGAGCTTCTCATTGTCTGTACATACTTACAAGCAAAAGCAGGGCCTGATGAATTCTGGTGGCTGGCATGGGCTCTCTCTGCAACTAGTTGAGTGGGAGTCTTCAGGAGAGAGTAGAGAATGAAATTGGAGTTGGGGGTGAGCTGACATGCTTCCTCTTGGAAATGGTGCAGAGGCAGGATGGGGACAGGTGGGCAAAGAGCTAAGAAACCCACTCACAGGGGGTGGCTGCCATTTTGAGCCAAGTGGGTGGTTGTGAGCCCTTGAGTCTGCAGGCAAAGGCTGACGGTCACTCTGTGTGCAACGCTCTGATGGAATTTCTCATATTTCTCACGAGTACTCCCATAACTGCTCCAGGTTTGCCCACCCACCCTTCCAGCTTCTGTGCTGATGGGATATCTCTAAGAGGTCGGAGGGAAAGCTGGAGAAGCTCATGGCAGGGTCCAAGCATGCTTGGGCATTTCAGGAATGCCTGAGAACTCCCTCCCCTTCCTTTTTATTATGGCATCCCAAAGTGAACTGCAGTCCTACCCTCGCCTCTCTGGGTCCTTGCTTTTCTCTAAGTGCCCTGCCAGACCAGGAGTCCCACACACCCTGCAGGCAGCCCACAGGGGCAAGCACGTCAAACGCTAGGTTTGGCTGTTTTACCTACAGGGAGGGCCCTGCCTCATTATTGTCTCGGGAACTCCTTTGCCTTCACCTCCTCCAACCCCACCCAGATGACCCACTGTGGACTGCTGCGCCCTGAGTTCGTCGGTTGAGGTTGGGACTCTGTATGCTGAGCTGGAGGGGCAGGTGGTTTCCCGGCCCACGTTGCTTCTCTCTCGAGCGATGTGGAGACAGATCTGAGTGACACTGGACCAGCCAGGGGCTCTGAAAGCCCGCTGAGCCCAAGACCCACAGGAGCAGGGGTGTCGGTGCAGAGACTGGCAACTTCTCTGCACTTTCTTTACTTGTCTCCTCCCCTGCGTCTGTTCTGCACTCTTCGTGCCTCCAACAAACTCATAAATCCACAGAGAGGACAGTCCCATTCTCCAAATGGCCCCTGTCCAAACAGATGCTTGAATTTGTCTTCCTCCAGACTTTTACCAGGAAAGGGATGCCATCGAGGCTTTCAGAAGGTGACCAGAATAAATACAGCACATTAAAGAAGACGTGTGTGCAGCCGAAGGAGTCGTCTGTGGCCGCTGAGCCGCTTCTGGTTTTGCCACTCAGGGACTCCACCTGCCTTGGCATTAATATCAATTGATTCTGACGATGTAAAAATCAAAGGCCACAGGACAGCTGTGAACTCCAGAAGGATGCTAACTCCAGTAAAGAGGATCCCCCTTCTCACCTGTGGGATCCTAGCCAAATGACTCCTAGGCTCCAGAATGAGGATGGGAAGCGGTTCCCAGAGCAACGGGAATGACAGAGAAGCTCTGTTACAGAGAGGGAAGGAGGCCATTCAGACTGAGCCCTAGAACTGAGGAAGGATGACAGTGCAGGTACGCACCCCCCAAATCCCAGAAACACATAGCTGAGGGGCCAAGTCTTAAAATCCAAGACATTTCCAGGGAAGCAAACGTTAACCCAATGACTCCTATGTAAGGAGCATGCCCACGTGGGTTACTCTATGTCATTGACTGTCATGATGGTAAAATACACACCTCAGGGGCCCCCGGGTGGCTCAGTCAGTTAAGCGTCTGACTCTTGGTTTCGGCTCAGGTCATGATCTCAGGATCGTGAGATCGAGCCCCATGTCGGGCTCCACACTAGGTAGGGAGTCTGGTTGAGATTCTTTCTCTCCCTCTCCCTCTGCCCACCATCTAAAAACTTTAATTAATTAAAAAAATACATGCCTCGGGGCGCCTGGGTGGCTCAGTTGTTAAGCGTCTGCCTTCGGCTCAGGTCACGATCCCAGGGTCCTGGGGTGGAGCCCCGCATCGGGCTCCCTGCTCAGCAGGGAGCCTGCTTCTCCCTCTCCCGCTCCCCCTGCTTGTGTTCCCTCTCTCGCTGTGTCTCTTTCTGTCAAATAGATAAATAAAATCTTTAAAAACAAAATACATGCCTCAGCAGAAAGAACAATTATTTTGTGAATCACTGAGAAAAGGATATGTTACCATTAACCCATGACAGGATACTTTCTCATCACTTGGGATAGCTGTTTCATATCTACGAAAGAGGACTGGAGCCCTATGTAGCCATTCCTGTGTGAACATAAAATACAGGTGAATAGACTGGTAAGTTATTCTCAGCAGTTTTCAGGTTCTGGCCCATTCTTCAAAGCATTGTGGACTCAGAGTGGTCAATATCCATGTTTTTCCATATGATGTTGATCAGGAAAGTCTGTGTCCTAAGATGGCCGACAGAGCCAGCGAGAGAGTCCCAGTCCTTGCCCCGGGGGCCCTTCCGGGTTCTTCTCCCTGCCCCGCTTTGCGCATGCGCTAAAAGTGCCACGTGTGCGGGAGTAGGAGTGTATAAATTGCCCCCTTTGTGCTCGGGGCTCAGACCTTTGGAAACCACTCTCCTCTGAGCCCGCCAGCGTTAAATAAAACCTCCTGTCCTCCACGATCTCCGGGTGCCCTTGGTTCTTCCGCCAGGCGATCCAGTCCAGGTTCCGTAACAGTGTCATCCTCTGTGCCACTAAGGTGTGAGGGGATCGTTTCCTGAAGAGTGGTACTTGAGTTTCCTCTTGGGGCTGTAGTAAACTGCCCCCGACTCAGTGACTGTAACACGTGAATTTTATTATCTGGCACCATGAAACGAGGTCAGAGGTCTCACCTGGGCCTCCCTCGGCTAAGGTCAAGGTGTGGGTGGGTTGCTTTCTTTTCTGGTGGCTCTAGGGGACAGTGGCTTTTCTCACCCTTGCGAGGTTCTCAGGCCACCTGCGTTCCGTGGCTTGAGGCCCCTTCCTCCCTCTTCAAAGCTAGCAAAACCACATCCCTCGAACCACGACTGGGAAAGGTTCTCGGGCTTTAAAGATGCACAAGGTTAGATTGGGCCCTGCTGGATAATCCAGGATATGTTGCTCATCCCAAGGGCCTTAACTTAGTCACATCTGCAAAGCCCCTTCTGGCACATAAGGTAATGACTCACAGACCCTGGGGATTTGGGTGTGGGTATCCTGGGAGACCATTATCTTGCCTCACACAAGTGGATCCTTACTGTGGTCTCCAGAAGACTCCCAGCCCCAGACACCCTCTTGTAAGCATTCATGCTGCGCCTTCTTGACGTTGCCTGCAAGTATCAGCAGAAAGTTTTAGGCAACCCCCAAACTCATACACCTTTCACAAATGATCCTTCAACTGTTTGGTAACTGAAATGTTGAGGAGAGTGGTTTTCAATCATGGCACCAGGATTACCAACCAAATACACGACTTCACAGGTATAGACGTCTGTGTCCTGGCTTTGGAGCAGTTAAAATGTGAATAGAATCAAGGGGTTATGGGATATAATTTCATCCTAACAAGGAGCCCCCTAAAGCAAGTACATAAGCGATACTGCTACACAACATCAGGGGACCCCATCCATGCTGAATCTCTGAAACCACACCGCGGTGGTGGGCACCAGACACACGAGGAAGGAAATCTAGGTCCCAGAGCAAAGGAGAGGTACTGGGCATAGTCCCGGGGGCTGAGGCAGAATCAGAACTTGCTCACAGGTCTCGGGCTCGGGACTATGCACTTGCCATTGGCTGTGCTCTCCACACTGGCTGCAAGAGCAGGGCTGCTGGTGGACAAACACTTGGGAACCTCCGTGACTTGGGAGCGAGGCCATCTCTCCAGGCAGAGCCTTGCCTGGTTGGCCCCAGCTGATGGGAGTGTTGCCCTGATGGGCCTTATTTATCCAGCCGCCATGCTCCGGAGAGTGGACAGGGCTTCTTGTACAGGGAGACCTATTTGAAATGCATGAGGGATACTTGGTATTTATTTATTTTTTAAAAATATTTTATTTATTTATTTGACAGAGAGAGACACAGCGAGAGAGGGAACACAAACAGGGGCAGAAGGAGAGGAAGAAGCAGGCTTCCCACTGAGCAGGGAGCCCGATGTGGGGCTCGATCCCAGGACCCTGGGATCATGACCCGAGCCGAAGGCAGACACTTAACGACTGAGCGACCCTGGCACCCGAAGAGATACTTGGTATTTAAAGGGAAGTCAGAGGTGAGTCTTATTTTCCTCTGTCCTAAAATGTGCCTGATTAGTCCTTTTAGGAAGGCAGCCTGCTTCAGGTGAAAGAACACAAGCTTTGGAGGCTGACTCCCCAGGTGCAAATCTGGCTCATCACTACTGGCTGGGATCTCAGGCAGGTCTTCAGTGCCCTGTGCCTTAGCGTTCTGCCCTGCGGCACGGGCACAGGAAGCCTGCCCCGGAGTGGCAGAGGATGCGAAGCTGGCAGCGTCCAGGACGTGGTGGGAGCTCGGGGCTGTTGTCCTTCACTGTCCCTCCTAAGTGGGGACATCTGCCATCCCTGCTTCTCGCTGTCCAAGAGTCAGAATGAGGCGGGGCGTGTGACAGTGCAGCCACACAGGGCCAGCCCCCAGCAAACAGAACGAATGCCCCTGCCTGTATAGCACTCATGAGTCCCGCTGTCTCAAAACTCGATGTTAACTTCTCCCTCTCCGTGCCCCTTGTCGCCTCCTCATGGATTCTTGCAGCAGCCTTCTAACTGGTCTCTTGTCTCCAGGCTCAGCACCACCCACCTCTCCTCCGCCCCAGCTGGAGCGGGGTTTCCAAAACGAACATGTATTTGTGGTATGTCTCCTGCTAAACCGGCATCTCTGATGGAAGGGGCCAGTCGCCCCACGTGGCTGTAGCTCTAACGTGGTCAGTGGCACAGAGGAGGGCTCAGCTTGTCCGTTAAGCGAGCCACGGGATGCTGTCTGTGGGATCACCTGGTGGCTTCACCTTCTGTATGCTCCGCGGGGAAGGTGTTCTGGGGGTCCTCTCCGGCTAGACCGTCCTGTGATCCCCCAGAGGCCACATGGCAGGGCTGGTAAGGGGCACAGGCTCTGAAGTCGCCAGAATCTGAGTCCCAGTCCCACCTCTCAGCAGTCCGATAACAATTCTGTGCCTCAGTTTCTCATCTGTAAAATGGGAATCATAATGGTGCCTGCTAACAGTTATTAGTAGGATTATATATTTCACCGAGAATACTGACTGGCATGTTCTCTATCAACCCGTATTATTTTGAAATCAATCTCATTTCATTCATAAATATTGCGGCATGTCTGCCCTAGATAATACCTCTTATACACACGCACACACACACACTCAATACCATTATTACATCTAAAATTATTAATAATTCCATAACATCATCCGACCAGTGTTCAAATTTCTCTAATTTTCTTATAAGTAACTTTTCCTTTTTGTTCAATCAGGATTCAAGTAAGATGCCTATATTGCAACTGATTGATAAGAGTCTTGGGACTCTTTTGAATCTATAGCAAGGGTTGGCAAACTTTTTTCTGTAAAGGGTTAGATAGTAAATATTTTAGCCCTCAAAGCCAAGTCATCTCTCTTGCCACTACTTAAACAAATGGGCATGGCTGTGTTTCAATAAAGCTTTATTCATAAAAACAGGCATCAGGGCTGAGTTGGCCCCCAGGATGTGATGTGCTGATCTGTGATGTAGAGGCTTAGTCAGATTCAGGTTCGATTTTCTGGTGAGAACATTTCCCTGGTAGCATTGTGGACTTCCACCAGGAGGCACAGAATGTTGGGGGGTCTCTTTTTGTGTGCAAAGCTATCAGCCATGTATGCTCAATGATGGCAATATTCCAATCCCATCATTTCTTCATTTATTAGCTGCCATCCTTCTGTAAAGAGAAATTCCCCTCATCAATTATTTGGTTATACTGAGGTAGAGTTTGTACAGGAAACTCAAGATAATAAATGCTTGATTCCTGGGGCGCCTGGGTGGCTCAGTCGTTGAGCGTCTGCCTTCGGCTCAGGTCATGGTCCCAGGGTCCTGGGATCGAGCCCCACATCGGGCTCCCTGCTCAGCGGGAAGCCTGCTTCTCCCTCTGCCACTCCCCCTGCTTGTGTTCCCTCTCTCGCTGTGTCTCTCTGTCAAATAAATAAATAAAATCTTAAATAAATAAATAAATGCTTGATTCTTTTCCTTTCTCTGCCAGTTTTTAAAAATAATGCGTTGGGATCCTTAGCGGTCTTCAAAAACAATCAATGTACTTTTTCAAAGAACATTATGAACAAATAGGTTTCAATATAATTGAAGTGTTTTGAACCATTATAGTTATTACTTTTAATGATGTTTCAATTGTCCTGGTTCTGCCCCGGCTCTAGACAGGGAGGGCCTCCAGAGTCTTTGATAACATTCTTGCTTTCTGGTATGACAAAATGGTCCAGGGTCACCATGCTCGGTTTCTTCCCCAGACCTATAATCAGCCTTTTCTGGGGAGCCACAGTTTGGTTTACAGTGAAGTGATATTTAGAAGCCCTAACGTAGGCTCTATGGGTGCTCATTGTATGTAGGCCTTTCCAGTAGATGCAGCAAGGCTTATTACTATTTTCTTAAGATTTTATTTACTCATTTGTGAGAGAGAGAGAATGAAAGCAGGGAGAGGAGCAGAAGGAAAGGGAGAGAGAGTGGGAGAAAATCTCCAGCAGACTCCGCACTGAGTGCAGATCCTGATGTGGGGCTTGGTCCCACCACCCCAAGATCACGACCCAAGCCAAAACCAAGAGTCAGACACTCAACTGACTGATACAGCCAGGTACTCCAATGCTTATTTTTTTAAAATATGAAAGATCTCAGGCGCTTGGGTGGCTTAGCCTGAGAAGCATCTGCCTTCGGCTCAGGTCATGATCCCAAGGGTCCTGGGATCCAGCTCCGCATTGGGCTCCCTGCTCAGCGGGAAGTCTGCTTCTCCCTCTCCCTCTGCCCCTCCCCGCTGCTCATGTGCTCTTTCTCTTTCTCTCTCTCGAATAAATAAAATCTTTAATTAAAAAAAAAAGGATCTCAGGAATACCTACTGAAATTTCCAAATCAATTCAGGACCACACGGCTCCTGAATCTCTTCAGTCCGACACCTTGTCCCCTTTCTCCCGTGCTCTACTTTCTGGTTCACCTGGGGAGCTTTTAAAACTAGCAGTTTACAACTAGGAGGCTGGTCCCAAACCAGCTGAATGGGAAGAGGCACAGGCAGGATCCCCCAGGTGATTCACTGAGCAGCCAGGCTTGGCTCCGAGGAAGGAGCATGGAGTGCTGCCCAGGGGCTGGGTAGGAATACAGATGGAGAAAAGTCTACTAGCCTGTCCATTTGGGAGTGGAGTTTTGTGGGGTGAAAAGTGACTGGAGTTGGAGGAAGTTGAGGTAAGGAGGCCAGGCAGCTCTTTTCACCAAGTGTGGCTATAAGGGGAAGGAGAAAAGGCCCAGCAACCGGCAGAAGTGGGATGAAGATGGGTTTAAAAAAAGAGAAGAGGGGGCTGTAAGCATGTTTGTAAGTTTCTGAGAAGGAACCAGGAGACAGGCAGAAAATGAAGCTACAGGAGAATAAAGAGATGAGCTGATAAGCTCTCACAGGGCTGCAGGTGGCTGGTGTCCTCCTCTTGCTAAGTGTGGGAGGCGCTCAGATAGAGGAGCAAGCCATTTGACTGAGTCTGCAAACTCAAGAGCAAGGACCAGATCTTACTTCACCTTTCTCTTCCAGCAGCTGACACAGTGCCTGATACAGAGGAGTCATTATAGCTTGAAAATGTAGATGCAAACGTAGAAACCAAAGATAGTACACACAGCAGTTCTCCAAGTATGATCTGACCCTTTAAAGAGACTTGCAAAAATGCAAAATAACCATTCTTCTCACTTTTTGAAAAGATTAGTTTTCATAAAATGTTATTTTATGTTGTTGTATAATGGGTTTATTAAAACTCCTTGGGGTCCTCAAAAAAAATTTTTTTTTAAGATTTTATTTTTAAGTAATCTCTACATCCAACACGGGGCTTGAACTCATGACCCTGAGATCAAGACCTGAGCTGAGATCAAGAGTGGGCTGCTTAACCCACTGAGCCCCCCAACTGCTCCATGGGGGTCCCCAATTTTAAGAGACTTAAAGGGCCCTAAGACCCAAAATTTGAGAATTGCTGGTGTAAAAGGAGCTCAGAGCTAGCAGTAAGAAAAGGTGAACATCAACAAACACACTGACGACAATCTTCCTGGCCAAGCACCACATTCTTCTGGAAGGAATCCCTGGTTGGCTCCTTGCACAGGAGGGTGAGACCTGTCCTCACCTTCTGCTGTCCAGAGGAGCTCTTGGTGAGGATGTTTGCTCTTTACAAGGAGGATGGGCCAGTCTCACCTGTAGGCCCTGGTTTTTCTGAGAGGCCCCAGGAAGTGCATGGCTGGGGGTCCTCAGTGCATGGAGGGGGCATGGGGCAGTTTGAAGAGGATGCAGGGGTGTTGTAGGTGCGTGAGGGGGCCACCTTCTCCCCCCTCCTTGCCCGTGCTATGGGAAGCGGCTTCTTTCTTAGAGAAGTGCTTTGGAAGGGTATAGAGTCTCTAATGCTGCCCCCTGAGAGGCCTGCCCCATAGGGTTTCAGTGAAAACACCTGACAGGTGAAATGATTCTTTTCCAGACCCAGCCAGCATCCTCGTTCTGAGGAGGGGTCAAGAACCACGAGACCATTCATAAAACAGAGATGGCCAAGGGGACTGTCATCAGATGCCGTCACTTCAGCCCACATTATTTTCTGATGAGACAGCTCTGCCATCCATTAAAACTGCATGAGTTCCTCTGTGACTATATCTTAATGCATCTGTTTTCCCATAAACCTAAACGAGTCCTTTCAAAATGAAAAGTTCATGAATACTCACACTAGGTGGAGTCAGGAGCACCATGAAGGACAAACCTTAATTAGACTTGATTTTTAAAATTTTCCCTTGTGGTTAATTATTAGAGCAAATGTCTCTAATGTTGAACTTTACATCAGGTAGCCCCAATGCCAACGTCCTTAATAAATTCCATGTGCTTTTTACAAGGTTATGTTCTTCTGCGAACCGTCTGCACGTCTTTCTGAACCCCTCAAGACTGGACATGAAAGAGTATAAATAATCATTCTTTAAAAATTACACTTCCTCTACAACCTTGAATTTGAAATGTGAATATATGAATATAATAGCCCTGGAATTACTATGCAGATTGATGGGGATATCAATTTAGGTTATATCACAGGCCCAACTAGGCCTTTCTTTCTGAGGCTCGGGATTTGTTAAAGTTGGGATATAGTTTGGGGAGAACGTGCTTCTTATATACACAACTGAAGACCTCTGACATATGGGTCTCTTGCAGAGTTATACCTGATTCTAAAATTGAGAAGACAGGAATAGAAATCAAATCTTGAACAGAAGTAGCTGAGAATGATAGGTAGGAGTGAAGCTTTGCTCCAACCTTCCCACTGTTTGAGGACGGGTTTGTTTTTCCAAAACAGCCAGCATAATTCAGCTGGAGGAGGTAGAAAGATTTTTCTGCTCCTTGTTTCAGTAGAAATCGATGGGCTTTAGCTGGTGCAACTGTCCCCCCTGCGTTTAGTACCTGAAATAAAATAACCCTCGTTGTTTGCACTACTGCGCTACTTGGTCTTGGTGTTCACCGCTAAACAAGTATTCATTAGATAATCCTCCGAAGGCCGGCGGAGTGGCGGGGGGGGGGGGGGGGGGGGGCAGGGATGGAAGGCAGCGGTCCAGACTTGGCGGCCCTGATTTTTGCATCGTGACTGCAACTTGCTCGGTGGACTGAGGGAGTCCTGGGGGAGGTGAGAGAGCAGCTCCCGGCATCTTATTGTCTGCATTACGGCCGAGGACGAGCGTGGGGCGAAGAAGCCCAAGCTCAAAGCCAGCAGCGGACCCCACCTCCCCGGCGGCAACGGTGGGCGCCTCGGGGAGCCTAGGCCCCGGGCGGCAGCAAAGGCAGCCAAGCCCGCTTCCCCCTCCAAAATTTCTAGGGAGAGGTCTCCAAAGCTCTTGTGCTCTCCCTGCCTCCCCCCAGCCCCAGCAGCCAGGGGCCGAAGTGGGGATAGAGGAGAGGGAGTGAGGAGAAACCGGGGTGGGGGCGGGGGTTCAGCGCACGGGAAATGCCCAGAGATGCAGCCAGACTCCCGTGGGCTTAAGAGCGGCAGGGATGAACTTAACGAGGGGAGGTGCTGACTCCTGATGAAGCTCGCGACTCTCTGACGATTCCCTACTGTCCTCTCTGACCCTCAAGTCACCCCCCCACCGCTGCGGGGGCCCCCTCGCGCGCGGGGCCGTGGGGCCAGTTCAGGCCCTCGCTGCCCCTTTAAGGGTTCCCGAAACTTTCCCCCTGGTAGCAGACGAGCCTCGTCACATCCGTTGGCCGTAGCAGCGGGGCGCGTTCCGAGGAAATTCGGGACTCGAGTTTTCCCGGGGAAGAGGCGCGGCCCGAGACGAGCGAGAGAGTGGGTAGGGCGCGCCGGGTGCGCTCCAGCGGACCCCGCGCTCAGCTGTGACCTTGGCCGCGGGGGAGGGGCCCGGCCTCTGCGGGGCAGCCGCCGCCCGCCAGAGGGGGCAGCGGCGACCAACTTGCTCAAGTTGGCGGCGCGGGCTGGGGCGGCTCCGGCTCCGGCGCCTCCTCCCGCTTCCCCGGTCCTCCTCCCGCGGCGCTCCTCCCAGCTGCCGCCGCCCGCCCGGTGCGCGCCCAGCCCTGCCCGCAGCCCCGCGCCGAGCCGCCACCACCACCACCGCCGCCGCCGCCACCGCCGCCGGACGGGACGGGCCCGGCCGGGCGCGCCCCCCGGGCCCCGCCGCGGGCATGGGCGCGCAGGCCCCGGCGCTGCTGCTGCTGCCGCTGCTGGCCCAGTGGCTCCTGCGCGCAGCCCCGGCGCCGGCCCCCGCACCCCTCACGCTGCCCCTCCGCGTGGCCGCGCCCACCCCCGGGCCCGGGACCCCCGCCGCGCCCCGCGCCGCGCCCCACGCGGACGGCCTGGCGCTCGCCCTGGAGCCCGCCGGCGGCGCCGCCAACTTCTTAGCCATGGTGGACAACCTGCAGGGCGACTCTGGCCGTGGCTACTACCTGGAGATGCTGATCGGAACCCCCCCGCAGAAGGTAGGTTGGCGCTCGCTCGCTCGCCCAGGGGACCCGCTCCTCGCCACCCCTGCGGTCCCCCAGGCTGCAGCCGCAGGTTGTCCGGGGTTCTGGGGGGGGGGCGCCCGGCAGTGCCTGCGCGCGGTTTAGCGTCGCCCCCAACCACACGCTGAGGGGCCCCGCAGGGCCAGGAGCGGGGCGCGCGCTCTGGGGACGCGGAGCGCGGGCCGTCCTGTCCGGGGCGCAGCCGAGGGTGTGCGCGAGTGTTTCAGAACTTGTTAGTCCTCCCCTCCGAGCGGCCGGGCGGCGAGCGCCTCCAACGGGCAGCCCTTCTGGCGAGCGGGGAGCCGGCACCGTGGGCCTTGGGTGCGATGCTGTGGGTACTGGGGGCTCACTTCGGGTGCCGGTTCTCCGCCCCCCCAACACACACACCCCATGCTGTCTCACTGCTACGGGGGCTGGTGGCCGGCTCCGGAGGCGCAGTGCCTGGAGAGGGATCTGTACGCGAGCTCCGCCGAGCAGCCCTGTCCGCGGAGGCTCGCTGGCTCTGCGGGCGGAGGGGGCCGCGTGGCCGCCGTGCTGTTCTCCTCTCCCGGAGTTGGCTCGTCGGCTTCCTCCCGCCTGCCCAGCCGCCCAGCCTCTCTGCACGGAGCCAGCGTCTGCACACGTGTGTGTGGAATGTACTAAATGCAGTCCTGCTCCTGCGGAAAAATACGGGCTGAGCAAGCCTTCCGGGGCCGGGTGGCTTCCCGATGACCAAATAAAAATAAAACCAAACAGCCTTCTTTTTATCTTAATCTGATTTTAATTTATTAGCACTTTTTGTTGCAAGAAACAATGGCCCCCGGCTCAGTGATCTTAAGAGAAACAGAATTCCTGGAGTTGATTTGGCCCCCTCCTCTTTCCACGTTTACCTAATCTAAGTGTGATTTGAAGTCAGGTTTTTCTCATCAATTGAGTACAGTCCCAAGATACTTTGTTTTTATTTTTAACATTGTCATTTGAGTTTCAATTCAGTATGATTCCCCCATAAATAGAACATACTCATGACTTTGGTGTAATTCTAATTAAATTATTCAAGACTTTCTTAAGAGGAAAGACGCTCCATGCTAATTCTTTTAAAAAAAGAAACTCTACTGAGTAACTTCTACACTTGCTTAATTAGTTTTAAAAAAAAACCTTCAGAAATGTGTTCTGCTCAAAACTTTAACTCTGGTTGCCTTTCCTCCTTGTCTTTGGTCTTCCCGGCGGGGATGGTGGGCAGGGAGGGGGAGGGCGTCAGCTGAGGGAGCTTAACTTGACCACAGAGGTGTGGGTGCTGGTAAGAGCCACCACGTGAAGACACGCGCTCGTGGTGAGAATGAGAACTTTGTACTTTTTGCCTTCCCAAGGTTTCGCAAGATTGCGGATGAACCTCTTTAGTGGCTCAAGGATGATCTCTGGGAACAGGAAATGACTCTCCCTTTGTAAAACATGTGCCTTGTGGGGAAGAGCTCTTGTTAATTTTTGAGTGGAAGGGAAGTCTTTGTACTAAAGTGAAGGTTTGGGCAGTTTGGGTGCTGTGATGAAAGGGGTCCTTGATGTCTGTCTCCCTCCAGAGAAGACAGGAAGGGGAAAAGAAAGGCTCAAGAAAAACGGGGGTGGGGGGGATAAGATTTCTCTTGGGTTCTCAAAAAAAAAAACTTTCATAAATAATAGCTTTTCTTTATTAATTAATCCAGTGACCTTTATTTTATTATTTTTTTAAGTAAGTTCTAGGCCCACCGTGGGCCTTGAACTCACCTCCCGGAGCTCCGAGAATCACATGCTCTGCAGGCTGAGCCAGCCAGGCATCCCAGTGACCTTTACTTTAAAATGATGAAGTTTAATTAACAGGATCGTACTGAAGCCTAGTGCTTATATCTTTACCCTGGCCAAGGAAGTAGTTCATTCAAGGTTATTTCTCAGTTAAAGATGAGCATGTTTCCAGGGAAGGCTGTTTTTAACAATCCAGATTTAATTTTTACATTTGACGGGGAATGAAATATTCTGTTCCTCCTTCTTGGCCTGATTTAGTAATAAGCTGTTTTATAGCAAGATCCGTGTGTACGATCTTTCCAGAGGCCTACTATAAACTCTTAGGTATTAGTGACAAGTGCATTGGGATTCATTTCTTCCCTGTCTCCTCCTGAAATGTCTCCGGCCACCAGCAAGGTGTTTGCAGCAGGCCCTGGGGTGACTTCTGAACTTGGAGTGAGGTTTCCTGCTCCATTAATGGCCAAGAGTTATGCATTTATTCTCCACTGATTCTCCTAAACCTAAAATAAAACTTGCTTAGGTGGAGAGAAGAATGAAATTGTAAATTCAGGCATTAAATAACCAAGAATTTTTGGAGAAGTAATAGTCCCTGACTGTGTGGAGGGCTCCCCTCCTGGTAAGCACCCTGCTGCGTGCGTGCGTGCGTGTGTGTGTGTGTGTGTTCTCCTGGGGGGGGGGGGTCCTCGCAACCACCTCGCAGTTCTGATATCCATTTAGGGGATGGGAAAACACGCTTGGAGAGGTTGAATGACTGGCCCAGGGAACCAGACAAGAAAGAGGGAGGCGAGCCAGCAATCCAGCCCAGGTGGCTAGACTCCAGAAGCCAAGTTCTGAACCACTGGGCCCATACCTACTGCTACCTTTCCTTTTTCCCATTTTCCTTTTTTCTTTTTAAGATTTTATTTATTTATTTGACAGCACAAGCAGGGGGTGCGGCAGGCAGAGGCAGAGGGAGAGGGAGAAGCAGACTCCCCGCTAAGCGGGGAGCCCGATGCAGGGCTCGATCCCAGGGCCCTGAGGATCGTGACCTGAGCAGAAGGCAGACCTCAACCGACTGAGCCACCCAGGCACCCCTATTTTTCCCTCTAAAAAAAAAAAATTGGCCTTTAACTACCCTCTCCAGCCAGAGGTCCTTGGACCTTAAAGCCCAAGGTGTTAGGGACTCAATGGGTGACCAAAAATGGACTCCAGCCCCTTGCTGTCCCTTCATCCTTTCCCTCCCTTCAGGGTGACCCACTGAATGGTTGGATCCAGGTATGCGTGGGAGAGGGAGAGGTCATTAGGAACCAGAGCTGCACAGAACCCTGGTCTCCCATAGGAAAGCCCACTGTTGGACATGTGCTCGTTCCCTGAATGCTTTCATCAAGAACCAGGGGTTCGTCGTTCTGCCTGCCGCCGTTGAAGACATCACAGGCATCTGCCCCGAAGCCCGTGTGAGAGCAGGACCACGTTGGCATGGAGATGAGTGCCAGGTGTTTGATACCATCACGTGACTTCTTTCGAACAGTAGAGAACCAGCAGCCGCTTGAACCATGCAATTTGGTCTTCTTAATAATAATAATGGTGTTCTAAAGTGATTATAATTATAGCAATTTCCATTATTTTAAAAAAAAGGCTTTCACCCTGACGCAATAAATCCAACTGGAGATGCTAAGGGTCTGCAGCTCTGTACCTTGTAATGGCCTTAAAAAGCCCTTAGGGGTTTCTGATAAAAGATTTTCTGTCATCTCCGCTAATACGGATGAAACAGACAGCAACACGATTTTCATATTTAAACATTCGAATGTAAGGAGCTAAGAAATTATTTTGGGGACTCACATTTTAATCATGGCGCATTGGCTTACCACTTCTTAGTACACAATTGTTTGGAAGACTTAGGATTGAAGATATGTGCCAAGTATATGCAATTTAGGAGTTTGTCTTTTTTAGAATAAGCAATCCAGTGTCCCTAAATTACATGAAGCTCACTGCAGGCGAGGCTGGAAAAAGGAAGGCGATGGGCACTGAGAATAAATTTGATGGAACACAGTGAGATGGTAAATATTAAGGACAACGGGAAAGGAAGAGATTTCTGGGGTCTGAAGAACAGGAAAGTCAAAAGCGAGGTTCCTGCCAGCTCCTGTGAGCTACAGGTAGCAGCTCCTGAGCTTTGATGGAAGAATTCAAGATCCAGGTCCTCCTTCGGAAGGCAGAAAGGCCGGACCGAGGCATCTGCTCAAAGCCCCTTGAGGGACAGTCTGAGAAGTTGCTAACAACGATTAATATTACTAGCTAACCTTTATTTCGGGCTCACTGGATAGTGGGCACCATGCTAAGCATTTTGCTCAGCTTGCCTCATTTACTCCTCCAAACGGCCCTGGGAAGGACGTAGAAGTTACTCAATTTAATTATCAGATGGAGAGAGCAAGGTGCGGAGAGGCCCAGTAATCTGTCCAAGGTTCCCCGGTGAGTGGCAGAGCTGAGGTATCTGTCAGTGGGGTATGCCCGGTTCCGTCCCGCAGTCTGAGCACTTTACCGCTCCCCTTGTGCACTTGGACTTTAAAAAAAAAATACCCATTTTCATTCACCTGCGGAGGACTTGGGTGTGGCCGGAAGCATCTGGGATGCTGGTGGCATTACCCCAGTGATGGCGGCGGACGGGTGATTGGCCACGCTTTGCTGCCCTTCCCTTATCGGTTGGAGACCTTTGAGTTTCTAGGTTCTTGCAGCTGTTGTCACAGATCGCCAGAAACCAGGTGGCTTAATAGAAATCCATTCTCTCGAAGTTCTGGAGGTCAGTCATCCAGAGGAAGGTGTTGCCAGGGCCCTGTTCCCTCCCCCGCCTCTCCCAGCTTCTGGTGGCTGCCCGCAGTCGTCCCTGTTCCTTGGTTCTAGGCTGCATCTCTCCAATCTCTGTGTCTGTCTTCAAATGAAATCCCCCCACCCCTGGTGAGTGTCTCTCTAGGTCCAAATTTGCTTCTTAGAATGACAGCAGTCACTGGATTAGGGTTCACCCTGGTCCGTTCTGACCTCAGCTTAGCTTCATTACAACTGTAAAGACAGGGTTTAGGATTTCAACATATCTTTTAAAAAAAATGTATTTATTTTAGGGGCGCCTGGGTGGCTCGGTTGGTTAAGCATCTGACTCTTGGTTTCTTAGGTCATGATCTCAGGGTCATGAGATCAAGCCCCGTGTGTCGGGCTCCGTGCTCAGCGGGGAGTCTGCTTGAGATTCCCTCTCCCTCTGCCCCATGACTTAACAAATACTCATGCTGGGAAGGCTTGAAAGCTTGCATTTCTTGTTTTAAGGACTCTGTAATGCAGGGCGCCTGGGTGGCTCTGTCGTTAAGCGTCTGCCTTCGGCTCAGGTCATGATCCCAGGGTCCTGGGATCGAGCCTGGCATCGGGCTCCCCGCTGAACACGGAGCCTGCTTTTCCCTCTCCTTCTGCCCCTCCTCCCCGCTCGTGCTCTCTCTCTCTCAAATAAATAAATAAAATCTTTAAAAAAAGGCTGTAAGGCATCCATCAATCCTCTTTATTGAATATGTTTGATAGAAAATACACACCTTTCTCCTCCAGTACTTCTTCCTGTCCCATCCAGCGCTTTCTTGACTTCTGATTTCCTCTGTTGAAGACAGGTGGGCATAACCTCCTCTGGGCTGTTTCCTCCTGGAACATTGCTGGCCCCTCCTAACTAAAAACCAGAAGGGGGGAAGTTAAGGTCAGCTCTTGTGAGGAGTGATTTCTGCACACGATAGTACATGCCATGTTGGACCTGAGGACAGACATTTCAAGGCAGCGTTCCCTTCCTGCTGGTGCCTGGCAGCATGCCTTGGGTTTTATTTTATAGCTCAGACCCAGAATGGGAGCAGGTCAAGCCTTTGGCCCCTGGATTCAGGGTCCACCTAGGCTGAAGGTCTGGGTTGGTGGCTGCTGAATTTTGCCCCAGGCAGGGTGCAGCAGAAGTAGGTGGTGGGTCCAGGGTGATGATGGGCACTTCTTTCTCCAACCTATGGACCTCCTCTACGGCCAGCAGTGGGGCTTCTGCTCACGCTTGGCTCCATTGCCCTGGGTCCTGGATTCTTCCACTCACTCTGTTCTTTTTGTCCAGCCTGGGCTTGATGTTGACGCTGGGGCTTATTGTACCTCAGTGACAATGGATACTATCTGCAAAACAGAACGCAGCCGTGAGGCAGGTGGATGGCCCCGCTCACCTTCTGTGACTTCGTATATGTGTATTTATGGGTGAAATGTGAGTAAGGATGTGTACCCCATATTCTGGGCTAGTTTCCTGAGTCTTGGAGAATGTGTGTGTGATGCACAGTTAGCTTGACTGTCACTTGGCGCCCCTTTGTCTCCTTCTGGTCCAGATGGACTATTTGATTTTTTGCCTGTTGGTACTCAGTTGCTTTTTTGCTCTTGGAATTCTCAAAGAGGAAACAAAAATACTCTTGGTGTAACCACATTAAAGAAACAACTAGGAGGTTTGTTTATGAGTTAAGGCATGCTAGCCAACACAGGTCTCGGGTTGGACGTTTTTGGATTTTTGTTATATGGCACGTCATATACCTGTACCTGGAAATACACAATCTCAGCACTGCCATTTTAGGAAGATAAAGAGGACCGTCTGAAGAGTGAAGGGGGTGCTGCCCTGGGCCAGCTTCATATTGCGGGGAGCCGTAAAGGGCAGTGGGAAACTTCTTTCCTTTCATTTCACACTAGACCGAGAATGGCCCAGCGAGAGGATTTATACCTGGCCTCACTAAGGCCAGGCTCGTGCTCCTACCGTGGAGCCCCTCCAAAGCCTGCACTGGATAAATGGCCTTATTGGCGGTAGGCAGGGGGACTACTTCAGCTTGCCAGCCATGCAAACCCCCTGCCTGAAACAAAACAAAGCCCCACAAACCCCCAAAAGCCCAGCCCACAAGCCAGCCCCTCAGAAAGCAGTGCCGTGGGGGAAAAAAGGTGGAGAGTATTGAATCAAAAAGTTTTCCAGGTAGCAGAGAGGTTGGGACAGTCAGGATGCTTGCGGGAAGGGAAGCTTGCTGCTTGGGGAAAGTGGGTGTGGATTCCAGAAGCCTCAGTGGGCATCCAGAGCCACTTCACGACATCAGGCTGCCCCCTGGAAACGATAAGCTTCTTGCAGTCAGACAAGTTGCTGGGAAGCTGGCAGAACTGCAGTCATGTGGGGTTGGGGTGTTGGGGTGCTGATCCCAGAGGTGTTGCTGGCCGAGTGTTTGGTGTTGGAGAACCTCTTGGCTCCTCGGTTCCTCTGCTGTAAATTAGGAGATTTGACCAGGTGACCTGAGATCCCTTTGAGGACTCTTTTAATTGGTTATAATCTGTTCTAGTTCTGAGTGCTTTCAAAAGCTCTACTTTTCAGCAGCTGTGTGCAGGTAAGTCACCTGGGCATCTGTCAGAATCTGGCTCAGGGCCCTGGGTTTGGGGGAGGGGGCAGCGGAGGGGAAGTGCTGCAGGCTCACTGGCCACAACTGCAGCCCTTGTCCCCAAACCCAGCTGGCCTGGGAGGGACTAAGAGCACCTGGTAGAACTGGTTAAAAATAGTTTCCCGGGATCCAGCCCAGATGTTCTGGGTGAGACAGTCTGCACTGGGCCTGAGCATCTGCATTTTACCATGCCCTGGTCCCCCTCCAGCAGTCGCTCGGCCCCAGCCCACGGATGCGGTTTGGGAGCCACGAGAGAGGCAAAATTCTCCTCTGCTTCGTGGTTCCCTGCGTGGTACGGGTAGGTTCTTTTATCTTCCTAAATGTTGTTGTTTGGTTAGCGTTTTCCTCTGTGGGTTTAGCAAATCTCTACCTCAAGCAGATTGTGTTCCAAAAACTTCCTTGTGTTTGGCGGGTTGGAAACGTGGCTTGCGTTTTCTCCAGGGAAAGTGTTCTAAAGGCGTGTGTGCTGACGGTGTCCCTTTTAAATTTCCTTCTGTCACAGAGCAATAATTTGTAAATCAATAAAAATGAATTAGTAGGAAAACGAAATGAAAATAAATGTATAGATGCAAGTGTTACTTTTTTAGTTATTGGGTTCCATAGACATCTGGTTTGGGGGGAGCTGCTGTTAGTTTCAGGGCTGGGTGGGGCATCCTGTGGCTACCTTGTTGTCGACTGTAACCTTGCTTTGTGGATCCGTGCTGCGGAGCAGTGTGCTGAGGACTGCTCTAGAAAGTGTACTCGTTCTGTAGGAGGGCGGGACAAATCACAAGTTGCTACGGATGGTTCCGGTAACAGATTTGTTTTGCTGCCCCTCCCTTTAGTAGGAGAGTGGTTATTTTTGTTTAAGCAAAAAGGAAATGGGATAGTGTTGGTTTCTCTCCAGTGCGGGTGGGAAGAGAGCTTTAACCCCGGGGCAGCAAATAGGTCTAAGGCAGAGGTTTTCTGTCCCCAGAAGTTGTGCCCTGTCTAGGGGACATATGGCACTGCCTTGAGATGTTTTTGGTTGTTACAAGTTTGGTGGTACTGCTCACTTCCGCTGGAAGGTCTCAGGGATGCTGCTCCATGTCCTGGCAAGGCACAGGATAGCCCCCCCCCCCACACGCCCATGACAGATAATTATCTGGTCTAAAATGTCAGCAGTACCAAGGTCGAGAAATCCTGGAAACAACATGTCGACTCAGCTGGCTTGGGAGCAATGAGGGGAGGATGTCCAGGAGAAGCATCTGCCATGGGCATGAGCAGGGAGGGACGGTGTGACACCTGTGGATCGCCCCTGATCTTCACAGCCCTGTCTCGTTCCTGCATTGTGGTTCTTCTCACTCGGCGTCTTTATTGAGCATCTACTGTGTGCCAGGCTCTGTTGTAAGCCCCGGGATGCACCAGTCAACAAGGACTTGTATCTCAAAACTCAACAAAACAAAGCAAACAACCCAATCAACCCAATTTTCCAAAACAAGTAAAAGATCTGGACACTTGCTGGAACCTGTGTGCTTGTTAGCAAGACAGATTGTAAGACAGTAAACAGAATTTCTGCTAATTGCTGAGACAGTCCAACCTGCTCATGGGCACGGGTCAGAACAGACTGCTCCAGCCTGGCGGTTGGAGGAAAGCTCTCCGGGGAGGTGCAGTTTGGCTGTGACCAGCAGCATGGGAAGACCCAGCCTTGAGAGGTTGGGGAGAACCAGGTTCCAGGGTGAAGCCAGGCAGGTGAAGTCTACACCTGTACCCCCCCCCGGGGGGGGGCACATGCCGTGAGTGCACATGGGCCGTGGGTGCCTCCGATGTGCCAGCTTTGGGAACAGCTCCTCTTTCCTCTATTTTAAAATTGTGCTTTGGGGTTAGATTTTATTAGAACAAAGTGAGAGAGAGAGAGAGAGAGAGAGAGAGAGAGAGTGTGTGTGTGTGTGTGTGTGTGTGTGTGTCGTGAAGAGTTGGGGGAAGGGAGCTGAATATGGTTAGCCAGGAGTTTCTGAATTAAGGAAAATTAAGCTCAGTGCACCCAGGGGAGGTGGGGCACCAGGAGACCATTGCCTGTTTTCTAACAGTGTCTTCGGTCAGGTTCCCCAGAAGCAGACTGAGACAAGCATGAGAGTGGGCAGTGTATTTGGGAGGCGATCTCAGGAATCATGTGTAGGGGGTGGAGAAGTGAGAAGGTGTGGGCAGCGGGGCGTGAGCCCCCTGAGGATCCCTGAGAGAGGATGCCAGACTCAGTGGTCCCAAATGAAGGGCAAGGGCACCGGACACTCCCCCCCCACCCTGCCCTGGCTCCTGCCAGGTGTGGGCTGAGGGCTGCTCCAGAGTGGGCTCGCCTTCAGCGTTTGGGGTCCTCCGGCTGGTTGGAGAAAGCCTCCAGGCACAGTCGTAGGGCCGTGCATTTGGAGGCTCGGGGGTCAGATGCACAGAACTGTTGGCTCAGCACAGCCCTCCTGCTGGACCTTGTGGCTGGCACAGGTTAGGCTAATATTTGAGGAATGAAAGAAGGAATGCTCTCTGTCACTGACTGTATTTGAGAATCTCATTTCGGCCTTTCACAAAACAGTTTTAAAGCTCTACTTTATTTATTTATTTTTAAAGCTCTATACTTTAAAATCCTAACTCCCCAAAGTGATCTAGAATCTAACTCACAAAAGCCTCTGTGAGTCAGTCCAGAGTGTACTTCTCATTGATATATGTACTTTGAACTTTTTTTTCCAGAAGAGGTGGATGTGGGCACTGAGCAAGAGAAAATGATCGGGGGGCAAAGGGAGATAATGTTTGAGGTTAAAAACAACCACAAGACCTCCTTTGAAGATCGAGTGCTCTGAACCTAAGACTTTGAACATCTCTTGCGTGCCTGGCACCTTGGGATGCCTGAGAGCCGTGCAGCAAGGGGTGACAAGGGGTACAGGACGGGGCCAGGTCCCTGCCCCACCGACACTCACATGTAATCCACAAGCTTCCTGATGCCTAAGAATTTATCGGCATAAGTGGTGTGCTTATTCCTAAGTATACACTCGTTTCAGAAATAGATAAGATAGAAATAGATAAGATACTTTTTATCGCCCTTTGGTCAGTTCAAGTATGGGCATTTTGGCTTTTTTTTTAATTTATTTATTTGACAGAGAGATAGTGAGAGAGGGAACACAAGCAGGTGGGGTGGGAGAGGGAGAAGCAGGCTTCCCGCGGAGCAGGGAGCCCAACAAGGGGCTCGATCCCAGGACCCTGGGATCCTGACGTGAGCCGAGGGCAGATGCTTAATGACTGAGCCACCCAGGCGCCCCTGCATCATTTTGGCTTTTTTTTTTTTTTTTGTTCCCAAGTTTTATTTAAGAACTCATACAAAATATTCCAGATAAATGCGTTTTAATTCTCATCTTCCTCCTCTTTCTCATTTTAGTTAATCTGGAGGTAACGCAATTTGTAACTCTTTGCTGTTAGCAACTACGCGCAACTAGTCACGGAGATTATTCTTCAGATATTTTTTGGTGAGATATTTCAAATACCTTTTGGAAAAAGGCACCTCAGAAGTTACAGTAATCTTGATTTTGCTCCTTTCGATTGTTACAACCCCTCCACCGAGATTCCCAACTTTTCCATTCACTTTGATCCGTCCCCGAAGAAACTGCTCAAAACTGGCAGCATCCATGATTCCATCTTCTACAGGGTGGATGCAATCCAGGGTAAACTTCAGAACTTACTTCTTTTGTTTGCCCCCCACCCCCCTTCGCCACAAGCTTTCTCACGGGCACCGTGGCGGCTGCGGAGGCAGAAAGGGCTGCGCTTTGGCTTAACCCTGAGGGACACGGTACTCTGTGGTAGCCCACCTCCTTGTTCATTTCACCCAAATGGGAGAGACTGTGGGCTGATCGGGTTGCAGGCCTTTGTGCTGGGCTCTTGATAGAGGGTCGACCCCTGTGTGCCTGAGGACCATCCTCACCTGCCCCTCCAAACCAGAGCTGGTGCCTCGCTCGGGGCTGCTCATCCCAATTGCTGTGAACACATGGGATTTATGAGCCATGAAACATCTTAGTGTTTGTGCTCAGGCCTGGGGAGAGAGGCAGGGGCCTGCCCAGCCTCAAATCTCAGCCTCATGCTCCACCCCAGCTTCAGCAGAGCTGTGGGTGGGGCTCCTGGCCGTGGCCAGTGAGCGGTAACATTTCCTGTGGCGCCTTGGGTCCGCATGAGCTCGGATCCCCACCCCAGGGGTGCGTGCGGACCCCAGGGCCCAGCAGTCCTGGCTCCTCTGGCCAGACAGCATCCCCCTGCGTCCTGGGGAGTTTAGCATTCTTTGACGCTCTTGATAAGCCCCATGCACTTGTGGTTTCTGATTCTTTGTATATGAACCATATATGATAGTGAGCGACAGAGGACACCGGATATGCCATATTCTTAGAGCTGGTGTGTTCTGAAATTTCATGACAATGTGTCTTAGTATGGCTTGTTTTGTTTGTTTTATTTTTTTATTTATCAGAGAGAGAGAGAGAGCGAGGCAGGCAGAGGGAGAAGCAGACTCCCTGCCGAGCAGGGAGCCCGATGCGGGACTCGATCCCGGGACTCCAGGATCATGACCTGAGCCGAAGGCAGTCGCTTAACCAACTGAGCCACCCAGGCGCCCCATTGTTTTGTTTGTTTTAATGTTCAGCACTTGGTCTTTTCAGTCTGGCTCAGGATGTTGAATTCTAAGAAGCTTTCTAGTAAAATGTTCTCTTTTTTTGGACCTCCTGTTATCCAGATGTTGGCCTCCTAGTTCTCATCACTTGGTCTCTGGGTTCTGCTCTGTATTCATATCTGCCACTTTCTCTCTAATTTTCAAGAGCACTTTCTTTTTCCCTCTGAATGTTCCTTTTTATGGTTGTACTTTACTCCTGTTTCCGAACTGCATATCTGCTATTTCTCTGAGGAAATAACTTACGATTTTTTTTTTTTTTTTTTGAAATTTTTCTTTTCGGCTTCCTGCCTTTTCTCTTTTGGCCCCGAGTCCTTCTCTTGGGGTCATTGTCTGGTGTGTATCTCGCGCCAGAGGCTTTCCACAAATGTCTGGTGATTATTAGCTGACTTCACATTTAAAAATGAAGTGTTGGGGGGGGCACCTGGGTGGCTCCGTCGATAAGCGTCTGCCTCCGGCTCAGGTCATGGTCCCAGGGTCCCATGGTCCCAGGGTCCCGAGCCCCGCATCGGGCTCCCTGCTCGGCGGGAAGCCTGCTTCTCCCTCTCCCGCTCCCCCTGCTTGTGTTTCCTCTCTCGCTGTGTCTGTCTCTGTCAAATAAATAAATAAAATCTTAAAAAAAAAAAAGTGAAGTGTTAGGGGCGCCTGGCTGGCTGAAGTGGCAGAGCATGTGACTCTTGATCTCCGGTCATGAGTTCAAGCCCCACGTTGGCTGTGGGGTCTACTAAAAAAATAATAATAATAAAAAAATAAAAAGGAAGCGTTAAAAGGCCAAGTGGAGGGCTGTGCCTAGGCTGAGTATAGAGAGTATTTTTAAAAAAGATTTATTTGTTTGTTAGAGAGTGGGGGGAGGGACAGAGGGAAAGAATCTGCAGCAGACTCCCCACTTAGTGCAGAGCCCAGTGGGGTGCTCAGTACACGACTCCGAGATGGGGACCTGAGCTGTCAGGAGTCGGACCCTAACCCACTGAGCCACCCAGAGGCCCCTAGTGTACTTTTGTTATTTACGTGCATGCTTAGGTTTTGAAACATGGCCGTCTTGGTGACTCTGTCACCTGCCCTGTGGCAGATGCCTTCAGTTGGGTGGTTGAACCAAAACATCTTCTCAGCCCTCTCCTCTCTCTCCTCGAGCTTGCCCTTGCAGCTGCCAGTGTAACTAAGCACTCGGCTGTGGACAGGGGGACCTAAATTGGGGTCTCCTGGAGGATTTCAGGGAAGCTTATATCTCCAGATAAAAGTGGCGGGTCTGGCTGGGGTGATACTTTCAGCTCTTCCCTGCCTTTGGTGCAGGTGAAGGTCGGCATCAGGGAGCCAGCTTCTGACCTTGAGAGTCAGGTGAGGGGAGCAGCAGTGATTTGCTGCTGATTTTCTTTGAGGGGCTGATCTGATACCAGCTGTCCCTAGACCCTTCTCAGTGTGGAGAAGAATCCCTGCTTCTCTGAGCCACTTAAAACCTAGCTTCTACTCGTAGCCGAAAACATTCCAAATGATGCGGCATCATAACTTTTGGGGAAAAAAATAGCTTAATGATTTTAAAAAAGTACTTGAAGGTAGTTTGTCGTTCTTTTCTTCTCCTTGAAATCTCCCAGGAGGAGGAGGAGAAGTTGAGAAGTCTTTTCATTAGTGTCTTTGTTGCTGTTGTCGGCAAGACGCTTACGTCCAGGGAGCACCGTGTGGGACCCTGTTAACAGGGATGTAGGCTTTGGCCATCACAAAGGGGGACCCCTCAGGAGACGACCACTAGGAGTTTGCATGGGGTAGATCGGGGCCAGCAAACGAAGGCCCGTGAGCCAACCTGCCTGTTTCCATAAGGTTTTGTGGGGAATGCAGCCATCTGGGTTGGTGGTTTACCTGTTGTCTGTGTGTGCTTTCACACAACAGTGGCAGAGTTGAGGTACATATCGTATTGCCAGAGTCTAGGCTATTCACTGCCCGGCTCTGTACAGAAAAGGCTGGCTGACCTCCGGGCTCGACTGTCAGGTTCTAGAGACCAAGGTGGGAGCATCTATCATCCATGGCCAGCAGGCGGGTTTTGTCCACACCAGGAAGTACAGGTGTGTGGTGGGAATGGGGGAGGGGGAGACCGGGGCTCTGAGGAACCTACTAAATACCCCCCAGGGGGAAGGGTGAGTGTGTAGGCATCAGCCACTCCCAGAACGTGCCAGTCATGACGTCAGATGAGCACGTTCTTCCCCAAACCTTCCTTCCCTCCTGTTTCAGGCGTTGCTGTGAGCCAGGTGGGGAAAGAGACCTGAATCGCACCATGCCTGCTCTTCCCCACTGCAGATTTCTGAGCCTAAGGTGGGCCCCTGGTATTGGATGCCAGATAGGAGCTTTGACCTTAAGCTTTGTCTTTAGATTGGACTGGACTTCTAATGCCTAGAAATAAATGAATTACCACAGAGCTTTCGGGAAAAAAACAGTCTTTGCCCAAGGTTCCATTCGGGTATGGGGAAGAACAATTCAGTGTGTTTGAAGGCAGTTGTAGGACAAGGGAAGGTCCTACTAAAATGTTCTGCCATCACACAAAGGCTATGGAGGGGAGTTTGGAAATGTCTAGTAAAATCACGTGTGCATGTATTCTTTGACCCACAAACCCACTTCTGGGCGTTTACACGAAGTTACATCGGGGAAAACTGTAAAAATTTGCATCCCCACGGCTATTTGTGATGTCACCTGCACCAGCAAACGACTGGAGACAACCTGGATGTTCCCAGGGAGGGGGCCGGGGGAGGGAAATGCTGCACACCGACATGTGGGGCACGATGCGTCCGTCCGTGAGCGAGCGAGGACCCTCTTTAAAGACTTCAAGTGAGGAAAGCCAGGTGGAGAAGAGAGGAGAGCATGCATCTGGCAAAGCGGGTAGGCACGTGTAAGCGCCCCTCTCTCTCCTCTCGGGATGGGTCCGGGACAGAGGCCCCCAGAGCCAGGTGATGGTTCAGCTCAGTGAGCACCACCCCTGCTCCCGCGCCTGTTCCTTTGCTGTGACAACCCGCCGAGCACTTTGCAGGCTCCAGCATATTATGGGTCTGCTGTGTCGAAAGTGCAAGACCTCTACAGATGAGTTACATGCTTTCACTTCCCAAAAAGCCACCCACTGGGCCAGATTTGCTGGCTTTTACTGTGATTACAAGTGGCTGGCAGGGGTATGCTGCTTAGTAGATACTGAAAAAAATAATAAACAGTTCAAGCAGGTCCCTTTCAGGTGATAACTTTCACATGGACTTAGAAACTGCCTTTTCTTAAGAAACTCCTGCTACGGAGAGAGGTCTTTTCAGGGAGATATCTTTACGTGTTTCCATCCTTACTTGATTTCTGCCACCAGAAATGGTATGTTTGCTACGTACATAAATACTTTTGAACTCTAAAGTTAGAAACAGAATTTACTGCCTGTGTAAAAATCTTCCAAAGAATTTTAGTTCTTTTTTTTTTTTTAAGATTTATTTATTTGAGAGGGGGAGGGGCAGAGGGAGAGAATCTCCAAACAGACTCCCAACTAGGAGCAGAGCCTGACGTGTGCTCAATCTCACGACCTTGAGATCATGACCTGAGCTGAAACCAAGAGTTGGATGCCCAGCCAACTGAGCCACCCAGGCACCCCAAGGAATTTTAGTTCTTTTTTTATTTATTTATTTGACAGACACACAGCGAGAGAGGGAACACAAGCAGGGGGGAGTGGGAGAGGGAGAAGCAGGCTTCCCGCGGAGCAGGGAGCCCGATGCGGGGCTGGATCCCAGGACCCCGGGATGATGACCTGAGCCGAAGGCAGACATTTAACTGACTGAGCCACCCAGGCGCCCCCAAAATATTCTTCTTGTTACAGTAGTCTATCCAAAAAATTTCAGTCACTAGTCCATGAGAATTTGGGAGCCCTGTACGGAGTCGGGGGCTGGTTTAATTCAAGAGAAACTGCCTGTCAGTGAGCTGAGTTTGTGTGTGTCTTGGAATAGCACAGATGCCCAGTAAACGGTCATCCACTGGTTTATTCGCTGGACCGTTCCGGACACTCGGCCTTCTGGAGGATGTACCGGCTGCCTTCTTCAATAAGCTCCTCTCCCAGAGCAGCCCCAGAATGGCACTGGACAATCGAAAGCTTGATCTAAACCGTAAATATCAACTCCCAGCAGTGATCTGCCACGCAGAGCCTGTGTGTGGCGCGCCTCTCCCCTCTGTCCGGTCAGCGGATGGGAGTGACCCCCGCTTTGTTTCTGTGCTGTCCACTCGTTCATGGGCAATCTCAGAAGGCAGGGTCCAGCTTGGCTCCGCTCCTCTTTTCCCAGCTGTGCATGTGGGGCGGCGGCTCAGCAGCCCCCGCCTTCTAACCCCTGTCCGTCCTCCTTCCGGTTCCCGTCCCTGCTCTCCTCCCCACCTTCTTCTGGGGGATGCCACTGGAAGGGAGGGGAATGGGAGGCCAGCTAGGAGCAAGGTGCTCGGGACGCCTCTGTGGGTGGCATCTGGCTGGGGTGCCCACGGAGGAGGGGGTTTTCCTGGGACAGGCCCTTCTGTCCCGCCTGGGTGGCCAGCTTCTGTGGACTGCACTGCTCAGGCTCCCTTTTCCCTTGGCTTGGAATTGGGCTTGGTAGGATGAGACAGAAGCTGCTGTATAAATCCCACTCCCGGGGCGCCTGGGGGGCTCAGTCGATTAAGCGTCTGCCTTCAGGTCGGGTCATGATCCCGGGGTCCTGGGATCGAGCCCCGCATCGGGCTCCCTGCTCCGCGGGAGGCCTGCTTCTCCCTCTGCCACTCCCCCTGCTTGTGTTCCCTCTCTCGCTGTCTCCCTCTGTCAAATAAATAAATAAAATCTTAGGAAAAAAAAAAAAAAAAGACGCCAGGCTGAGCCAAGTGATACGCGCTGTCTCCCTCCTGGGTCATGATGGAGTCAGAGCGCCTGTGGCCCCCCGGAGGCCCTCCCCACTTTTCCCACGCGGTCGTTGCTCACCAGGCCGGTTTGTGTTGGCAGGAAGGAGGACAGAGTGGGCCTTCCGTGACAGAATGGTCCCTTTGCTGTAAGATGCCACCTGGCTTTAATTTCTGGACCATGACACACTCGTCCTGTTAAGTCTTGGTTCTTGAGTAAGTGAATGCTAAGGGAGCCCACGGTGCACCCCAGCCACTCCTCTCGGTGCACGCCAGACGGAAGGGAAGCACGTTTAAAGGAGTTAAGCTTATTTATTTTTCTCAAATCAAGACCCATCCCCTTGGGGCAAAATTGTGACATTCAGGCCCATCCGAAGCTTACATTTTCTTTTATAGCCAGCTACCCAAAGGCCAGGGCCAGCGCGCTGCCTGCCCTTCTGTGCACTTGAGTCCAAAAAGGACGGGACTGTTTTCTCCACGACCTGGCACTTAGGCTCAGGAGGCTTTCAGCTTGGACTCTTACAGCCTTGCCTCCGAGTCGGCACTTCATTGATCTCAGACCTGGCAGCCGCCTCCGGGGAGACTGAAGACGCAGCAGCGGGCTCCGATGCCTGTCGTGTCTAGGAGCCCCGAGAGGTGCGGCTGGGCCGCAGGGGGGTGCGCGGCTGCTCCCGGCCGCAGCTGCAGGCCCTTGTGGAAACCAGCGCGGGAGACGGGGAGGTGGAACGCTTTTCTGGAGTCCGCGCTCACAGTGGTTTCTGAGGGAAAGCTATTCTGATGGCGGAGGAGGTCAATCAAGATGGAGTCCGTTTTGGCCATTTCCACCAGGAATCCGCAGTCGTCAGTATTTTCCAGGCTAGCGAGCCCAGCGTTCTTGAGGATCATTGTCAGTAATTAAAACTCAAAGGTGATTGTTTTAGGGGCGCCTGGGTGGCTCAGTCCGCGAAGCGTCTGCCTTCGGCTCAGATCATGATCTCAGGGTCCTGGGATCGAGCCCTGCGTCGGGCTCCCTGCTCCGCGGGGAGTCTGCCTCTCCCTCTGCCTGCCGCTTTCCCTGCTTGTGCTCTCTCTCTTTCTCACTCTCTCAAATAAATAAGTAAATGAAATCTTAAAAAGAAAAAAAGTCGATTGTTTTAAAAGTTCGGGTGGATGCTGACAGCAACGGGCCCTGATGCGATGGGGCAGTGTGTACTGGAGGGTTAAAAGTCTTCATCAAGTACAAATCCTAACTCTGTCTGATGTTGGCTTTTATATAGTTTTTAGTGTCTTAAGGTATTGTGAAATCACATAAGACAGTATTTACTACGAATTGTTTTCACAGATGGTTTTGATCAGTGGGCAGAGGTGATGGTCACCCAGTGTCGTGTCTGTATCGTGGCATGGAAGGTTAGTTGGTATGTATGGAAATAGAGAATCAGATTTTTTTTATTAGTTAAATTAGTTATACTCGTTTCAGGTGTACAATGTAGTAATTCCACAGTTCTCTACATTATTCAGTGCTCATCATGATAATTGTACTCTTAATCCCCTCTATGTTGAAAATATGGGACACTTCATGAATTTGCCTGTCATCCTTGCTTAGGGGCCGTGCTAATAAGCAAGCACGATAATTAGATGTCTGATTAGCGGATGGTTGGAAGGTGATAAATGAAGGCTGGATATTGACTTTCAGTGGGGCCCTGGGAGGCACCGAGGAAGGGGTAAGAAGTCACGTCACGTGACCAACACTTGGCGCCCTCCAGGGAGATGTGCATCCCATCCGGCCCCAGAGGAGGTGTGCCGTGGGCTCTAGGGAGGACACACTCTCTCAACTTGAGATAATCGACAGAGTGCAGACGTGGGTCTGCTGGGAAGGGGTGGGGGCCGCCAGCTCTTTAGCCCCGTGGAAGCTCCATGAGGACAGGCACCGAATCCATCCTCAATAAATATTTGTGAGGGGCGCCTGGGTGGCTCAGTCGGTTAAGCGTCTGCCTTCGGCTCAGGTCATGGTCCCGGGGTCCTGGGATCGAGTCCCCATGTTGGGCTCCCTGCTCAGCGGGGAGTCTGCTTCTCCCTCTCCCACTCCCCCTGCTTGTGTTGCCTGTCTCGCTCTCGCTCTGTCTCTGTCAAATAAATAAACAAAATCTTTAAAACTCAATAAATATTTGTTGAACTAAACTGAGAAAGGAAGAACATGCCTAAACAGATGCTCTAGACTTTTAACAAGTTAGGACAGCAGCTAATGAGCTTCCCCTGGCTGAGGAGTTTGGCAGAAATGTCGGCAGCTTTCTGGGGGGCTCCGGGTGGTGGTGCTGTGTTACAGGGGGGTTGGCCTGCGTCAGTGGTCCCCGTTCCCGGCTGGCTGTCAGGTCACCTGGGACCTTGTTAAAAGTATGGGTTCCAGGCTCTATTCTCTGGGTTGGAGATGACATACAGTAGCTCCTGGGGTGATTCCAATGGACAGAACAGTGACCCCTCAGATTCATTTCAATTCTTCTGTTTTTATGTTTCCTAATAAAATCTAGCCTAGTGTCTGAGTTTGGGTATTGTTTTGTAAGGCAGTTACTCTTGAGTCTCAGGTGACTGCATCCAGCAGATATGTGATGTGTATTTCTACTTGCCTGGCCCTGTTCTGGGCACAGAGGGTGCAGCAGTGAGCCAGAGACGACAAATCTGGCCTTCTCGGATCTATGTTTAGTGGGAAGAGACAGACAAATCCAGGTGGATTACAGCGCGGACCGAGGCGTGCGGGGAGTAGGGAGGTGTGACTGCATTCTGTAGGCTGGCCCCCGGGAAGGGCTCTTCCATGAGGCAGCAGTCGAGCAGAGGCCCGGAGAGAGAGGGAGTGAGGTCCGTGCGGAAGGGTGTTCCAGGCCAAGGGAACAGCCAGCCCCAGGCCCTGAGAAGGATGTGTGCTTCCATGTTGGAGGAGCCGCAGGGAGGCCCCAGTTGGAGCACGGTGGACATGCTGTGGGAGCGGAAGCAGGAGACAAGCAGGAAGGGGGCCATTGCTCTTGCTGAGAGCTACGTGGTCAAGAAGGTAAAATGAGGAGATTGGTTTTGGAAATGCCAAATTGAGACACCTTTTATAACATGCAAGGTGCGTGGTCCCAGAGCCGCTGAATATGCATGTGGGGTTCAGACAAGGGGTCCCAGACAGAGATGTAAGCCTGAGTGTTGACTGCAGAGCAGCTGGGTGAAGCCATGGCTTGAGATGCAGTCTCCCGTGAGCAGAGACAGGCCAGAGAGGCGAGGTCCAAGTCCGGGCGCTGAGATACCCCAAAGCTTGGAGGCTGGGGAGGTGAGGAGGAATCAGGGAGATGGAGCAGCAGGGACATGGGAGGGAAGCTGGAAGGTGCATGCGTCCCGGAGCCCGGGGAAGCAGAGAGTTAGGAACAGGCCCAAATCCCACGGTGGCCAAGGGACAGAAGGTCTGTTGGCTGGCCTTGGCACATGATGTGGAGAAGAGCTGTCTCCTGGGTTCAGGTGGAAGGGACGGGGGGATTTGACAGCCGGGAGTGCAGTCACCTCCTGCAAGGGGCTTCACTGCTGGAGCACCGAGGCACGGGGCCGTGGTTGGAGGAGGCTCTGCGGTCAAGACAGTTGTGTGTTGTTTTCTTTCCTAAGATGGGAAATAGAACAGCCTGTTTGTAAGCAGATGGGAGTGATCCTGGTGGGGACAAGTGAGTGATAAGAAAGAGAGTTGGGGGCATTGGTGGTGTGCTGTCTTGCGTGGGTGGCGGGGGGCTTCCAGTGCCCGTGGCGGGCGGTGGGAGTTAGGAGGCGGTGGATGACGGTGTCTGTCTCCATGTTTGCTGCGCCAGGGACTTTTAGTGATGGTACAGAAAAGCTCTCACATGTGTGTTGGAGATCTTGTCAAGGTTAATATGTTGCAGTCTTTCTAGCCAAGTCTTAGTGTCTCCCATTTCTAGAATGTTCTGGAAGGTTTCTGTGTGGCTGTTCTACACCCTAATTAGGAAAATGTCTATGCTTCGCTGGCGTGGAAACAAAAGAGGGATGCATCCGTCATTTCTCCTTTGGGTTAGCATTCTTTCAGAATATCTATAGACACCATAAAAATGTGGAGATCAATGGAGATTTAGATTTAATGTCTTTCCTGAGAGGAATTTACTTGGAAGGGCTTTAAAAAATCTTTTTAGCAGAGAATGATCTCTTTGATCGCCATATGCCTATTAAAACATTTTTCCCCCTCATGGGTTTAACGAGAAAAAACCATCAAAGCCTTTTACAAACCACATAGAAGTAGCCGGTTTCTTAAATGGCTGGCCTGAAATTAGCAAGGCTGGCAAGCCCCAAACAGTGGCCTTTCGGTGTTACTCCTTCCACGTTTGGGCCAATCAGACAGCATGCAAAGAGGTGAGGCGAGATGGAGATAACACTTCAGATTTTAAGAAGAGGTCATTGCAAGGGCTGCATCCCGTCCCACAGTGAGCCAAGCGTGAGGATTCATGGGTTATCGCTCACTGTGTGTAATTGTCAGTGTTGTTAGAAGGTGTTCATACCTTGGTGCCACTTAGGACTTAAGTCACGCTTTCTGCTTTCGAAGCCCATAATGGTAATACTGTGTGTGTGTATTTTCATAAAATAAACCGTGAGAGGCTAACCTGGCAGGCCCAATCGGCCGACCAGTTTTGGATCTAGTCCAGTGTATGGACAGTTATGGGTTGTGATCGGCAGTCCATGTCCCTATGCTGCTTCTTTTGTGTTTCACACAGTATTAAAACTAATTACGGTACCTAGGCAGATAGCATTGTAAAATAGAGGGAGTTATTTTTTCTGAAGTGTGTTGATTGGCAGGGGGAAGGGCTTAGAAATTAAACTTTAAATTCAGTGGATAAGCCTCAAATAATTAATCTCTCGTTACTAGCATTTCGTTCCTCACTGGTCCCACAGTCACCTCAACAGAGACTGAAGACCATCATAAAAAGAGAAGGCTGGTCTTTTTTGTCTCAGTATCATTAGGTGGTAAAATCTGGAAGGGGCACCCGATCTTCTTTGTCTCCGTGGCCCCGGGCACGTGGTAGCTGCTCACGAAATATTTGCTGAAAAAAAATAATCTTCCCAAAAGACTTGAAACACTTTAAAAGAGATATGTGTACACCTGTGTTCTTAGCAGCATTATTCAGCCAAAAGGTAGAAACAACCCAAGTGTCTGTTGATGGATGAATGGACAGACGCAGCGTGATGGTGATGAATCCATACGGCGGATTAGTACTCAGCCCTAAAAAGGAAGGACTTCTGACACCTGCTACCATGTGGGTGAACCTTGAGGACATTCTGCTCAGTGAAATATGCCAGATGCAGAAAGAGAAATACTGGGTTGATTGCACTAGAGTAGTCAGATTCATGGAGTCAGAAAGTAGGAGAGTGGGTGCCGGTGGGGGGGGTGCTGGAGGAGGGAAGGAGGAGTTAGTGTCTCATGGGGGACAGAGTTTCAGTTTGGGGAAGATGGACATGTTCTGGAGGTAGACGGTGGAGATGGCTGCACAGCACTGACCTGTGTACTTAAAAATGGTTAAGATGGCAAATTTTCCGTGTATTTCACCACGATTAAAAAAATGAATCTTAATGCTGAGAATAATAGTGAAAAATAACCACTTGATCATAACGGTAAGTTGACAATCTTGGCTATTGCTGCAGCAATATAAGTGTATATACGCCTTGTCTTTCCCTTTTTTTTTTTTTTAAATATTGACTAAAAACTGACGATGTTTCAGTGTGGGACCTGGGTGAAGTTTATCTCCTGTCTCTTTCCTGAAAGATTAGATCTGAAATAGCTTTTCAGTTGCAGTTACCAACTCTTGAGCAAAAGGGAGCATTTAGCGAATCTCCGGAAATATTTTGAGAGTTAAGATATTGCACCTTTGATGAGAATATGTTTAAACTCCTTTGGAAAATGTGCAGAAAGAACTGATTTTTAGCTAAAACGATGTCTCCTAAGATCCCTGGAAACCTATAAGGGGTTTTGGGGAGTGGTTAGTTGTTTGTTTGGGAAAGAAGAGGCTACCTTGCTCTCTGGAAATAGAAATTTCCCTCCCTCCACAGTCACCCAAATACAGGGACAAACCCGCTCTTGTACTTTCTTTAAAAAGCACCATTTGGGGCTCCTGGGTGGCTCAGTTGGTTAAGCTTAAGCGTCTGACTCTTGGTTTCGGCTCAGGTCATGCTCTCAGAGTCGTGGGATGGAGCCCCAGGTTGGGCTCCGCACTCAGTGTGGAGTCCGCTTGAGATTCTCTTTCTCCCTCTCCCCGTCTCAAATAAATAAATCTTTAAACAAAAATAAAAAAGCACCCTTCAGCATGAATTTTCTTTTCCATGGTAAAGAGGATCCTTATTTTCACTGGCATCAGTGAATGAGGTCTAGCCTTGTGACTTTTACATAGGAGTCCTGACAATCCACCGCCTTTCCTCCATCGGTGGGATTGTCTCCTGCCAGCAGGTGGATTACGTAAGCCCAGAGGCTGAGGGAAACTCCAGCCGGGGAGGTCCCCCTGGGCTGGGACACCTCCGTAGGGAAGGGGCCCTTTGTGCTCTTTTCTCCACTTCCCTAGCCCCCTCCCGAGTTCACCTACACAGAGGGAGGGGCTGGGCAAGCAGATGGAAGCATCCAGGCCACCTGTCGCTGAATATCCCTTTGCAGACAAGCAGTGTGGCTCCCAGTTCTTCTTCTAGAAGCTTGGTGGATATGAGGCTGCTTACGGCAGCTCCCCGATCAAAGCATGCTTGGCTTCGCTGTCCAAGGGGCAGAGAACCAGACTCCTGGACTGTCTGGATCCCTGAAGACAGGCCACCCTGTGCAGCCTCTTGGCCGACAGCCCGCACCTTCTTCAGGTGTGACACCGGCGGCTGTGAGCCCAGTGGGGACCGGGCTCCTGATCCTGGCCCTCGCTCTGCTGGTCAGCAGTCAGGGCCTGCCCTGGATGTGTGACCACCCCCAGGATGTGTGTGTGGGTGTTGTCTCGAGTCTCTGCAGCCGAAAGCACAGGTGGAGCCTTAGAATGCCAACTGAGGCAAGCTAGCGGTCCACGTTGCCGCATAAGGACGAGCACAAGAGCTGGAAGCCCACAGACACAGCTTCATGGGGGCCGTGGGTTTAGAGGGTCCTGCGCTCTTCTCTCCAAGGGTGCTGTGACGCTCTTGCTGCCCACAACAAAAACTGTCCTTGGACCTGGGAGGCTGATGCCGCGTCTGGGCTGCCGGGGGCTAACCCTCCATCTACCTGGCCCCGTCGGGCGTCCCTGCACACAGGAGGAGACCCACACTCCAAATGGCTTTCCTTGTCTGAATTCTTTTTATTTTAAAGATTTATTTTTAAAGATTTTATTTATTTGCACAAAGAGAGAGTACACGTGCACAGACGAGGAGCGGTGGGCAGAGGGAGAAGCAGGCTTGCCACTGAACAACTGAGCAGGGAGCCCGACGGGGGACTCGATCCCAGGACCCCGGGATCATGACTTGAGCCAAAGGCAGACACTTAACCGACTGAGCCACCCAGGCACCCCAAGATTGATTGATTTTAGAGAGCAAGAACCTGCCAGCAGGGATGGGGCAGAGGGGGAGAGGGAGAATCTCAAGCAGACTCCGTGCTGAGTGCAGAGCCTGAGGCAGGGCTTGATCTCATGACCCCAAGATCATTACCTGAGCTGAAACCAAGAGTTGGACGCTGAACCGACTGAGCCACCCAGGAGCCCCTTCTTTGTCTGAACTCTAAGAGCAAAGCTAAACTTAGACACAGTGATTTTGAAGGCTGAAATTATTCTCTCCATTTTATAGATGACCAAACTGAGGGCACAGGATGACTGTTCAGCCAGCTTGTGGCAAAGTGGAGACCAGATCTGATTGCTTCACTGTGAGGCTTCCGTCCCTGGCCTTTGATGCATCCGGGGGGGGGGGGGGGCATCCGCTCAGTCTGCTTTGGGAGACAGGCTCGGACCTCTTCTTTGGAGACCAGGCTTAGGCATCTGCTGAGGTTGTCTTCGGAGGGAAGCACTTGGAGTAGTCACGGAACACTGTTCAGCGTTGTGGGCTGGGCTCCGGGGAGCAGGCTCTGGGCAGAGTGTGGCTGTGGGTGCTCGTGGCATGCTCTTAGGGTCCACACCCGTGAAAGGGGAGGAGGAGGCAGGAGTGGGCGGTGGGGGTCACGCTGTGATGGAGCCCGGGGACAGTCTCTGCTGCCCTACAGGGCACGCGGGAGATAGAAGGACCCTGCAGAGTCACCCCAACTTGAGCAGAAATGGCCAGGCCCTTATTATCCAGTATCACTCAGTCTTTACCTGTGGCTGTCCCCAGGAAGGGCATGACCGGGGGTGGGGGGCAGGTGACCTCTCTCGCAGCGGGGCAGCCCACACAGATTTACCCCCACGGCGTCTTCCACAGGGCAAAAAGGGTATTTAAAATCCCAGGTGGTTAGAGGACTCTCTTGCCTTCTGGGGGTAGGGGCGGTGCTCATGGACTTCCTATCAGTGGGAACTGGTCTGTCTTCAGCTTTCCTGCGCTCCCAGGGGCTGGCTGGGAGAAGAGTATGAAAGAAAGAGCTTCAGTGTTGTGCAGGCCGCTTGCTGGGAGAGGTCCTGAATAGTGTCACCTTTGCTCAGCATTGACAGCCGGAGGACAGGGCTGCTGAGGATGGAGTGCTGGCACCAAGGGTCCTGCCGCAACCCTCCGCCCCCCCCCCGCCCCGTGCCCAGTCTGTGTCCAGACCACGGTGGCCCCGGGGGGTAAGGCACAGGCAGCAGAGTTGCCGTGGGGGAGAAGCCAGGAGAGTCACTGCGTCCGGAGACCCTGGGCAGGGCATCAGACCCTGGGAAAACCCACCCAGAGAGCTGGAGCTAACTGGCTCCCATCTCTCGAGACCAGAGGGCCCCACTCACTCCTTTAGCAAACCTTTACTGAGTGCCGTGCTCAGCCCTGCGCTCAGAGCTGCTGACCTGAAGCCGCCGGATGCTCCAGGAGGTGGAAGGGGGGAGGAAGGGGAACACGGACGACTTGAGGAGAGATTCGGGGGGAGCCACAGACCGGACACGCGGACTCGTGGAAGAGGAGGGCAGAGGAAAGGAGGTGGGTGGGGGACCTCAGGCACCCATGGAACAGAGTGGGGAAGAAAGGCCTGGGGAGTGCAAACAGCCTTGGTGGCCCTGGGATTCGAGTCTGAGCTGTGTGTGGGTGCTCCTGACACATGGGTCACCCCCCCCCCGTGTTTCAGCACATGGTCACGTCCCTGTGGGCGTCGCCTGCTGCAGGGACGAGCCACAGTGCCCCTTGGGGGGCCTGCTGAGGACGCTGTGCCCGTTCTGGAGCTTAGGCATGCCACCTCTGATCTGGGTCCTGACCAGCAGCAAAGCAGGGACTGAATGAAAGTCTGGGGGTAATTTGATGTGAGTCCTGTGCTGAAAGTCGGCCCTGCAACAGGAGGAAAAACAGAGTCATGCCACCCTGTTTGAGAAATTAAAACATCCCGGGGTACCAGGCACTCTTCTGGCTGCACCACCCATAAGTTCTCGCCTGTGCCCCCAGAACAGCACTCTTGATCATCCTACTTTGCGGGTGGATGACGAGGACACCAACGCCCAGAGACAGTGTGTGAGGCTCCGTGGCCAGCCGAGAGGAGCCCAAGCCAGTGCTCGGACCCCGGTCTAACAGACTGTGAAGCCCCTCTTCGTCACGTGGCTCTGCTTTAGAGAAGGCACAGAGTGTATCCTGGGACCATAGGCAGACAATGAACTTGAAGCCAGGGTCCTGTGAATGGACATGGTTACCAGCACGTCTTAGGGGCCTGGGCTGTGGGTGTGTGATAAAATCCCCCCCCCCACTCTTCGCCTTTCCAGTCTTCCTGACAGGGATGGGTTGTCTCGGAAGGTTTCAAAATTCAGGGACCACCCCCTCCCGGCAGTAACCACCCCACCCCCCCAGGGATGGGTGGTCACTGCAGAGGGAATGGTAACTCCTGTGTCCAGGAGGATTCTGTTTTGGGGATGCATGACTCTTAGGTTCTTAAAACAGGGACCCCCTCACATCAGCCCTCCTGCACCCCAGATTCTGCTCACTCCACCTCCACCACCAGAATTAACCGGCCAAGCCCTGAGTGTTCCATGGACATCTTTCACTGTGCTATCCGCTTGTGGCGGTGCTGATTTTCCCAAAGGGAGCCGGGGAATCCACGTGGCTCTTGACATGTGTTTTTCTAGTACGAACCTCATTGGAATAGTAAAGCACAAGTGTGCGTGCACACGGGGCCCGAATAAATTGCATAATCAAGCCCCTCTTAGCTAAGTACTGTAACATCTGTTTGTGTTAAGTGGGGCCCTTTGAAAATGATTTTTTTTCTCCCTTCTTTAGAAAACACCCTTAATTTTAGATTGTGGAGAAATGGCGTGTGGCAGTTACTCTTGCTTTCTTGACAAGATGTGTTTAAGTAAATGAGATTCATCTCCAGAACTGAAGCATAGAAAGAACCTGATTAACAAGATCAGCGCCTGTAATCACGTGTAATAGCTGTGGGCAAACAGCCCTGCATAGCTGGGCCGGAAATGCCGCTGCTGTGGGTTCTGGGCGCCGGCAGCCTTCGGCAGATGGGCTGCTAATGTAATTAGGAATCGTTGTGTTAAATGAGCCATTATTTAAATTATCTGCTAATTTTTCTATCTATTAACCTGCTGAAAAAGAGACAGTGATGTCTGAGAAATCTCTGGCTGCTAATCGCTAACTAGGAGCCTAACTCATTTCTTTTCTTCGGTGCAACATTTCACCTTATTGTGGCAACAAGCAAATGGCTTTCTGTGAGGTTACTGCCCTGTGCATCCATGGGAGATGGAGGAGGGACAGACAGTAGGAGACAGACATGCACGGTCCCCTGGTCGGTTTCAGCCGGTGGTAGGATGGTCAGATGATTCGGAGCCCCTCGAGGCTCTTCGCTCTCCTGGCCACACTGTTTCTGTTTCGATCAGGCTCTCTGAGTTTGAGGATATTTGGTCTTGAGGGCGCATGAGGCAACGTATGCATGAGTCCACCTTCCCTTGGTTCTCCCTGGCCTGAGACACTGGTGGGGGCAAGGCAGTGGGGCAGGAAGGAGCCCGTCCCTGCTGGGACTTCTGGGAGGTGGCAGAGCGCGGCTCCGGCTGTCTGCGTGAGGAGCCAGCAGGTGGAGGGGCAAGGCAGTGGGGCAGGAAGGAGCCCGTCCCTGCTGGGACTTCTGGGAGGTGGCAGAGCGCGGCTCCGGCTGTCTGCGTGAGGAGCCAGCAGGTGGAGGACTCCATCCATCAGCGGTTGTGTATTTTGGGTTGAGGGCGCTCCCAGGAGCGTTCACTCCCTGGCACTACAGGCCTGCCCTGGGCGCTGAAGCCTCTTGCTCTTGCGGCTACAGAGAGTAACCGGAACCTGAACTAAGTACCAGGGCACGTGGGTGGGCACCAAAACCTCATCTTGGATTCCAACTTCGGTTATCCTTGGATATTTAAGAGGTACGTGTTTGGTTATTTGGTAGAGCAGCTGGGACATGAAGTTAGCCCGCCCTCCCCATCTCCAGAAAACCTAAGCACTTTGCACACGTGTATCAGGAGTTTGGCCTCTTGAACGGCCTCCCACGTCTCCCAGCTTCTTGGCAGGTGTGCCTTTGTCTCTCCTCCCAGGTACCAGCTCATGTGTGTTCTTCCCCCCGCAGGTCAGGTGATGAGCAAATTCCTGTTAGTTGTAGTCATTAATGGGAACTGTGGAAAAGAGACCAGAAAATGTGTTTGGCCCTCCAGCAGCTTAACAAGCTCGTTGAAAGAAAAGGTAGGCAATTTGGAGAAATGGGAGGCCAGTAAAGATCGAGACCTCCAGGAGTGCCTGTCAGAATCAGGCCAATGCAAAGTGAGGAAAATCAAACCCCACAAAATGTGCCATTTTAAACATGAGTGAGCTTTGTCTAGGCAGGGCATGAGGATATGGCTGTCCCCAAGAACAAGCTTAAAGAGAACGTCCTGAAGAAACTCTCAGAGTCAAGGAACCAGCCCTTGGCCAGAGGTCCCTCAGGTGTCATGGAGTTCATGTTGGTGGCCACCGAGGACTGACCTCAGTCTTCCGTCTCCTGCTGAGAAGTGCATGTGGATTCAGCACCAGGAGATATTGCTTGCTCCCTGAGAGCCTGCATCGGGGGAGCGGGTCATTCACCTGACTGCTTTTAACCCCTCACAAGCAACCCCTGGGAGCACACTGTCACTCGCCTCCTAGGCCACAGAGCAGCTAGGCACAAGCAGAAGGAGCGGGCCCAGACGCAGGTCTGTGAGCAGTGGGTTGCCCTTTGATCCTGCGCCCTGCTCAGCGAAGTGCAGAAGCAGCAGCTCTCTGACATGCAGACAGACTGCCCATTCACATTCCAAACCTCTCCAGTTCCCACCCACTGTAACTGGTGCAGAGTAGTTGTCCTTGTTGCAGGATTATTGTGTAGAATGGCATTGTGCGGGTCCAGGTGGGAGTGGGGGGCCCGGAGGGTACTGTTGAAGAAGTACACGTCTAAGAGGGGAGTGTTTGCTGGGGGTAGTAGGATTCTCCCACATCTTCTCTCATCTTCTAGAATAGATGGTCTAAGATCTTTTTGCCCTCTTGATCTTTTGTGTATAGTTCATAGGTGTGCAGTACAGACTTGTCTTATAGATGAATAGACACATTTCTTTGGCCCAGAATATGCAGATCTGCCACTTAGTGTCCACCCAGTAAAAGTTTGTCTGCCCCCCATTTGTATATTCCGCAACTGTTGCTTTATTGAGCACCTACTATGCCCTGGGCGCTGTCCATGGTGCTGGCGATGAAGAGCAGAACCACACCAGGGCCCCACCCTCCTGCAGGGCCCCCTGTGCTGGGGGCACGTCATCTGGAGAAGACTGTTGGACTCCCTCCAGCATGGAAATGGTGCACTAGGGGCTGGGGACACAGAATTCTAGGAATGATTTGTAAGGTGTTTCCAAGAGCACAGAGGAGGGAGATAATCTGCAGGGGCGATGACAAGGGGGGCCGTGGCAGGAAAAGCAGGAAGGGGGTGTTTCTGACGCTCCCAGGGGGGCTGGTCAGTAGTGGCCAGTGCTGCTTACAGGCTCCTCAGCAGGCAGACACCTGGGAGGTCCCCGGGGAGGCTGGCCGGCCTGAAGCCTGGACAAAAGCCCCACCTCAGCAGGTTGAGCAGGGGAAGGGAGGTGAGGAATCCAGACAGGAGCTAGACTCACTGATGCTTGCCTGTGACAGGGGCTAAGGGCAGAAGCTCTGGGGAGTGTGTTTGGGTTTTTGCTGATTCTAAGAAGTGACAAAAAACTTGTCAACTCCTGCTGTTCTGGACCTTCCTGGGTCTTTTGACCTGGACCACAGGCAGCTTTTGAAGACAGACCTGTGGATATTTCGGTCCTCTCTGCTGGGTGCCTAGCTCTGCAGGGCCGTGTCTGCTGCTTTCCCTCCGGAGGGCCCTCGGAACACAGGCCCCAGCTCGTCACACATTGCTGTGTTCTAGAAGAAATGGAACACGAGTTCCCCAGCGTAGGGAGGGAAGACGACTCGCACCTCCGGGCTGCACATCTGCACCCCGGTGTAAGGTGGGAACGTTGTCTCTTTTCAGCACTTCTAAGTCATTTCCAGTTGTGTTTTGAGAATGCAAACATTCCTCGGATTTGAGGACACCATGCGTGCATTTTCATTGTCCCTTGATGGGGCTGAGCGATGTGTTCTGGGGTTAGACCATCGTGTGTGTGGACTTGAACCCAAGGAAGCAGGAGATGATTCTGGAAGTTCGGGATGAAGGAACCTGCAGAGGGTCCGGCAGGTGCATGGAGACAGGCTAAGAGGCGGCCTGCACCCAGAGCCTCGGAGGTTCGGTCCTTTCAGAGCAGATGGGGTGAAATGTGTAGGGCAGGGGGCGCTAAGCTTCTTCTTCTATGGTTCAGACTCCTTCCCGATGGGAGGCTTGGCTCTGGCAAGAAGTCAACACGCATGGCTTCCAGCATTGGCTCACAGAAAAAGGTGTTGGCTTGTTTGCTGTGCACCTGAAACGCAACCCAGTGTTTACCCTGGACATCCATCCTTTGCCTGACTTTGGGCTGCCTCATCTCTTGGGGCGATTTCTCTCCTCAGATCATAAGCTCTAGGAACAACCGGGGTGGCCAGCTTTGCCAAGCCGCGCCTCTGAATTGAATTTTCTTGTGAGCCAGCCCCTGCTGAACTAGCTGGGAAAGAGAGGGTCGTACTGAAAGCCTGGATGGTTTGGAGTTGTCTGCGTGTAAGTTGATGCAGTCTGTGTTCTGGTGCAACTTTCTCTGCGTTCCTGACCCCTGCCTCTGCAAAAGGGGACATTGTGCGTCGTGGTAGAGGTATGGGTGGGGGTGTATGAAAGCTCTCGGGTCTGGTATGATGTGGAGGCCGTGGGGGGAACATCTGCCCAGAAAGGCCTTGGTCACTTGGGCCGTTATGCCCAGGACAGTAGTCTTGTGTCCCTCTGACCACGCCGTGTTGTGCAGGAGCATTTGGTGGGGAGGTGGGATGCCCCAGCGGCTGGCCTTTCTGCACGCGACCTGCTGGTGGCCGGGTGCGTGGAGACCCAGAAACACTCACAGAGACGACGCGCTCTCCTGACTGGCCACGAGCGTGGGCAGGAAGGATGCTCATGTTAGAATCTAGAGCTTTGATTGTGACTTCTAATGACCGATGAAGTATTCCTCACCATTGTGCAATTGGTGTCTCGTTTGGTTTTGTATTTTTCGGGTGATTGAGGTGCCTTGCCACATAAACTCAGCCACACTCTCTGCTTTTAAAGGAGTGGAATTGCCTGATTGGCTCATGAAGGAGTCCTGTTGCCTTTTCTTCTCCTTTGCCTCTCTGCGCTTTCATCTAGGCAACTTGAAAAGCTCATCTTGCCTCCAGGAACCCTTGAAATCTGGATGCAGGGCCCTGTGAGTTCCATGGATGAGCTTATGTCCACTTGGACCTGGTGTCTGCTCTTGGGACAAAAGCCTTGGTGCTTGACAGGCTGCATTTGGAACTGCATTCCCAGAATGGGTAAAGGTCCCATCCTTGCTGTTTTCACATTGGCCATTTGTGATACTGTGACTTTTAAGAAGAAATCTGTATTTGGTCTTATTCCAGTTCCCGGCGGAGCTCCTGAAACCCCAGGCATTCCCGCAGGGAGAGGACTGATAAAGGCATCTTCTGTGGTGCATAGCCAGCCCCTCTGGGCCACACCTGAGTGACTTAATGAGCTGGCTCTTGGAAAGCCCCCAGGATGGGGAACCAGCCTGGAAGGAGAGGTGGAGTCTAGTCTCTCCTCTGGAGGGCAGAGGTGCTGGAGGTTGTTATCAGTCACCACCAGGGGTTCATGGAAATGTGGCATGGGAAGCCAAAGGATTAAGAAAAATGTATCTGATTGGATGTACGGGGGATGAACTCGTTTCTTCAAAGAATTGAAGTTGAGGGTATTTAAAAAAAAAAAACAAAAAAAAAACCCTCACAGAAGGGCGCCTGGGTGGCTTAGTCAGTTAAGCGTCTGATTCGCGATCTCAGTTCAGGTCTTGATCTCGGGGTAGGGAGTTCAGGCCCCCCCCGCCCCCCCCACTCCCCCCCCCCCCGTTTTGGGAGCTCCACACAGGGCAGGGGAAGCTACTTTAAAAAACAAAACAAAACACAAAACCCACACAGAGATTCTGATACACCCACTTTAAGGATCATATTGTGGTAAGCCACAAACAGGAGCGTGTCTAGGAGCAGAGAACTCTGTCCTGTAGGAAAATCTGGCCCATCCAACTGACCTGCGCACGGAGCCCCTCCGCCCTGGTTACCGGCTCAGACTGCTGGACGCACGGCGGATCCCTCCGCATCGCCATTTCCTCTCCCGTCAAATCCGAGGACGTGCAGACTTCTTGGCACACCTTTGTACGTTTATGAGAAATTCATATGCAGTCCGATTCACGTTGTGGTTTGGGAGCTCAGGGCTGTTGGGCATCAACTCTTTGAATAGGGAACCAGATAATTTTTATTCAAGCTGCACGCTCTCTGAAATACCCACACCTCTCTGTAGGGGAGTGAGATCTTGCACCTTTGCGAGTGACTCTGTGTTAGTAAATGCGGATGAAGCGCAGAATTCACCTCCTAAAGCTAAGGCATATAAAGTGACTTTTATCATCTCTTTATCTAGTGCTTTTTATTTTTTTTTAAGATTTTATTTATTTGAGAGAGAGAGAGCATGAGCAGGGAGGGCCAGAGGGAGAAGCAGGCTCCCCGCTGAGCAGGGAGCCCAACATGGGGCTCCATCCTAGGACCCCAAGACGATGAGCTGAACCTAAGGCAGACATTTAACCGACTGAGCCACCCAGGTGCCCCTATTTAGTGCATTTTAGATTCACATCAGGCCTTAGTCCCCAGATATGTGTCCCCGCCGTCCCTGCAGGTGGCACGGACGGGATGTTCAGGGGTGGGAAGGACACCCTCTGGGCTCACAGAATAGGCTCTGGTTTGAGAAGACATGGTGATGCATTTGTTGTGCCCAGAGCTCTAGGGCAGGCGCTCCCAGGACGATTCCCCGCCATTTCCACAGCCTCCTGCAGGGAAGGCGGGTGAGCTCCTTGGATCAGGGATGCAGCAGCTGGGTTTGCTATCTGATGGCTGGCAGCCCACAACTGAGCATCTGGGGAGCCCGCACACGGCAGGTTCAGGCATACCAACGGCACCTTGTTTATTTTTTCCCGAATCTAGAATGTCCTTCTACCAAGAGAAAGGTTAGTGTCTTTGACTTTACCTTTGAGAATCCCTTAGCTGTTCATTCAACAAATATTTGAGTGTCTGCTCTGTGCCTGGCCCTGTTCTGGGCACTGGGGACAGAGCGGAGAACAAAACGGCCCGAATCCCCGCCGGAGAGGGCACATGCTGGTGGGCTGGAGGGAAAAACGGAGGGCTCCTGGAGCCTAGGGAGCGGTAGGTGGGTTACAAGAATGCGTTTGGAGGAAGGCAGTGTGGGTTCAGACCCAGCCCCGCTACTCACCCCAGCGTGGTTGGGCAGGTCCGTCCCTCGGCGCCAGATTGCCCTGTGAAATGGGGGTGACGGTGGCGCTGCCCTCAGAAGGGCCTCGTGAGGATTAAACAGGTTAGTGTATTTGAAGCACTGTAAGGAGTCCCTGGCACGTAGTAGGAGTTAGCTGTCCACCGTCGCCGTGCTTATCCCAGGAGGTGATGAGTGGCGTGGAAGCGGAGGGGGTGCCCGCAGGGCCGGGGATTCCATTCAGAAGGGGGCACTGGAGGAAGAGAGAGAATGTGCGTACGAGGACCCTGCAAGAGCAGTCTACACTGGTACGGACCCCAGGGGTGGGGGCGGGGGAAGGCCCCAGTAGAGCGTCTGCACTGTCCACGGAACAGCTTGGCGGTCAGCGTGGTAGAGGTGGAGTGAAGTCGGGGCACCGGCAAGTGGCGCACCGTGACGTGTGCTTTTGCAGGGTCATGGTGGCCAGTGGTTGGAGCGGACCCATGGAAGAAGCAGGGACACCAGCTGAGCAAGGTGGGAGACAGTGATGCCACAGGCCATGTTGGTCCCAGCAGCGGTAGTGAGAAGTGGGAGGGCACGGAGTACAGCCTGGAGGAGGCGGTGGCGCACCTTCCTGATGGGCCGGACATGGGGATGCAAGGGAGAGAAGCGCAGATGGTGTCGCCAAGCTGGGCGGCCTGAGCCGACATGATGGAGCCACCATTAGAGAGATTGGAACATCTGGGCGTGCTGGGAGGTCAGTTCCAGACACGGCAGACTTGAGATGGTGTGTTTGTTCCCTGGGGCTGTCATGGTGACGTGCAGACCGGGTGGTCTAACGCAGAAATGTCCCCTCACGGTCCGGAGGCCAGAGGTCTGACATCAAGGTGGCCGCAGGGCCGACCTCCCTCTGGGACCCCGGGGAGAGTCTGTCCTTGCATCTCCTGGTCCTGGTGGTGGCCGCCCGTCTTCGGAGCACCGTGGCCTGCGCCCGCGTCACTCCAGCATCTGCCTCTGTCACATGGCCTTCTCCCTGTGTGTCTGCGTCTTCTCGTGGTGTTTTCCTCTTAGGAGGACACCAGTCCTGTTGGATGAGGGCCACCCTAACAGTCTCACCTTGTTGACATCTGCAAAGACCCTGTTTTCCAAGTCTGGCCACATTCACAGGTCCCGGGGGGGCCGGGACTCCAGTGTGTCTTCTCGGGGGACACAGTTCAACGGCTAACAGACGGCTGTTGGACATCCCAAGTGGAGGTGTTGAGTAGGGAAGGCCTGGAGCTCAGGGGCGGCCCAGGTGGGAGACGCAGGGAGTCACAGGTGGGTGGAGGGCACAGAAAGCCAGGTGACTCAGTGAGGTCACCACGGGGACCATGTGCCTGGTGCCCAGAAGTGGTTGCAGGGCTGACCAGTGGGAAACTCTGGTCCTCAAGAGGGAAGAGAAGCCCCAGCAGGCTGAAGTGGGCAGGTGCAGACGTTGGAGGGACACTGGCTGTGCCGTGTCCTGGAATCGAAAGCAAAGACCATATTTCCAGAAGTTTCCAGAAGGACAGAGTGGCTGACTGAGGGACATCCTGCTGGGGGGGGGGGGGGGGGTCCAAGTAAGAGAAGGACAGAAAACACGGGTTTTGGCAAAACTGAGGGTTTGACCAGAGCAGCGGCGGGAGTGTGGAGAGAATTCTAGGTAGAAACTTACCCACCTGGATTTCCTTATCTACAGCTTTTTAAACTTGATTTCCAACCTCTGGGGTTTTATCTGCACGTTCTGTGTTTACTTCTGAAAGATTTCCTCGTTGTGTGTACAACGGGCTATGCGTCTGGACTTGGGATGATGCTGAGCACGCCCTGCCCATGGACATCACTGCTTGCCGGGGGTGGGGGGGTGGACAGCGATTCACATACAGTGTGGTGGCTCGGGGCACTGGTCCCCAGGAGATCCCAGTCCACGCACACCAGACTGGCTGTCAGAAAAACAACCAGCGATGCCAAATTGGAGGCGGATTTGGAGCAGATGAACCAGAGGAACAATGGACCGTGGGAGTGTAACTTGGTATTGTCTCCTTTGGAGAGGTGTTTGGAATTAAAACAACATTAAAAATACACTTACTCTATGACCCATCAAGTTAGAGCCCTAGGTATCTACCCAAAAGCAATGGAAACAGACATCCACAGAATGAGTTCTACGAGAACATCTGTACCAGCCTTGTGCCCAAAAGGCTGAAACCAGAAGCAACCCCAGTGCCCATTGAGGAGGACAGACGTTGTCCGTGTGAGGAATACTGCTCAGCTGTAGGGCAAGTCTCAGCACACATCACTGCAGGAGAGGAGCTCAGAAACCTGTTGATCAGAAGAAGCGAGATGCCCCCTACCCTGCCGGGCAAAAGAACAAACCCACCTATGTTGATATACTGTCCAGTCCATGGCAAGCAAGTCAGAAGGTGCTTGCCTCTGAGGAACAGGAGGGGTTGCCTGGAAAGAGGGCAGGAAACGAGCTTTTGGGAATAATAGAAATGTCTGTCTCTTGCTTTGGGTGCAGACCATGCCAGAGCCCACCGGTGGAAAAGCAAAGATCTTGCATTGTTATTGTATGTAAATTCAAAGTCATTAAAACCAAGAGATGACACGTGTGACAGGTGTCCCCAGGTGCTGTGGGGCACAGATGAGGGAATGCCAGCTTCCAGGGGGAGGCCGTGGGGGCATCCTGGGCAGGGCCCCCACCCCGGGTCAGGATTTCCAGGTGAGATTGGAAAGGCAGGGAGACAGCCTGGGGTGGGACAGGGCTCTGCCTCGGAGCAAGTGCCGGTGGCTTAAAAAGGAAATCATTATTTTGCTGAATTTAGCTTCTTGTAAGGGCCTCTTGTATATCTGAAGCAAAACGGATCCCCCTCTGTGCTGTAAGCTTCTTAATGGACTGTGTTCAGATTTCAGTTTCAAAGCAGCTTTTAAAAAAAATTTCTAATCAATACAAGTTTTTTCCGAGTAATACATTGTTCTTGGTGCTTCGTTTTTGAAAGAATTATTCAAGAGTGTTGCCTTATTCAAGTAACCTGATAGTGTCTATTTTTTCCCCTTACAAATAAAAGCTGCAGATTCTCGTTGACACTGGAAGCAGCAACTTCGCCGTGGCAGGTGCCCCGCACTCTTACATAGACTCGTACTTTGACGCGGAGAGGTGAGTGGCGGGGGCGTGGCTACTTTGACGCGGAGAGGTGAGTGGCGGGGGCGTGGCTACTTTGACGCGGAGAGGTGAGTGGCGGGGGCGTGGCTACTTTGACGCGGAGAGGTGAGTGGCGGGGGCGTGGCTACTTTGACGCGGAGAGGTGAGTGGCGGGGGCGTGGCTACTTTGACGCGGAGAGGTGAGTGGCGGGGGCGTGGCTACTTTGACGCGGAGAGGTGAGTGGCGGGGGCGTGGCTGGGCGCGGCGGGGTTTCGGGGCACCACACCAGTGCTCAAGAATACACTGGAACAGGAGAAGCCGAAAGTCTTGCCGTTTTAAGGGGGATCTGTGTACGTATATGTTTTTGTGTACGTGTAGCTGTCGGTGTGGACTTGTAGATGATTGTGTGCGTATTTGTATAGGTTTGTGGTAGACATCTGTGCATATGTGTGTATTGTATATATGTGTGTAAATATTTGTATGTGTAGGTATTTGCATGTGTTTGTGGTCGTGTGTATATTCGTGTGTATACGATTGTGCATATATTTGCGTGTATGTATGTATTTGTGCGTATGTGTAGATAATTTGCATATGTAAAGATGGTTGTGCGTATTTCTGTGTGTAGACATCTGTGTTTATGTAGGTATTTGTATGTGTATATATTTGTGTGTGTGTGAATGGTTGTGTGTTTTTCTGTGACTGGTGGACTTGTCTGTGACTGGTGTGTGTGTGTTTTGTATCCGTATGGGTTCCTTCCAGGGAAATCCATAGGAGGATTCTCCTAATAGCTGTGGTACGTTCTTATGACATTTACTTCCTGAAATTTCGAGTCAGCTGGATGGTGTGAAGTTACACCTGATTGCAGAGAGCACACAGTCCTTTGATGGTCATTGAGGCCTCGAGTCCTGAAGTGGCGGTGGGCTAGTGGAGGGAGAGGGGCATTCGGTGTGAGCGTGAGGCTGCCCTGGGCAGCGCCTGGGTTCTTGGAAGTTCAGTAGTGGTCACGGTGTGGCTCATCGAAACCACTTCTGTGGGAGCAGGGTTTCTGGTGCGAGGAATCTGTGGCTCACGTAGGAAGGAGCACAAAGCACTGAGACCTGGGACCGGGCCCCGCACCTCTGTCGCAGGGCGGGGATGTGAGACCGGAGTGGAGCCCGGATGGCTGTGTCTGCATGGTCTGGGCCTCGGGGAGCCAGGGGTGGGCTCCGGACACAGCCGCCAGGGCCTCGCGGTGGCGTTCGGCTCCCGGGGAGCCCGTTGGGCCAGAGCCCTGCCTTCCAGATGCACGTGTTACTTTCACATCTGTGTTTGTGACCCTCCAATTGAAACTCAAACAGATAAAACGAATAAGCTGACATGGTTTGCTTTCTCAGAGCGGCCCCATTAAACTCCCTGCTCACTTGCCTCATCCACAGTCTCTGTTCCAGGGAACAAACCCCCAACTCTCGCTAGGGGAAAAGAACGACTGGGAAGCTTCTGGAAATTGCAGGCAACTTTAACAAGGCAGCCTAGCTTGCCCTGTGTGGGAGGAGTGCCCGTCTGTCTTCTCCCGGGAGTGCATCTTGGTCTCTCTTTTGCGGTACAAGAGGTGTGGTCTCCGAAGAGCCTGCAGCTTAGTGTGTAACTCAGTGTATTGATAACCGTTTCATCATTGACATTCCGGGTGAACTTCCCGGCCAGGGACATGTGCAGTGGGGGCAGGGCTGTTTCTGTTTGTGTGCAGGGGGCGGGGGGCTACCCTCTGCCCCTCCCCGTTCTGATGGGTGGTCCGTCCACGTTCTCTGCCCCCCCAACGGCCGCCCATCCCCAGGCTGCTCACTCTGGACTGCTTCGTCATGGAGCAGAGCTTCGGGTTGGTCCTGACCTTGATCTTACTCATGTCGCACGGGAGGTCCAGGAGGGGAAGATACTTGTCCAGGTTCCAGCTTCTAGGTTAGCAGTTCTCAGACCGTCAGCCCCGGCACCCCGTCCTTGTAGCCGGTACCCTGTAATGCCCTGAATGAAATGCAAGGGTAACATCACTTGCCTACGTACCTAAGTCTAGACGCCCTACTGTGGTGCTTGGGAGAATGAAGAGGTCAGGCAGGGGAACAGTAGTCAGGACCTTGATGTGTGCATGCTCTGGGTCGTCTGCAGTGGGGGGGCCATGAGCGTCCCGGGGGGCTTGCAGCACCCAGGGCAGACTGATAGAAGGGGGTCGAAGTAGACTCAGACCCCCACAGCAGCTTGGGTTGGTGATGTGATTTTCCAGGTAGGTGAAGAATCTTGGTAAAGTTTCCCCCCAAAAGTACCACCTTCCCCTAATTTAGTTGCATTTCTGGAAAATGCAATGTGTATTCAGAGTGCGTAAAAAAATGTTACTTTGGTGGCAAAGCAATCCTAGCCCTCCGTCTTTCCCACTGTAGGGCAGTGGTCCCCATAGGTACCCAGCGTCCCCACACATGCCATGGGGCTCAGAACACGCATGCTTGAGGCTTGGCCGTATCTTTAGTGGTTTTTCCGCGTAGTTGTCTTTCATCGCGGATCTGCAGACGCATGAGACAGAGCAAAGCCAAAGTTCGAGAGATGTGTATAGTCACGTTAGAGTCAAGTGTGCTGATTTAACCCTATGGATGAGTATTACCTTCCTCGTGGGTGAACCGCATTTCTTTGGCAAACACCCACAGCCAGGGGTCGATAAAGACCAACAGCACTTTGCAGCCAGTCACGCTTTTGCCACGTAGTTACTGAAACATTTGAGGGTGAGTCATAGTCAACGTTACAAATACTGTGTACGATGCCAGTGAATATGTGTATGATATTTGGACTGTAGGCTCCCAGTGTCTTAATTACTTCCTACTTTGTTCATGGTTTGGTTGAACAGTGGTTCTGTCTCAGGCTCCAGTAGGACAGGTCTTTCTTTCTCTCTCTCTCTTTCTTTCTTTCTTTCTTTTTTAAGATTTATTTATCTCTTAGAGGGCAAGCGGTGGGGAGGGGCATAGGGAGAGAGAATCTCAAGCAGACTCCCCGCTGACTGAGCATGGAGCCCGACACGGGGCTCGATGCCAGGACCCTGAGATCATGACCTGAACCAAAATCAACAGTCGGATGCCCAACCGACTGAGTCACCCAGGCGCCCCAGAACACGTCTTTCCAACTTACCTGCTCACCATGCTGGTCAGGCTTGTGGTCAGGTGGCCGATGTTCCTGTTTTTCATACTTAAACACTGAGCCTGGTTTAATGGGAAAACTCGTGGGGACGACTGGAGCCTTCCCTCCTGCTAACTCCATGAGAGGGCTGAGGGTTCCCTACCAGCTTTCTGAGCACTCAGGGTTCTCCTGGGCTCCCCATGTGTGAGCACATAGAGAAATAACAGAACCTACCAGTGGGCAGGGGAAGCCCCAGGCTCTGTCAACGTCAGCCCACTTTCTTTGTTAATAGGTGTTGCTGAAATGTACTTAGGACCCATAAGATGTCACTGACATCTTGGGCCTCTGGCTTTCCGTTTAAGAGAGCTATTCTTCTGTAGGGCTGTCAGGTTTCTTCTTAGCTGAATCAGATGGGAAGCGTCACATTTCTGAGTTTGGGGCAAGTTCTGCCCCATCAGCCGCATCCCTACAAAGAGTGGGTGCTTTGCAGGTTAAGTACCTGCTCCGATTTACATTAACTTTTTCTCTCCCTTCCTCTGTTCGTTTTTTTAATCCCGTGCTTCTCACGGGCCTCTATTTGACACAGATTGATTGATTGATTGATTTTAAAAAGATTTTATTTATTTGAGAGAGAGAGCACTAGCAGGAGGGAGAGGGAGAAGCAGACTCCCCGCGGAGCAGGGAGCCCGACGCAGGCTCAACCCCGGGACCCCGGGATCCCGGGATCATGACCTGAGCCGAAGGCAGACGCTTCACCGACTGAGCCACCCAGGCGCCCCAAGCGCAGATTTAATGTGAAGATAGGAACATTTTCTGTGTGAAGTATGTATTACTGATTTGCGTATTGCTTTCAGCTGACTTTCCATTGGCCTAAGGTGTATGCTTTCCATCTCCATATTTAATGGAAGCCAAGAGAACGTTCTCACTTCCCTTCTCAATTTCCGACAAAGGGTTCTTTTCCGAGATGGAGCTCCCTGCCCTATGATGTTTCTGTGTTTGCTTGTGCCTCTGATCTCCCCTAGTTAGGATAAGGTTTCTGGTTGGGTTTGTCAGCCTCTGATTCAAGTCCCCCAGTCTTTGGATATTCAGGTTTAATGCTTCCTGAAACATTTCCCGGTAATTGGAGATTTGGCTTTGGGTTCTTTGACAAGAGCTCTTTGATTATGGGATGAGCCGTCAGGCTACCATTAATGACTTGTGTAGCTTCTTCCCATCAGAGGCCCTCTTTCCATGGTGGTGAATGCTCCAGTGAATTTCTACATGGCAAAAGAAGATTGTGTATTTCCTTAGACGGACTTCATTTTTAGCCAATAAAATAGCCTCCAGCCAGTTGGCTTGATTAAAGATCCAATATAGTCATTCCCCTGACCTTCTACTAAACTATTCGGGGGAAATTAAACTGTCTCCTCCTCCCATACTCCCATCTGGGGTAAAGGTCCACAGAGTAGTTGTGGCAAAGGGAGCAGTTCCTTTTCCTCAACTGATGCTTGTAAGTAGTGTTCGGATGTTAGGGAGTTACCGGCTGACCTTAAGGATGCTGAGCTGGACCCCCGAGACCCCTGAGAAATGCCTCATCTCTCCTTGTGATGATGGCCAATACTTGTGCCTGATGACTTAGATTGTTTTCCAAGCCTGCCCATTGTCTGCTGGTCCCGGAGGGGACTGTTGGAGCCCACGAACGTTGGCCATTGTTGAGCGTGTTGATGAACCTCCAGGGAGGGCGGGCTGGTCGAGCGGCCTCTGGGCCATGAGTGGCCCCATCCGCTCTGGTCTGATCACTTCCAGACCCTTAGCAGAGAAGGGGCATGGTATCTGGTCAACTTGGGCCAGTCTGACAACCCCAAAGGTAGGTTACAGCCTCCCCTCAAAATGCAGAAGAGCCCCTGGCTGCACTGGGGTGGCTTCAGAGAACCAGAGCGGAACCCAGGGCTCGACTCTTTGCAGTTACGCCCTTCCACCTTCTCTTTTTATGTCCTCCGAAAACAATAGCGGGTTTCTTTTAAAATAATAAAATGTTCTGGGCTCTTTTCTCCCCTGTTCATTGATTTCACCTTTCGCTCCTGTGTTTCCTTAACACTTATCAGAGGCAGAATGCCTCTTGAACTTGGTTCAAAGTGATTTTATTGCTGTGAGTGGACTTTTTCCTGGCTACCTGCCTCCCTGATTGATTGCTGTTCCTGAGCACCCAGAATGGATGCCGCAGGACGAGCCAGTCTGGGGTTCTTTCTCAGTATAGGTAATAAATGTGCAGAGCAGTTGAGAGCCAAAGCATTTTAGTGCCAACAAGTAGGATGTTAGAGCACGAAGATGGAGGAACACTTTTTTTTTTTTTTTTAAAGTGCTGGAAACTACATCGATACCCTTCAGAGTTACTTACAATTCATCACTGGGGTTTTTGCCCTTTGAGGCTTAGTTCAAGGAGTTCAGAGTATGCTTTTACTTTTTTCTCGCATTATCTAGAACTATGCTTTCTACAAGGGAAGCCGCTAGCCACATGTGGCTACTTAAATTATATAATATTAGATGAAATAAGCTTACTTCTTCAGTCGCCGTGTAATTGTGTTTTAGCACTCAGTGCACCTGCGGCTGCCATATTAACCAGCGTAGATACGTACTGTTTCCGTCATGGCAGCCCGTTCTGTTGGACAGTGCTGGGACTCGGGAGAACTCTGCCTTTAGAAACCAAGAAGACCCCACCCCCACCCCTGACCCCCTTAACCAAGTCCTGTGACAGACTTGCCCCTTTCGGTGGGGATGGCTGGACTTCCAAATGAGACTGTTGTGGACATTCAGTTAGAGTAACTCTATGGGAGCATTTTCAGGGAAAAAACATTTTTTTAAAGATTTATTTAAATTTTTTGAGAGCGCACGCATGCATATGCGAGCGGGGGAGGGGTAGACAGGGAGAGAGAATCCCAAGCAGACTCCCTGCTGAGCACAGAGCCCCACTTAGGGCTCCATCCCATTACCCTGAGATCACGACCTGAGCCAAAAGCAAGAGCTGGGACACCACCGACTGAGCCACCCAGGCGCCCCAGGAAAAAAAACATTCTCATACTTTCTAGTAGTAGTTCATAGATTGAATAAAGACAGCAAGTGTTTGGATAATTTTAATAGTAGCAGCTGTTTTGGTTTTTTTGTATTGTATTGTTTTTTTGTTTTTTGTTTTGCGCACCTGCTATGTCCCAGGGTTTTGTTCTAAACGCTTTCCAGAGTTCACTCTCTTGGTCTTCAGAATTAACCCCATGAGAGGGGGTACTACATGGTCTCCCTTTTTCAGCTGAGGGCTTAGAGGACAGAGAGGTTAAATAACCTGGCCTGGTGTCACACAGCTGAGCGGTTGAACTAGTGGTTGAACCTGGGCCGTGTAATATCAACGGCCTCTCATCCCTGTAGGTGGCACCGACATATCCAGAATGCTCCCCCCGTGAGGGGCGAACGAGCTGGTCAGGGTAGTGTAGGAAACACGCTATATACAACCAAGAAGCTGCTTCAGGCTCTTAGACATTAGCAGGTTTTAATGAGCGTTCTATAGACTGCACAGCGCAAAAATAAAACAACTTCTACAAACAAAGCAATGGTTCTTTAGGCTGTGTTGGGGAGAGAACTAATCTCTGAGATCAGGAGTTGGCAGACGAGGGCCCACAGGCTACATCCAACCTGCTCTTTCTGTTAATAAAACGTTATTAGACTACAACAGTGCCCGTTTGTTAAGTATCCTCTGTAGCTGCTTTGTCATTATACTGCAGAGCTGGGGAGGTGTAACAGAGATCATGGGACCCGCAAAAGGTAAAACTTGTTTTTCTTAGCCCTGGACAGCAAAAGCGTGCTGAGCCTGGACTGGATCCTATTCTCTACGCATTTCAAAATAGCCTTTTCTGGGGCGCCTGGGTGGCTCAGTCGTTAAGCGTCTGCCTTCGGCTCAGGTCATGATCCCAGGGTCCTGGGATCGGGCCCCGCATCGGGCTCCCTGCTCCGCGGGAAGCCCGCTTCTCCCTCTCCCACTCCCCCTGCTCGTGTTCCCTCTGTCGCTGTCTCTCTCTGTCAAATAAATAAATAAATAAATCTTTAAAAAAAAAAATTTATTAAAATAAAATAGCCTTTTCTGTTAGCGGCGGCATATTTGTGCACTTGAGGACTGACCCCAAATGGGCCAAATGCAGTATTTTCGTTGCTGTTCACTGTAAATGTGTACAGCCCCTGTTTTGCAGCAGGTACGACTGACCTGGTGCTGGTGGTAAACGTGGGATTATAGCAACCCTCCAGGTGCCCTGTTTCAGTGACCGACTGCCGCGCCTGTGTGACCTCTGATGGGCGGCCCCCCGGCGCTCCATGTGCCCGGACCCGTCCCCTTTCACTCTGTGTTTGCCCTTGCCAGGAGACACGCGCACACGAGGTAGTCTCCTAATGCTGCTGTCCCTTTAAGATCGTGGCAGAGCGAGCTAAGATGGTAAAAACTAAAATTAAGCAGTCTCCATATTTTGTATCCCATTACAAAGTTCGCATAAATCAGGTATCTCCAAAATGTGTCTGCCAGACGTTTTAAGAATCACTTATTTCTTTTTTAATTTTTTTTCTTTTTTAATTTACTTTTTTAAAATGTTATTTATTTATTTGACAGACAAGAGCGCACAGGCAGGGGGAGGGGCAGAGGGAGAAGCAGACTCCCTACTCAGCAGGGAGCCTGACACAGGGCTCTATCCCAGGACCCTGGGATCATCTGAGCCGGAGGCAGATGCTTCACCAACTGAGCCACCCAAGCGCCCCAAGAATCGCTTCTTTTTCCTGATTATAAAAACTATGTTTGCAGAAACTCTAGATGGGCCTAACCAAAAGGGAGAGTCTCCCTCCCAAACCCCACCACCCAGAGGGAGCCACTGAATGTTTTCTTCCCCCTTATTTCTGTGTCATTGAAAATGACTTTGTAAATAGCATTCTTTGGTGCTACATAATATTCCATCATCGAGATGCACTATAATTTTACTGAATGGTTCCCTTTTTCCTGGGCATTTAGGTTGTTTCCAACTGTTTGCTATTTTCAGTAAAACAAGGAGCGTCTTTGTCCCTGAATCTCCGTCTGCGTCATGGGTATTTCCTTAGGATCAGATGCTCAGAAGTGCAGTTTACTGAATTAAAGACTGTTAACGTATTTAAAGCTTAAGAGGTGTGCCTCCCAAAGAAGAGGTCATACCACCTCTGACTTAACTTCCTTCCGGACCCCAGGCAAGACTGCACTAGTTCAGGCAATCCTGCAGCAAAGACTTGGTGTTCAGAGGCTTAATGTGAAAATAGTGAATGAAAACCTGAGGCAAACGGGAGCACTTGACAATGATTTGCTTGGTGAATTGATAACCTCTCTCAGGAATTTGACAGTTTTCCTAGGGTGAGTGTAGTTTGGATGCTCACATATTTGCCTAGAGACATTCTCTGGGTCCCTTCCTCTAATTCAGAGTTTTCAAAACTCGGGTGGGTGTAAGAATTACCTCATAGGTTCGGACACCCCAGGGCCTTGACACCTGCTGTCCTTCGTCCGGAACGTCTTCCCCACGGGGCTCATTGTCTTTACGCGGGTCCCACACAGATGTGGCTGCACTGGAGAGGCCTGGGTGACTGCCAGGTCACTGCCCCACTTTATTCCCTGGGGAGTGCTTCCACTCTTTATCACTGCCTAGATTGGAATTTCATGTATTTGTTTTACACTCTTGTCTCTGAAAGCCTCAGGGCAGGATTCTCATCTGCCCTGCCCTTGGTCTGACCTCCTTCACGTTGCTCTGTTGGAGTAGCTCTTACCCGTAGGGCCATATGCACATAGGACTGCGGATGGTGTCACAGGGACTCGTACCACTATCTGTACCCCGTATCTTGGTATGAGCGTGGCATTGGAGACAGCCTGGAGAGGGAGCCTGTGACATCAGGAGGAAATGCGGGCGCTGAGGAGGAAGGTGTGGTGCTGGTCTTGATTTGTCACGTTGGTTGTGCATGTGACTCTGGACCCCAGGCCCCTCGCTGTGTCACAGGGCAGTGCAGGGTCCCCGCAAAGCCAGAGGGCCAGGCTGGTCCGAACGCAGACGCACAGATGCAGACCGGGCCTTGGCTTTTCCTTCTCCAGGTCCAGTACCTACCACTCCAAGGGCTTTGACGTCACGGTCAAGTACACGCAAGGGAGCTGGACCGGCTTCGTCGGGGAGGACGTTGTCACCATCCCGAAGGGCTTCAATAGCTCATTTCTTGTGAACATCGCCACTATCTTCGAGTCAGAGAATTTCTTTCTGCCTGGGATCAAGTGGAACGGAATCTTGGGACTCGCATATGCTGCTCTGGCCAAGGTAAGGCCAGTCTGGGGGTGTAAGTAGGTCAAAGGTGGGGCGAGTCAGACGGGCGGCGGGGGTGGGTCCCGGCCGCTGAAGACAGTGGGTGAGAGTCACTCGGTGGAGACAGACAGCGGTCGCACAGTTAATTATGTTTCTAGGCATCTTAAAAACTTAAGGTGAATGGTGTAATTCTTCGCACCTTCCTGCCAAGATACAGCCATAGCATTACTTTTTTTCCCCCTTTGTCTTTGTTTTGCTTATTTTACTTCTGTAGTTTAAAAATGTTAACAGAATCTGAGTCACTTTAATTTTGGCGTCGAAGCGTTTCTCTGAGGGGAGGATTAAAGGAAAACACGCTTCTTAGATTCATATATTCTCGTGGAGACGTGCAGCCTGTGGCTAGCCTGGAACCTCGGCTGGGGAGACCCCCCCCCCACCAGGGGAGAGAGCATCGTGCTGCCTTCCTGTGGCTGCGGATACCCCACAAGGAGCCACTTGGAGCCCGGGTAGGGCCTGAAATGCACGTCCCAGGGACTGCCAGCCATCGGCCCAGGAGGGGAACGCGTGCAGCCCGTCCTCTCATCAGCATCAGAAGTTGCACAAAATGGGAAAGACAGACTCTCCAAACATTTGTACTCAGGCCAGCCCAAAGGAAGTGACGTTGGTGTGCCTGAGCAGGGATATAGGTGGGGGAATTTCCACCAGGAAGGGAGCCGGAGATAAGCGGGTTAGATACCAGGGCATGCCCTGGAGCAGAGCAGAAGGCGGTCACCCCTCCTGGCCCGTAATGGGCACTGCACCTTGCCCTCCCATTGTTCGGTGCTCGGCTTTGCAGCCAGAGAAGCATGGAAGAAGCAGAAGCAGGTGGGAGGAGCCGCAGAGCCCCCCGTGGTCCATGAGGCTCCAGGAGGGAAGGCCTGTTTTCTCTCCCCACAGCGATGTGCGTCCCAGCCCCAGTTCACCAGTAAATGCTGCAGGGGGGGTGAGGTGGGGAGGGGGTGGCAGGCAGGGGAGTTCTTGGCCCTGTGATTTTCAAGGAGAGAGGGGCCCGTGAGGCAGGAGGGTTGAGGACATCTCACGACTTGGTTCCCTAGGTTGTGGTGAGCTTCACGGGAGGCAGGGTCTCCCGTTCTAGGGATGGGCCGGCTGAGGTCAGAGAGGTTTACCCTCCTCGCCCAGAGCCTGTCTGTGGAGCCCCTTTCTTCTCAGTACCGTAGGGTGAGCTTAATATGAACTGTGTAGACGCTTAATAACATACATTCCTCAGTACAATTTCACGGACAGTGTGACTGAGGACAAAACATTGCACTGTTGGGGCGCCTGAGTGGCTCAGTCGTTAAGCGTCTGCCTTCGGCTCAGGTCATGGTCCCAGGGTCCTGGGATCGAGCCCCGCATCGGGCTCCCTGCTCCGTGGGAAGCCTGCTTCTCCCTCTGCCACCCCCACTGCTTGTGTTCCCTCTCTTGCTGTGTCCTTCTCTGTCAAATAAATAAATAAAATCTTTAAAAACAAAAACAAAAAACATTGCGTTGTTACCTGACTTGGATGTGAAAGGTATGCAGATGATTGGTTTTATGCTGATTATCGGGAAGATGGCAGAATAAAACTGAATTGCCCGCAATGGATGATACTGATAATGAGCTTCCTCGCAAATAATGACTTCAGAGTCCCTAGGGGTGGCCGGACTCGCCACACGACCTTTTTGTGTGTGGAATTCCAAGATGAAGATGATCGGCTTCCTGTCCTGGGTTTGAGGATATGGTCACAGGATTGGGAGGACATGGCGCATGGCTGGGAACAGAGCTAGCAGGGTGGTGTGGCTTGGTGGGCCAGAGCTGTGGCTGAAATAGGTTGACCGAGTGCTCCGTGGTGGTCACGGCGCATGGTAGCCACGGCGCGTGGCAGCCCCCGGTCGGTCCCCGAGGACTCCTGCTGAGGATGTGCATCAGACCCTGCCCTCTGGGGTCTCCCACGCCACTGATGCCTGGGTCCAACTGCACACGTACGAGTCGGGCTCTCTCGGGTTGACCCTGGCACCTGTATGTTTTTAAACCTCAAGAGGGATCCTGAGGAATGACTCGGCAGAATCATAATAGATCCCTTACCGTGTGCCAGGCACTGTTCCAAGGCCTTTGTGTGTATTGGCCCATTTAAGCCCTAGGAGCAGCTCTGGGAGGCTACTGTTTCCCCATTTCACAGATAAAAAGAAACAAAAGGAACAAGTCACACAGTGAGCAAGTGGCGGAGCCAGAATTCAGTCCCAGGTGGTGTTGACTTTGCTGCCTCCCAAGCAGGTGGCCGGAAGAACGGCAGCCTGGGTCAGCACCACACCCGGCCCACTCCGGGAAGGGGGGTACCTCGTCCCGGTCATCCACCCAGACGCCAAGTGTGTTGCACACATCACATACGGAGATGGGGCCGAATCCTGCCAGAGAGTCCCCGGAAGCAAGAGAAGGAAGCTGGCCGCAACTGAGTTAAATAAGTGGGACGATTTCTACTTGCTAATGGGCTGTGTTCTTACTCCCTCCAGAGTTACAGTTTTCATTCCTACAGGCAGTAAGTAATAGTCCCGATGTTGACCGCTGGTGGTCAGAGTCTGCCCGCAGCTGTCAGTTTCCATCGGGAACCGACAGCTCAGAGCGATCCGTATCTCCCGGTTGTCAAAGCCAAACTTTACACGCAGGTGCCTGAGCAGCCCTCGGGACCAGCGGCCCTGGAGGCCCACCCCCAGCTCGGAGCTGCTCGCACAACCACACCTCTTCCCTTTGAGTCCTGGAGACATGGGGGCGCCCCGAGTGAGTGCTGGCTCCGTGGAAGGAAGGCACGGGCCGCTGAGGTCCACTGAACTGTGGCGGCTGGGAGTCCGGGGCTTTTCAACCTCAGGGGTGTGGGACTGTTTCCCGCTGTTTTCCTGCTCGCTGGAGGTCAGCGGGGTCTGGGGTCTGAGAGGTCTCGTGCTCAGCACCTGTCATTGGTGTGTGGCAGACGACCGTGGCCGGGAGAGGTGAAGCATGTTCTCTGAAGCCACGAAGGCCACTCCCAGACATGCTTCTCTCCTTGCTCTGGCTGAGATGAGAGTCCACCGCCCACGTCGGTGACCCACTTCCACGTCTCGTGCCTGCATCACAGGGCATCGTGGTGATAAATGTGACAACGTCCTAACAGCCCCAGCAATACCGTCTTGGGTTTGCGTCTCAGCCTTGTGCGGGGTCCATGCAGATCTTCTCTGTCTCGTTGCAATTGTAGAAATACTATCTGATTTTTCCAACAGAGCCGCATGCACAGCGAAAGCACTGTGTAGTAGGAAGGGATGTTGTTGGTTTCTGAATTACCGCCCTTGATCAGAAGCTTGTTTGTTAGTTCACCGCGAAAAGAATTAAATACAAGGAAAAACCGCTTTGTACCTCATGCCTGGTGTCCACTTGGGGTCAGTCCTCATCTCTGCTGCTGGCCTTGTGTCTCCTCTAGCCGTCAAGTTCCCTGGAGACGTTCTTCGATTCCCTGGTGGCCCAGACGAAGATCCCCAATGTCTTCTCCATGCAGATGTGTGGGGCGGGGCTGCCCGTAGCTGGAGCTGGTACCAACGGAGGTAGTCTTGTGGGTATCTTTTAGTCTTAAAGGGGGAAAAAAAATCGCAAATAAATCGGGCAGCTTTTCTGTTTTATGAACACCCTGGTGGAAATATTAGACACAGAAGCATACATAAGTACTGTGGAATTTTGATAACCCTTGTTATAGAACCTTTAAAAAAACTGGGTAAAATTAGGTATTATTTTTATCTTTTCTAATTATCCTGCCAGCCAAAAGATGATTCTCATTGCTTCCCCAAATTCCATTAAAGCTTTTTAAAATGTTTCCCTTGAAGGGTAACTTTTTGGCAGGTGGGGGAGGGGCAAGTGAGGAACAATAGGGGGTGTGGCAGGTGGGCCTTACCCAGGGTTGGCCCGCCAGTTGAGGGAAGTGTGGACGGTTTCCTAAATTTGGTGTAGAGACAGGGACACCTGTATATCCTTTCTTTGCACACACACTACACACGCACTCACAGCAGAAAGTTTTCCAGTGAAACAGAAACAGAGCAAGGCCACCAGCCCTGTGGATGTGGTGAGGCTGAGTGTCCCCTCGATGGATCTTGGACCCAGATGTCTCAAGCAGGAGGTGACAGGGACAGTGCACGAGAAGGGCCCCTCAGGGCGGGGGCTGACAATCCCCTAGTTGTCCAGCTATGAGCAGCAGACATTCAGTTGCTTTCATTTGCTTATACTACACCCGATCTTAATACCTTATTTACCCCCCTTTTCAGGACAGAGGACAGCAATGTTTTACAGTTTTGCAACATGAAATTTTGATGAGGGAAGCTCCTTTGTTTTGCTTTCCGTGCAAATGTGTGAGAGTGCCAGTCCTCCTGTCTTCCGAGGAACTGAATTCTTGTCCGTCAGTGTGGCTCACTATTTTACTTCGTTTGGGGGCGAATCTTGGTATGGTAGCTAGAATTGTAGGTACTTCCTTTATAGAAGGGAAACCACCAGAGCACCTTAATCAGACGAGGTTATAAGATTGTTTGCCGTTTGGATACATGGCCCCCAGACGTTCCCTGTTTTAATTTTCAAGCATATGTGTTTTGTAACATCATCGTAATATGAGGGTACTGATTCCAGTGAGGATTCACCTTCTGATTGTATGCTCCTCTATGTGACCTGTTGATATGCCGCCATATTTTTTCTCTTAACACCCGTAAATGTTTTTCTTCTCAGGTCCTGGGTGGAATTGAGCCGAGTTTGTACAAAGGAGACATCTGGTATACCCCTATTAAGGAGGAGTGGTATTATCAGATAGAAATTCTCAAGTTGGAAATTGGAGGCCAGAGCCTTAATCTGGATTGCAGAGAGGTATTCACGTTGTGATCTCTTTGTGTCTAGGTGCCTGGGTCACTTTACTACTAGAGTTGGGACCCAAATAGGAAATTAGAAGGTACAGGGGCGCCTGGGTGGTGCAGACAGTTAAGCGTCTGACTCTTGGTTTTGGCTCAGATCATGATCTCAGGGTCCTGGGTTGGAGCCCTGTGTTGGCTCTGAGCTCACGGGGAGTCTGCTTGGATTCTCTCCTTTCTCTGCCCGCACTACCCCCCCCCCGCCCCACCGCCGCCACCAACGTGCACACTGTCTCTAAAATAAATAAATCTTAAAAATTAGAAGGTACGTTACAAGATAAATCAAAGATTCATTACATTAAAAGTTACAGCGGCTTTTTGTATGAGAACAAACTCCTCCTTCCAGAAGACTTGCTTCCTTCCAGTCACTTGGCTTCATAGGGAAAAATTAGCATAAAATGGTGTGTGTGAAGAGCACTGTCCAGCCCCTTTCACTGTTCTCCTGGGCCTAATGGTTCCTGGACTCTGTTTAAGAGGACGGAATAAGCAGGCTTCCATCAGTGCAAGGGAAAAAAACGACTAGAAATAAGCAAAATGAAACTCAAAATAAACCACCAGCTTTATCTTCCATTCACGCCCCCCCGCTGCTCACCTCTCCCTCCGGGACAAGTGATACTCTGAAGAGCGGCGTGTCCCGACTGTCCTGACAGGAGGCAGACGTGCAGAGCTGGGGTGCCGCGTCATATAGGAGCCCCGTTCACACCCCGTCTGCATTGGGCTTACTTGCGGCCGTAATGGCGTTTTGATGAGGACAGCTTGCGGGAGCCCGTCTCCCACAACGTCTGCAGGGTGGTTTATAAAAACTGCCAGCATTTCATTCTATTCCTGCCTGCCCTCACCTCCTTTCTCACGAACCATCCCCGTCCACCAAGGTGATGCCTCTGAAACCCATCAGAGCTCGGGAGAGCGGTGTCCCCTCCCACTATGAGAGTGTCCAGCCCTAAGGCCACAGAGCTGGGTTTATTGTCAGAGGCACTTAGTTGCCACTAAATCCAGTGGCAGAATCAAAGCGGAAGGCCTACAGTACAACACGAAGTCTCGTGTGTGCCCACGTGCAAGATGCTCTTCCTGGGTCCGGCTGTGGTTCCATCCTAAATGCAAGATGGGGCTGTCTGTTAAAAAACTCCATCCTAATTAGCCCATTCCTGGGCTAATCGTTGATTCTGTAGGATTTGTATAAATGGTAATTAATGTGTCATTTCAATCTGGAAAGACAAGGGGGTCTTCCCCCTTTGTTCTTGGGGGCTCCTCGACAGGGATGTCTGGGCACCTCCAAACGGGGAAACGTCTGCATGGGGAGAGCTGTTGATGTTGGTCACATCACTTCCCTTTCCTGGTCTCCGTCTCCTTATCTGGGAAGTGAGAATGTTGGGCTGGTGTCCCAGTTCCAAGACTGGGCAGTGAGTGGAGCTTCCGGTGAGGTACCACGGCTGCCTGAAGTTGTGGATGGCGGACCCACGGTGACAGCAGGCTGGAATCACATTGCATGTCACTCACGCCCTCTCCCCACCAACTCTCCTCTGTTCCAGTATAACGCGGACAAGGCCATCGTGGACAGTGGCACCACACTTCTGCGCCTGCCCCAGAAGGTGTTCAATGCAGTGGTTGAGGCCGTGGCCCGCACGTCTCTGGTGAGTCCTCAGGGTGCTGATAAATCCCGGAGAGCGCCAGGTCATGACCACTGTGTGTTCAACAGTCTTCATCTGAGGATTTTGAGGGGTTGCCTTTTTTTTTTTTTTTTAACTATTACTTATTAAGTTCACAGCCTTACTCTTAACCAGCGAAGAACTTCTTCACGTTAACCTCAGGGAACTTGGATCTGGAGGTGCCACGCTGTTTAGTATTGCAAATAATAGTGTAGCCTCTTGGTAACATTCTGTATTAAAGGAAATAGTGACCAATGAATATGTTCGTAGCCTTTAAAACAAGACACATGAACCCCAAATCATACTCTTTTTGGCCCTCATTCAGGCTGTGGTGGGATTCTAATTCTTCTGTAAAAGAATGTGATTCTCAGAAGACAAAGGTCAATCAGCCAGTATAATAATTATTAAAATCCTCCTCAAGAACAACATGCATTTTGGAGAAGTGGCTGACAGCATTCCAGTATGGCCCCAGCTTTCCAGTTGGTTCTGGGCACCAGGGTAGACCAAAGGCATTGACTGGGAAGACCACAGCTTCAGGGGTGAGATGGACCCGAATGGGGGCTGGCTTCTGCCGCTCACTAGCCGGGTGCCCGGGGCGGGAATTGGGCCCTCGGAGTCCCCATGTTCTCATCGCGGGGCTGTCGGGAGGGCTGGGGTACAGTGCGCCCCCCCACACAGCAGTGCTCTAGAAGGAGAAGCATCTAATGTCCCACTGCGGTTGCTGGTGCTCTTTGTTCGAACAGGAGAAACGTTTCTCTCCGCTTCTTGGGTGTTTTCATAAGCCTCCCTCTGTACAGGGCCAGCCTTGCAAGGTCTCCAAAAACCAGCGTCTCCTGTCCAAAGTCTTTATGCGGGTACTAACGCAGGCCTGACTGTCCCACAACTCCACTGGCCGAATTCAGAGAATGATGGGAAGATGCATAGTGGTGCTTTGTTACAGGTTCTAGCAGGAGCAGGGGAAGGAGGAAGGGGCTTTTGGTTGTCCTGAACCAAACCTCAGAGGTCTGAAACTGCTGTGGGAAGAGCGGCAGGTGAACTAAGAAAACGGACAGGAGCACTGAAAAAGAAGTAGCTCAGAGGCCCCTTTTTTGAGCTTGAAAGGACTTCAGGGCAGCAGTGGTCAAAAGCCAGAGGATAGCTCCTGTCTTGTCTCATATCTGCTGAATCAGAAAAAATGGCAAGGAAAGTTTTTAGTGCCCTAAATTCAGAATGCTGGCTGAAAATCAGACCATGCTTAAAATATGGAGCCATATGCTGATTTTCTTCAGTAGTGAAAATGTCCTCAGCAGACCTGACACGAGCATCCTCAGCCTGAGTATTCTGGGCTGCAAGTGTGTGAGGACCATCCCGCAGGGATGCTCAAGGCGTGCGGGTGAGCCTGGCTCGCCCTTGGCCAGCCACGCCTCTGCAGAGCCCGTGGGGTGTCGCAGCCCGTGGGTCGGCGGTGACTGACTTTGTAAGAAAACCACGAGGTAGAAGGAGTGGGATTATAGAATTTGTTTGCCTTATCTAAAATCAATCCTCTGATTTCAGAGCCTGTGTCAGAAAGGGGAGGACCCAGGAAGGTTCTCCGTCTTGGGCAAGAAAAGTCCAGCCAGGGCGGACAGGGTCCCTGTGTCCACGTGCCTGGACCAAAGATGGGCACGTTCTTTCTCACCCATCGAGTAGCGTTTTTTTTCTGGTTGAGGGAATAACCTGGCTTTGGGGAATTAAATGCAGTGCATATGTTGGGCTCTGTCTCCTGGCCTGGTTTGTTCAGACGGGATTTTAGGAATGCATGGTTTTATAGGTCTGTATTTTGAAATGGAGTTGTGTATGTGGCAGAGACCCAGGCTCCCTCTCCTCATGGCTGCAGCACCCTTGGGCTCGGCCCAGCACTCCCCCATCTGTAAAATCCAGACGCAGGATGACACCTGCTTTAGGATGACTTCTGACTCTGACCTCTGTGATCTGAGGGTCAAAACTGTCCTCCAAGGACACGTGGCTTAGCCTCCGGGGAGGCCCTTGGACTCACTCACAGACGCCTCTTTCGAGGCAGGTGGTTCCCCCATCCGATTCAGAGCTGTGCCCCTTAAGTGAGTTTCCAGGCCTGATCCCTCATCTGCAGATGGGAGTGTCCACGGGCACTGATGTGGGGCTCCCTGTCCTGGCCCGCCCACCCTCACCTTAGCCCATCCTTATGTCCAGCAAATGACTGCCCCACTCTGTTGACTCCTCTGTCCTCTGATACATAGTTCAAATCGACGTAACTTTTACAAAAGGTGAAAACATATTAACGCCAACATCAGACATGTTACAAATCACTGACGGTTTCATAATGGATGGTCCATGTAATGGATGAAAACCCCGGGGCGTTTTCTCCCCACTGTCTGGGCCTGGAGGGAGGGACGGATGGACGGAGCAAGCTCGCACCTGCCGTGTGTGGTCCCGCAGCACACAGCACTCAGCGTTCATCCAGTGATGCTCCGGTTCCTCAGTTGCCCTGCTTCGTCTCCGCACCATCCCAGCTTCCCTGACTTACCTTCCCTCCACTTCCGTAGCACCCTCCTTCCTGGACTTCCCGGCCCTACGCCCTCTTCATGGGTGAGCCCTTTGCCCGCCCATCCAGGGTGGATCCTGGGCCCCTCCCTTCTCCCTGTGTCCTCCCAAAAGAGATTCCCTCGTGCCACATCAGCACTTCCCACCCACCCTTCAGTGACTCTCGAGTGGGCCTGGCTACACAGGGGTTTAGACTCAAGAACCAGTGGCCTATGTGAATCCCATTTGGACTCCTAAATCACACCCGGCTTGCCACAAAGCTCAGATCTCTGACACATGGTCTCTGATGAAGACGCCAAGGCCACCAAGGTATTCTCTGTCCCCCATCTCCTGCTCCTTCCTGTCGGCCACTCCGGCCTCCATGGCTGCCATCTGTCTTATGCAGTGAGGCAGCTTCCTTGCTCGGCCTGCCCTCCTTCAAATTCATCTCCTGGGGCTCCCTGGCCCGTAGGTCAGCTCAGCTCAGCTTCCTGGGGATGCTCATTGACAGTCACCTCTTATTCCACGTCAGTACTCTCCTAGCTCCGCCCCATCCCCTGCGCACCCGGCCCCGCCCCATCCCCTGTTCTCCTCGCCTCGCCTCCGCCCCCGGGGCCCCGCTGGGCCCCGCCGCATGCCTTGCTCTCCTAGCTCCTCCCCATCTCACCCTTCCCTGGCTCCGCCTACCCATACACTCCTGCTTCCGTCACATACACTACCAGCAGGTGCAGGACAGGTCTGCTCAGGAAGCTTCCCTTGCTCTGGTGAGATAGTGGGAGTTACTTGTAGTTAATTTGAGGACTTAGCAACTAGTGGGCATGTGCAGGTGGTGTTGCTCATCGTCAGGTTCAGCAGACCCCTGTTGGGAGGCTCAGGTGGGCGCTCTGTTCTTGACTAATGTTAGTTTTTCCCACAGCTATTTCCCGAGTCTCTCCTATGGGCTAGGTGTTAGAACTGTCCGGCGAGCCGACAGCACATCTCTGTTCTTTGAGGACTCAGATTGTAGTGCAGGAAAGAGAATGTAAGCAGTTACACCCATAGGTGTCACATTACAGCTGCTACAAGGTGAAAGACCAAGGGGAGAGCTCTGTGGCAGGGTAATCAGCATGGTGGGGAGGGCTTCCTGGAAGGTGGCATCTGAGCTGATGTCCGGAGGAGGAGAAAGATATTCCAGAAGAGCAGAGAGCCCGCTCAGGGCTCTGCACCGGGAGGAAGAGTGCTGTGCTCGGAATTCAGAGGAAAGGTGATGCCCAAAAGGGTCTGGAGGGCCACATGTCAGATGTATTCTCTCTTTTAAAGGGCCATTGCCCACTACTGAGACCTTGGGCACATTGCTTCACCTCTGTGTGCTCTGGTTTCCTCATTTACAATGTAGGGTGCGGGGGTGCCGCTCCTGGGCCGCTGGGGATTTTCGAGGATTAAAGTAATTAGTGCTGAAGGGGGTTTGCAGCGGTGCCTGGCACCAGTCGGTACTCTGCGTGCCTGCCTGATCTTGATAGCTGTGGATTTGTCATCACCGGTCCCCTTCCAGGGGACGGCTGGCTCCACCACGCTGTCCAAAGGAAACATTGTTTACCGCCGTGGGCATCTGGCGAGGTGATGAGGGGAGCTGGGAGCCGTTTCCTGTTGATGTGCCAGACTAGTCATGGCTTCTCACGTGATCTCGTTTTGTCCAGATTCCAGAATTCTCTGATGGTTTCTGGACTGGGTCCCAGCTGGCTTGCTGGACGAATTCTGAGACACCTTGGTCTTACTTCCCTAAAATCTCCATCTACCTGAGAGACGAGAACTCCAGCCAGTCGTTCCGTGTAACCATCCTGCCTCAGGTATGAACTGGGACCTGTGTTTTTCTCCTGGAACACGTACCACGCCGAAGTGAGGCGCTTCGTGCGTCATGCGCCTCTGTAGGTAGTGCATCGGTGTTAGGTCTGGCTTGCCACAGTGGTGCTGCGGAACAGCCGAGAAATCGGGCAGCCCTCATCAATGAGCCTGCACCCCTGCCTGAGGGTGCACCCCTGCTCTGGAGTCTAGGCGGGCCTGCTGCTCTCAGCACGCTGCGCGCACGGGGCCCAGGCAGCCCAGACCCCGGACTTGGGAAGTGGACCTACCTCCCAGCAGGAGAGGCCGGCTACGTGGTCCCATCCCAAGGGCCTGGCAACGGGGAAGGCCAAGAACGGAGGACATTTGTGCAGCACCCATCCCAGCACCAAAATACGTTCTTTTATTTTATTTATTCGTCTTAAAGATTTTATTCATTTATTTGAGAGAAAGAACGAGAGAGCACAAGCAGGGGGAGCAGCAGAGGGAGAGGGAGAAGCAGACTCCCCGATGAGCAGGAAACCCGACAGGGGGCTCGATCTCAGGACCCCAGGACCATGACCCAAGCTGAAGGCAGATGCTTAACCAACTGAGCCACCCAGGTGCCCCCAAAACATGTTCTTTTAAAAAGGAGAATAAAACTGGACCCTCAGAGAGATGAAGACATCCTTTTGTTTTCCATATTCTGTAAGTCATTGGCTCCTTCCTCCTCCTGAGTTTCTAATCAAACAAAGCATGTTCTGCCCTGCTCCGTCATGCTTCTCACCTCCTCCCGGTTCCCGAGGTTCTCCGGTCCCCCGTTGCACCCCTCCGGGAACCCCCAGGTGCGCTCCGTGTAGCCCAGTCTCCTCCTTTCTGCCCTTAAAGCCATTGCCAGATGATCTTCCTAGGCGGCATCTTCCAGCCTGCTGTCCCTGCTGTGAGCCGTCAGTGAGTCCCCACTTGGTGCACACTGATGTCCTTATGCCTTGTGGCTCTCCGGTCCTCACTGGACCCTTCCACGCCCTTGACCTGCCACTCACCGGTCAGTGTCCTCCCGGGCCTCGTGCTTGCTCACTCTCCTGACCTTTACTTCTGCCACCCCCCCCCCCGCCAGAAATGCCCTCTCCACCCCCACTCCCTCTGCATATCCAGATTCTTCCCATCCTTCAAGATCCAACTCAAACAACCCCTCTTTTGTCGAACCTCTGCTGAGCAGAATAACCCATTTGTGAGCCTGCCCTTCAGACTCCTAATGCATGCTTCCTAGTCTACTCATCCCGCAGGCAGTCACCCCTTTAGGGGGTATTTTATGCTGTTGCCCTTTTCGTTGGACTTTGGTTTGCTTTAAAAGCACACATACACACTTCAGAGTTCTTCCTCAGTTAGGTTAATTCCTTGCAGAGGAGAACCATGAGATCGGAGATCCTTGCTCCTTCCCTGGCACGAGCATGCAGTGGAGACTAGTGTGTAATCACTGTTTTTTGGGAACAGACAGATCAATGTGCCTTTGTCGTGATTTGGTGACCTTGGGACAAAGGGTGGGATGGGGGATAGGGAAGGAGGAATGATTTCAGAAGTAAAAAGGAAGTGATAATGCTGCCTTTTCCCTTCTCCGCTTTACACGTGGGGACGTGCCTTCCAGGAATGGTGGGTTACTGGGGAAGAGCCTGAGAGCCTCAAGAGAAAACACGGCTGGACAGAGGACCCGCTGACCGAGGCTTGAGTTACATGCTCAGCTCCGCCCCTGACTCAACGCTGTAACGTGGAGCAGATCACTGAGCCCTTTCTCCATCTGTCCCTTTAACTATAAAGGGAGGAATCGTAATACTTGCCAAAGACATTTTCACTGCACACAGTGATATGTTTTCTGCATCTTTAAAATAATTGCTCTTTATGATGAAATTTTGGCCAGTCGAACAGCACGATTTGGACAGTATTTCCTCAGTGTGCTTTGTAACTAAAGTTGAAGCCTAGCTTCAGGACAGAGGTGAGCGTGTAATCGTAAATAAATGGCGGGGCCGTTGGTTGGCAGAATCAGGGACTCGCTAAGATGCAGGAGAAAACAGGCGTTCGGGGGAAAATCTACGACGTCCAGGGCGGGTAGTAACCACCAGAGCTGGAAGGTGACTGGGGCTCAGCAGCTGGTTCCAGGACCGAGCGTGGCCCAGGGGCAGGAATACGACGAGGGAGGCTTAGGAGCGTTGCCTTTAATTTTTGTTAATCTCTGCGTGAGAATCCAGTATTATTCTCACGAGACTGTAGATATTTTTTGGTTGACTTTGACAGGTTCACATTTTTGGTTCTTAAAAATCTGCTTCCCCTGCTGTTTTCCTGATTTCTTAACTCAACATTCCCATTCCCTTTTCTTTCTGTTGCCTCCTTGGAAAAGGGCTTGGATGGGCAGTTGTGAACCATCACTTGCCGATAACCTCACAAGCTCTGTGTGTCACTGACACAGCCCCCGGGGTCAGCGCTGGGGGCTCACCTCCTAACACTGCAGCTCTGCCTGCCTGCCCCCCTCTCCCTAACGTTTAGGGCAATCGTCAGGGCTCCTTCCCCCCAAAGTTTTAGAATAGGGCCCGTGCCTAGGACCTTTCTGGCATCGGCAGGACTAGATGGGCATGTGCTTGCTGGTGCAGAAAAGAGTTGTGTCAAAGGCAATTACCTTAAATTTTGTCTGTCTGCACTCTTTCCCAAAAACACATGGGCTGCATCTTTTTTGGCCCGTTGACAAAAGCAGCCCCCAACCCTAGCCCACAGGCAAATTCTGGTTTTCTTTTCCACATAACCCTAAAAATGTAAATAATTTCAGTCTACCACTGGTTGGTCTATTTGTGCTATTTTAGTTGAAGACAGACAGTTTATTCTGAGATCTAGCAATACTTCAGCTTTCCCCAGCTTGTTACAGCATCTACAGTCTGGAACTTTTATTGGCAGTCAGCTGGGACACACAAGGAGTAAAAGATACCAATTCGGTCTGCATATTTTTGCATCAATATTCTCAGTTACACGATAGGTGATAATTGATTGGGTTTTATTATAGAATTAGTTCCTTCAAAGGCCGGGGTGTATTGTGTGTGTGTGTGTCCACGTACTTTCCTAGGGCTTGCTTACAAACCCTTAGGTGAAGGTGCTGTGGCGGCAGGCAGGTCAGTGATCCCCTGCCTTTGCCTAATTTGAGTTGATCGTGAGAAGTTGTGTCTTTTGTTTGATGCTTATCGAGAGCTCAGCACCACTCATTCACATCACCTGCATTGATTGAAGCCCTCCTGGGCGCCTCCCCTACCCTCACAGCAGCCGAGGGGCCGGGAGCGTAGCGGAGAACAGAATGAATGACTCCTTGCCTCGAAGCTGGGCTTGCAGGCAGACAGACCAGTCGTGGAGGGTTCTGACTGCGGGCACAGTTTTGGACCCAGTAGCTGCTCCGTGTCTAGCCGTTGATGACGCCAGGGGCTGTCACAGCTCTGTCCTGGCTCACCCCCGCCCTGGCAGCCCCTCTCCCTCTTGCGGTCCGCCGCTGTCAAGGGCGCTGAAGTTCATCTTCCTCGGGTATCAGCTTGATCATATTCTCTTTCTCTAGTACGACTTCTGGTTTCCTTTTCTGCCCAGACGTTAAATAGTGCTCCCGTGTTTCCCTGTCCTAGGGGCTGGTGCTCCGTCCGGCCTCTGTGCTGTGGTTTGCCTCCCGGCTGCACCCCTCCCTGCCGCACCCTCTAAAAATCCCCACCCCTTACGCTCGCTCCGGCCACAGTGCCCCGGGCTCCCAGCCTTGCCCTCCGCAATCTTTCTTGTGCTTTTACCCCTAAATTAGGGCTGGTCAGTACTCACAAGGAAGTCCTTCTTCCTACTCATTTTTCCCTTTATTGCTTTTTTTCCAGATGTTTGGTATTTTGTCTTCCTAAGCCGCTCTATTCTTTTGGTTGCCTGCATTTGAATACTTTGCTGTTAAAACACAAAGGGATTGTTCTCACCCAGGTGACATTGGTTTGCTCCTTGATTAAGTTTTGACTCATTTCTTCGCAGACTCTCCCCCCGAGGACCTCAAGGGCCATGTGTGTTGTGTTGATGGAACTTGCCCGGCCCCTGGTCCTCCTCCTCATGGGAGCTTCCTACGAGGGGGTGCTGGGTCTTCTCCCTGTGACAGCTTCTGTCTCTCTGAGGAAATAAATCATCCTGCTTCCGCCCTGCTGCCTACTTTTAAGCTCTCTCTGGCAGAGGATGACAAAGACAGCATCCTGGGGCCAGTTAGGAGCATTGCAGTCTCGCAGGAGAGCAGAGGATGCTAATGGTCCAGAAGCCATGGGGTTGCAAAGGAAGGCCTGCAGCCTCTTGTTACGGTTTTGGTTTCCATGTAGGGAAAGAGATCCTGGCCCGGTGCTGTAGGGCCTGAGGAAGTGAGTGAATCACAGACCTACTGAAACAGAAGACTTTGAAAAAAAGCAGATTTGGGGAGCCTGTTGAGTGTGGCAAAGATCTGGCCGGAGGTCAAGATTTGGGCATCAGCATAGAGCCCTGGGGTGTGCTTAGGGCCCTGGGGCCACATGGGTCACCTGGGGGGTGGGGTGGGGGCGATGGCCGCCAGGAGGCCGGAGCCTTGGCGTTCTCTGATGCTTACAGTGAGGAAGGTAAAGTGAATCCTACACTGGTGCCTGAGAAGGGGCAGCCAGTGTTGGGAGGAAGACGAGACAACGCTTTCTCAGAGGCCAAGGGAAGGAGGAGATTTGAGGGGGAGAGTTAGTTGGTCCACATCATGGTAGAGGGGCCTGTCCCACTCCACATTTACTCACCTGCCCCCTCCCTGGATGGGAAACCTCAAGGGCGTGGGACTGTGTGTTGGTTGCTGGTACTGAGGCAGCATCTAGGCCATGCCACGTGCTGGATGGATGGATGGACGGAGGGATGGGTGTATGGGTGCCCCTGTGTGTAGTTGCAGGCAACGCACGTGTTTTTATCACTTTCAGTAATGTTTATCACTGTTATCATGCTTATGATGTCATCCTTGGGTGGCAGGGACCCGGGAGGGTGATGTCATCTCCCCCTCCCCCTGCGTCGCCCCACGGCACCTGGGAGGGTTGGAACGCGCTGTGGCCTCAAGAGCTTTGTGATATTGCCGGATTCATGCTTTCCCCTGTCTGTGTGCTCTGTCCTCATAAATAGCTCTACATCCAGCCCATGATGGGGGCGGGCCTGAATTATGAATGTTACCGATTCGGCATTTCACCTTCCACGAATGCGCTGGTGATCGGTGCTACCGTAATGGAGGGCTTCTACGTGATCTTCGACAGAGCTCGGAAGAGGGTGGGCTTTGCAGCCAGCCCCTGTGCAGGTAAGTGATGCTCGCACTGGACGGGGAGCCCCAGCTGGAGTACTCGACGTCCGTTCACTGACTTGGGAGCAACTCTTGATGACGGGTCAGTTGCCTTTGGATTGTTCCCACAGGCCCGTTATCTGTGGTCGGTCGTATCAGTAGGACGCAGGGCAGGATGCAGAGAGGAGCAAATGAGTCCCTCGTGTAAAACGTTTAGTCCCATGCTTGACACGTGGCAAATGCGTGATCGATGTTAGTATGGTGGTTATTTCTCACGTTCAAGTTAAAATGGTATCTCACACCACAGAGTAAAGATAGGGGTCCTTGGGGAAGAATTACAGTTTTTTGACAGGAAAATTAAAGATTCATGGGTAAGCTGTGTATTTTTTTTTCCATCAAAGCAGTCTGCATTGTGCAATAAGAAGTAAATGCCTATCATTGCTCTTTCTTGAAATCCTAAAATGATGAGATCAAGGAGTGTGTTTTCCTTCTAGAACCCCTTTGAAGAGCTGGTTTGGGGGTGAGTTAGCAGCATTGCTCTGTGAAGCTGAGCTTGAAGGTTGGGCCAGTGTTCAGGGAAACCACAGGAGAGAGGGCAGGAAAGGTGATGGGTGGGTAAACCCCCAAACTCGAAAATGTCTGTAGACGAACAGTTTGCTAGGATGGAGTGTCCACACAGCGCAAGGTTTACTGGGAGGGTCGGGTACCTCCGGCAGAAAAGGCCAGTCCTAGACGTGGGTATGAACTGGGATCGCTGGGGACGCGTGGAGAGCACGTGAGCAGGCGGTGGGATTTCAGGGGACTGACAGATCCTGGCATGTGGGATTCAGAGTTGGCGGGTAACATGCCAATGGAGAGAAAAATTAAGCACATGTGAGGCAGCAAGGAGGTGGGACAGGAGAAGACGACAGGCTGTGGGTTGAGACATGGGTCCCCACGCAATGCGGGGAGGGAGGTGCGAATTTGAGGAAACACTCAGGATAGTGACCCACAGGCAGGAATGCTGGCTGATCTGGTCGCCCCGACCCTGACCGGACCTTCACTGGGATCTAAAACCTACGGAGAAGTCTGGGGGAGAGCCATGGAGATGGGGGGGGGGGGTGGTTGTGCAGGCAAAATGTCAGATGATCTCAGTTGATTTATTCCAGAGGGAGACATTTCAGGTCTTATTTACTATGCGGCTTGCGGTGGTAAAATGCGAATCCTGGTAAATAAAGCAGGTCAGTCATGCTTCCTATCCTTGTTTGGACACACGGGCGTTCCGGAGGGGCAAATAACACTTTGGAGAGTGGGAGGAGACGCATATTAGAGGGAAAACTTACATGTGGAATATTAGTCCAACTCACGTGCTGCGTAAATAAAAGCACCCAACACCGTGTACATACTTGATGGTTGCAAATCCCTTCTTAAGTGTTAACGCCGAGCTCTCTCGCTCTGCATTGGTGAACAGGCTTGGAATCCTTGGGGCTTGTCATTTTGTCATCTTTGTCGGGAGTGAATGTTTACCTCTCAGAGTGCATTAACTGTTTTTAGCCTGGGAGGTATCCCTGGAGAGACCTTCCTCTGTCTCCCAGCTGTGAGTATTTCACGTCTTGTAACCCAGAGAACTAAGCACTAAAGCAATTTTCCCCACAATTTCTGTTCTCTTGTTAAATACCATGAAAATAGAGGCTACTATGGCAACAGCCCTTATATCGTCCACTTAATACCGCAGAGCGCGTAATCACAGCGTCTCCTAAGTGAATTGCTGTTGGAAATAGTTTAATATTAAGTGTCTGCCAGCAAAGCAACATTCATCCCTGCCTTTCAGTGTGAATTCTTTGTTAGGTGTGCTTATAGAGGTTTTTTTGTTACTATTTAAAAAAAAAAAAAAAAAGGCGTATTTAAGGTTTCGGTACTTAAACATTTGATTTTACCAGCAGTGGGAATAGACAAGGATATGTCTCCTCTTCTGTGCAAACTGTTTAGCCATTAAAGTAATTACTTCCCTCCAAACTGCAAATTAGGAGCCAGACAGTGGTCTATAGCACTGTAATAAATGGAAGAGGTACACTGCCTTTTTTTTCTCTTTTAAAAGTGTTTATTTTTAATTTATCACATGCTTTAAAATAACAAAATGATTTAAGGCCTAGGAAGTCATGTGCTTTGGGCACACTTATGGAACACACAGATTTAACAAATGCTAACATTTTGTCGTATTTTCTTCAAAAATTTGTTAACAGAAACAGAAAATAAATATAGCTTAAAGCCCCACCACACTGCCTTGCCCAGAATGACCCTTTATCCTGAAACTGGGGTCGGTTCTTCTCATAATTACTACACACTTAAGATTTGGCTACATAGTTATAAGTGCCTTGGATTACTTGTCTTTTGCTTGGTGACAGTTTAGCCCCGCCCCATGTTTAGCAGCACTGTCTGACCTTGTGCAGGTGCTGAGGGTCAGGAATCGAGGAGCAGCTTAGCTGGGTGGTTCTGGGCTAGGGTCTCCCAGTGGGGTGGAGGGTCCTACTGGTAGCTCACTCAATGTGGTACATGAGAGGAGCCCTCCTTTCTAAACCATTGGGACCTCCCGCCAGGCTTCGCTGAACATCCTTAAGATGAGCACCTGGTCACCCCGGAGCAAGTGATTCCAGAGAGTAAGAGTGCCACAGAGCACCCAGGCCACAGTCTTTTGTGCACCCAATTTTGAAAGTGACATGCTATCACTTCTGCCCTGTTCCATTGGTTGCTCAGAACAACCCTGTCCCAGTGTGGGTAGGGATTACCCAAAAGGAAATACCAGCGAGCAGGGATCATTGGAGTCCCCTTAGAACCTGTCTCCTGTCTACCTATAAATAAGTAGAAATACCATGTAACAAAACGTTGGTTGCTTGGTTGGTTGTGGGGTTTTGGTATTTTTACATGTATGTGAATGCTCTACAGTACTGTGCATATCCTTTTCCAGCCTGCTTGATTGCTCCGCATTCCACATTTACTGGATCTTTCCTGTTGATAGGAGTACTAGGTCACTCATTTTGACCGCTGTGTAGTATTCTGTTGTATGAATATACCCAGATTATTTACCCAGTTCTGCCTTGATTACCATTTGGATTGTTTCTAATATTTGCAATCATAAACAGCACTGCAGTGAACATCTTTCTGCATACTGTTGAGATCTTCCGAAAATGGAATTTCTAGGTGGTTTGGTATGCTAGTCCTCAGCGTTACTGCCTACTGTCAGATTTGTCTTGGACCATCAGAATTACATAAGATTGTTAACTTGTGGGGCGCCTGGGTGGCTCAGTCATTAAGCGTCTGCCTTCGGCTCGGGTCATGGTCCCAGGCTCCTGGGATCAAGCCCCGCGTCGGGCTCCCTGCTCCGCGGGAAGCCTGCTTCTCCCTCTCCCACTCCCCCTGCTTGTGTTCCTGCTCTTGCTCTCTCTCTCTCTCTCTCTCTCTCTCTCTCTCTCTGTCAAATAAATAAAATCTTAAAAAAAAAAAATGTTAACTGTTTTCTTTGTTTTTGTTTTTTGCCAATCTGTATGACATAGTGTCACAGTTTGATTACTTCTGAGATGATGCAACGTTTTTTAAAAAGATTTATTTATTGCGGAGGGAGAGGGAGAGAGAATCTCAAGCAGACTCCCCACTGAGCTTGGAGTCCATCTCTTGGCTCGATCCCAGGACCCTGAGATCATGAGCTGAGCCAAAACCAAGAGTCGGACACTCAACCCACTGAGCCATCCAGGTGCCCCGAGATGATACAACTTTTGATATGGGGTGTCTGAGCTTTCCTTCTGATGGTGAATTTTTCTACCAATAGCTTATGTACATTTTTCTACCTATCTTTTTTATTGATGTCTATACATTCTTTTTTTTTTTAAACGTTTTATTTATTTATTCATGAGAGAAAGAGAGAGAGAGGCAGAGGGAGAAGCAGGCTCCCAAGGAGCAGGGAGCCTGATGCGGGACTCGATCCCAGGACCCCAGGATCACGACCTGAGCCGAAGGCAGACGCTTAAACATCTGAGCCACCCAGGCGCCCGATGTCTATACATTCTTAATATTTGATCCATTAATTTGGGGGCTTATGCATTGTGAATAATACCTGCTAATCTCTCGGGATTTCTTCTACTTGTTTTTATTATCTTTCATTTACGTTTTTTTAAATTTAGTGAGATAAAATGTACCAATGTCTTTCTGTGGCTTTTACTCTTATTTAAGAAATTTTTCTTCAATCTAAGGAGATAGAGATTTTTTTCTAAAGATACCGTGTACTTCCCCCCCCCATTTTCTCATATAATGTGAAGTAGGAATCTAATTTTCTTTTTTTTAATTTTTATTGTTATGTTAATCACCATACATTACATCATTAGTTTTTAATGTAGTGTTCCATGATTCATTGTTTGTGCATAACACCCAGTGCTCCACGCAGAATGTGCCCTCTTTAATACCCATCACCAGGCTAACCCATCCCCCCACCCCCTCCCTTCTAGAACCCTCAGTTTGTTTTTCAGAGTCCATCGTCTCTCCTGGTGCGTCTCCCCCTCCGACTTACTCCCCTTCATTCTTCCCCTCCTGCTATCTTCTTCTTTTTTTTCTTTAACATATAATGTATTATTTGTTTCAGAGGTACAGGTCTGTGACTCAACAGTCTTGCACAATTCACAGCACTTGCCATAGCACATACCCTCCCCAGTGTCTATCACCCAGCCACCCCATCCCTCCCACCCCCAACCACTCCAGTAACACACAGTTTGTTTCCTGAGATTAAGAATTCCTCCTATCAGTGAGGTCATATGATACATGTCTTTCTCTGATTGACTTATTTCGCTCAGCATAACACCCTCCAGTTCCATCCACGTCATTGCAAATGGCAAGATCTCATTCCTTTTGATGGCTGCATAATATTCCATTGTGTATATATACCACCTCTTCTTTATCCATTCATCTGTCGATGGACATCTTGGCTCTTTCCACAGTTTGGCTATTGTGGACATTGCTGCTATAAACATTGGAGTGCACGTACCCCTTCGGATCCCTACATTTGTATCTTTGGGGTAAATACCCAGTAGTGCAATTGCTGGATCGTATGGTAGCTCTATCTTCAACTGTTTGAGGAACCTCCATACTGTTTTCCAGAGGGGTTGCACCAGCTTGCATTCCCACCAACAGTGTGGGAGGGTTCCCCTTTCTCCACATCCCCGCCAACATCTGTCATTTCCTGACTTGTTCATTTTAGCCATTCTGACTGGTGTGAGGTGGTATCTCATTGAGGTTTTGATTTGGATTTCCCTGATGTCGAGCGATGTTGAGCACTTTTTCATGTGTCTGTTGGCCATTTGGATGTCTTCTTTGGAAAAATGTCTGCTCATGTCTTCTGCCCATTTCTTGATTGGATTCTTTGTTCTTTGGGTGTTGAGTTTGATAAGTTCTTTATAGATTTTCGATACTAGCCCTTTATCTGATATGTCATTTGCAAATATTTTCTCCCATTCTGTCGGTTGTCTTTTGGTTTTGTGGACTATTTCTTTTGCTGTGCAAAAGCTTTTCATCTTGATGAGGTCCCAATAGTTCATTTCTGCCCTGGCTTCCCTTGCCTTTGGTGATGTTTCTAGGAAGAAGTTGCTGCAGCTGAGGTCGAAGAGGTTGCTGCCTGTGTTCTCCTTTAGGATGTTGATGGACTCCTGTCTCACGTTTAGGTCTTTCAACCATTTGGAGTCTTATTTTTGTGTGTGGTGTAAGGAAATGGTCCAGTTTCATTCTTCTGCATGTGGCTGACCAATTTTCCCAACACCATTTGTTGAAGAGACTGTCTTTTTTCCTTTGGACATTCTTCCCTGCTTTGTCAAAGATGAGTTGACCGTAGAGTTGAGGGTCCATTTCTGGGCTCTCGATTCTGTTCCATTGATCTATGCGTCTGTTTTTGTGCCAGTACCATGCTGTCTTGATGATGACAGCTTTGTAATAGAGCTGGAAGTCCGGAATTGTGATGCCGCCAGCTTTGCTTTTCTTTTTCAGCATTCCTCTGGCTATTCGGGGTCTTTTCTGGTTCCATACAAATTTTAGGATTATTTGTTCCATTTCTTGGAAAAAAGTGGATGGTATTTTGATGGGGATTGCATTGAATGTGTAGATTGCTCTAGGTGGAATCTAATTTTTATAAGGACATTCAGTTTTCTCAGCATTGTTTATTGAGTATATTATCCCCTCTGTGATATACAGAAAAGACTAAAAATAATGCAATGATGTCCTACATACCCACCATCTAGGTTTTTTTTTTAAGATTTTATTTATTTATTTGACAGAGAGCGAGCATAAGCAGAGGGAGAGGGAGAAGCAGGCTCTCCACTCGTTGCGGGACTCGATGCCAGGACCCTGAGATCATGACCTGAGCTGAAGGCAGATGCTTTACCAACTGAGCCACGCAGGCGCCCCCCACCATCTAGATTTGATAATTTTTACATTTTGCCATCTATCAGTTTATGTGTATATGTAGTTTTTGTTTGAACCGTTTACAAATAGGTTGCAGGTATCATGACATTTTGCCCCTAAATATTTCACTCCATAATATTTCATCCATAAATATCTCTTAAAAAGGACAGGCTCATACATAAATGTAATACCACTATGACACCTAACAATTTAACAATACTTACATTGTATTATGTAATATCTAGGCTGTATTCAGATTTCCTCAGTTACCTCAAAAATGGTTTCCTTAGCTATGGGTTGGTTTTTTTTTTTTTTCTTTTGAAGGCCAATTTTTTGGTAGAATATATCCTATTCAGATTTGTCTGGATTTTTCCTAATAGTATCGTTTAACATGTTCATTTAACCTTAATTTATTTCTGTAAACTTGAACTTAGGTCTCGAGGCTTGGTTAGATTCAGGTTAAATTAATTTTGCAAGATACCTACTAAATTTTAATAACCTCTTTGTCACATACCAAGACCCAGTATGGATCTGGATCTGTTATTTCTGAGCATTCTCTTTTATCCCATTGGTGTGGTTGCGGTCCCTGTGCTGTAACATACGGTTTACTTTCTGTAGTTACAATAAGACTTAATATCTAGCAAGGGCTCAGCTCTTCTCCTTATTCTTCTTTAAATGCTCTTGGCTACTTTTGTCCTTTTATTCAACTTGTCAAGATCTCAGAACTCTATTGGGATTTTGATTGGAATTGCATTGGATTTACAGATTAAATTGAGAAGAAACCAAGTCTTTATTATATAAGTCTTCTCACCGTGCATGTACTAATTCTCATTTGTTTAGGTCTTCTTTTATGTCCTACAGCAGCTTTGTAGTTTTCTCCAAGAGGGTCTTACACATATGCTTCTTGCTAGATACCTGTTAGCTCTTACTGTTACTATAAGTGAGATTGTTTTAAATTGCATTTTGATTGTTTGGTCTATAGGCATGCAGGGGCTTTTTGTATATTAATCTTATATCCAGCCACCCACCTTGCTGAATTCTTTTAAAAAATAGTTGTTAGAATTGCTTGGGTTTTCTATGAAAGCATTCATATAGTCTGATGCATGCAGCAGGTTTGTGGAATTGCCTTTGGATTCTCAGTTTGCTGAAATTGTTTGGTCTGAATGGAAAAACAGTTTGACATTTTCTACTAATGTTAAACATATTCCTACTCTATGACTCAGCAGCTTCACTCCTAGGTATATGCAGCAGGGAGATGAATGTGTGTGTCCACCCAAAGACTTGACCAGAAGCGGCTTTATTCATAAAATGAACTAAAGTACTACATCACTCAGTAAGTACATTATTACATAAAACCACCATTTTCGTCAAACTAAAAACAGCCCAAAATGTAATGAAGGAGAATGGATAAACAAATTATGACACAGCAGTTTTCCTTTTGCTGAAAAGTGTACTTTAGGATCTCTTTTAAATTTCATTTTGCCCCAATTTTTGAATCATAGTTTAACCGCGTATGGAATTCTAGGTTGACCATTTTCCCTTAGTGTTTTGAAGGTGATATTTTCAGTGTTTCTGGCCAACATTATTGCTGGCAAAAAAAAAAAAAACCCCGGTCAGTTTCAGTTGTTGTACCTTCGAGGGTAATCTGTTTGTTTTCTCTGGTTGCTGTTCAGACTTAGGCTACATTTTTCGTCTTCTGGAGTTTCACCATGATGTATCTGGATATCAGTTGTTTTTCCTCTTGCTCCAAGACTCATTGTGCTCTCTGAATCTGACAATTCATGTTTTTTATCATCAATCCTAGAGAATTCTAAGCTGTTACCTCCTCCACTCTTGCCTCACACCCATTTTTACTAGTTTCTTCTGGATCTCCTGAGATAAATTTTGAGATTTCTCATTATTTCCTCCATGTCCCTTGACCTTTCATTCATATTTTCCTTTCTTTATCTTTGCTGCATTCTGTGTAGTTTCTGCAGACACATCTTCTGTTGCCCTAGTTCTCTCCAGCTGTGTTCAGTCTACCATTTAACCTATTCAGTGAGGTTTTCTTTTTATAAAGATTTTATTTATTCATTTGAGGGAGTGAGAGAGAGAGAGCTCACAAGCATGCATGAGCAGGAAGGAGCAAAGGGGGAGGGAGAAGGAGAGAGAATCTCAGGCAGACTTGATGCTGAGTGCAGAGCCGTATGTGGGCCTCCATCCCACAACCACAGAATCACAACCTGAGCTGAAACCAAGAGTTTAACGCTCAACCGACTGCCCCACCCAGGCACCCCAGCCTATTCAGTGAGTTTTTAATGACATTGCTTGTGTTTTTCATTTCTCGAAATTCCACTTTGTACCCTTTCAAATATACTAGTTTACTTTCCTGTAGTGTCCTGTAATAATTTTGTCATGGCTTGTATTTACTTTGTCTCCATTATTTTCTTTGATTTTTGAAAATGGCCAGATAATGTTCCAGTGATACAGTGCAGTATATAGTGCCTCACGCCCTCAGAGGCAATCATGAGTACATAATCCTCTGTTATGTGGATGTTCCGTAATTTATTTAACAATTCCTTACTGATATATTTAAGTTGTTTCCAGTCTCTTGTTACTATAAACAGTGTTGGAATGATACCATTTGTCTGTGTTCATTCACACATATGAAAGTATACCTACCTCAAGGATAGATGACTGGAAGTAGAATTGCCAGGTTAAAGGGTACAAGCATTTGTGATTTTTTTTTTTTTTTAAGATTTTATTTATTTATTTGAGAGAGAGAGGGAGAGAGCATGAGCCAGGGGGAGCGGAGAAGCAGACTCCTCACTGCGCAGGGATCCCGATGCGGAGCTCGATCCAAGAACCCTGTGATTATGACCTGAGCTGAAGGCAGCTGCTTAAGGACTGAGCCACCCACGCGCCCCAAGCATTTGTAATCTTGATGGTTATTGTCACATTGCCTTCCAAGGAGGTTGTACTTTTTTATACCTGGTTGTACCAGTTCTCTAGCAACGTATACAATGGCCTGACTCCCCAGTCAGCGTCACCAACAAGGTTCCCACACTTTTGGGAATTTTGCCGGTCTGATAGGTGGGAATGATGATCTCAGCGTAGTTTTATTTAATTACTTTATATGCGTGAGATTGAGTTTATTTTCATGTGTCTAAGGGCATTTGTTTTTCCTTTTCTGTGAACTGTTTGCTCATATCTTTTCCCTATTATTTTCTATTGGGTTTTTAGTTTTTTATATTGATTTGTAGAAACTCTGTGTAATGGAGTAATTAACCATTTGATGAAAAAAAACTATAATCCATATTTCAGTTCTACATTATTTACAGATTTACTTTGCTGCTGATGAATTTTATTATAAAAATGCTTTTATGTGTTTAAATATATCAGTCTTTTGTTTTAAGGCTATTAGGTTTGAAGTCACATTTTAAATGACTTTCTTGGGGCACCTGGGTGGCTCAGTTGGTGAAGCATCTGCCTTTGGCTCAAATCGTGATCCCAGGGTCCTGGGATCGAGGCCCCACGTCTGGCTCCCTGCTCAGCAGGGAGCCTGCTTCTCCCTCTCCCTCTGCCTGCCGCTCTGCCTACTTGTGCTCTCTCTCTCTGTCAAATAAATAAAATCTTTTTAAAAAAAATAGATGTCCTTCTTTATTGAAATTATTTTGTGATCTGTGCAAGTACTTTTAGGTTTGATATACCTTGACGTAGTTTGTATGGATAACCTTTTTTTCCCCCAAGATGACTACCCCATTGTTCCTATAACATTTTTCAAATAATCCACATTTTCTTCACTGATTAGAAATTCCACAATTATCATATGCCAAATTCCAGTAAATATTTGGAAGCTATGTGTTTATCTCTGGACTTTCCATTCTGTTCGATTGATATATCTTACAGCCTTAGTTTCCGTTCATTATTCTTCTTTATTCAAACCTTCCCTGCTGTTCTTAATTTTACTTTCCGTTGTGAACTTTTAAGTCAGTCTGTTAAAAATATCTTGTTAGTATTTTTGTGAGGTTTTAATCACTGTAAACACAGCTATTGTATAATCTCAAGCATTTTGTTCTGTTTTCCTATCATTTATGGAGAGCTGATCTCTTTGTGTTTGGGTCTGCCGACTGTTCTCTCATGGTGGATTTTCTTCTCATTTGGTTTGCAACTTTTTGTTGTGAGCTTATCTTTAGTGGGAATTTTTTTTTTCCCTTTGGAGAGAGTTCAGTGTACCTTGGGTTGTAAAAATGTTGCTATAAAGCAACTTTGCATTTGTTTCTGCTGAGTGTGAGGCGATGAGAACTTTTAGGATTTCTGCACCAAGCTGTGTAAATTTAGATGCCTGCCATGCTTGGGGTGGTGGTTGGGAGACTCTCTTTCTCTCGGGAAGATTCTTTCTTGCCCTCCCTGTGCTATGCTCCTCGGACCCCAGGCAGAGGCAGGCTTCCGGGTTGGCAGAGTTTTCCTGGAGTCCTCCACCAGTGGACCAGGCTCTATTCACCCATCTCTGTGGTGCTGGGGTCAAGTCTCCTGCCCACCCCCCCTCCACCCCCTTCCCCCTGTCCCTGGGCATTGGATCCCCAGTTCTAGGGCCTATTTCTAGGCTCATCTACATATTTAAAAATATGAGTTTATCATCTTTTCTATGTGTTATAGTAGGAGGAAGTTCTACCTTGGTGCCAACTAGCACTTGGCGGAGCCCAAATCTTTGGGAGCTTCCCTTTTCTCTTCATATCTTTTATTTGCTTTCCATAATAATTGGTGTTTGTCAGACAACACTTAGCTAGAGGATTAGGCTTTTCTATAGGGGTTGGGGCAGGGTGGGAAGGAGGGCAGGGAGTGGGAGCTCTTTGAAGACTTTTCCTAGGGAGCTTTCTAAAATACATCATGTCCCACACTGTCCCCTCCTTTTTCAGCCAGGGTGTATCAGAATGGTGGTGGGCGGGAGGGTGATGGTTATTTTGGAAAAAGATGCACAGATGCTTCTCTCATGCTGCCCTGCCTCTCCTCGCCTCACCCCCCAACCCCTACAAAGAGTCACTATTCTAGTCTCAGATCAGAGCCACGTAAATAAGGTTGGTGGCTCCCGTGTGCCATGGGGGCTGGCTGACCTGGAGCTTCAGCGGTTAGTGTCTCGCATGCCAAGAGCAGATGTTAGAGGCTGGAGCCTGTTCAGCTGCCTCTGTGTTGCCCGGGCCAAGTGTCCTGGAGCTAGGAAGATAATAGAGTGTTAAGAGTGACATCTCTCTCTTAATGTATCCAAAGCTTCTGAAATACCACCCATCTCTTTTTATAGAATAAGACATTTAGCACCCAAGAGCTGTATAGATTTCAGCTTTTACAACTTGAGACTCCTCGTGGATTGTGGCAGTCATTTCACTGTGAATTTTCCTTGCTGCAGGTTGAAAGTGGATCATCTGGTACATATTCATATTTAAAAATAGGAAAGTTAGCTGTTAAGAGCAGAGTTGCAGAGATAGGCCTCTGCCATCTACTTAGAATCCAATTGAAAGATGCCAAGCCAGGGCCCCCAAAGACATGGATCAGGTAGCCCTCATTCCTCATTTGATAGAAAAGAACACTGAGGACTGGGGGTACGAAGTGGTTTTCATGTGGCTGCAGAGCAAAATGGCCCCGGGTCCAGGACACCAGTCCTGTAGACTCCAGAACACTCTTATCAAGTGAACCATAGAACCACCTCTACTCAGACGGCATCTTACTACCAAAGAGTTCATCCGGGGAGACAGTTCACTTTATTTTGCATACCATAGCAGAAAAGACCCAACCGTGATAATTTTTATAGTTGGCAAATTAATATGTCTTCCTTGGGTGCTCATTATCAACTGGGGCCGGATCTTCTAGGAGATAAGACAGAGAAAACATAATTGAAATTGTAACCCAAGACATTGATGAAAGATTTAAAATAACAATATATTAACAAGAGATCCTTAGGAAGCACCGACCTTACCCCAAGCACTGTGCTAAAGTACCTTCGGTTAGCTTGGTGAGCCATTCAACAAGACTGACTTGGAGCTGCCGTTACCTTCCCCAGTTTACAGATACAGAAACTGAGGGGCAAAGAAGTTAAGTAAATTGGTCACGATGACAGAGCTCATAAGTGGGAACTAGGACTTGAACCCCAGCAGTCGGACCCCAGGGTCCAGGCTCTTCACCAGTGCAGAGGATGGCCTCATAAATAATTAATAGTATAAATAAAATAGTATAAAAAATTAAAATCGGGGCACCTGGGTGGCTCAGTCGTTAAGTGTCTGCCTTCGGCTCAGGTCATGATCCCAGGTTCTGGGATCGAGTCCCACATCGGGCTCCCTGCTTGGCAGGAAGCCTGCTTCTCCCTCTCCCACTCCCCCTGCTTGTGTTCCTGCTCTCGCTATCTCTCTGTCAAATAAATAAATAAAATCTTTAAAAAAAAAATTAAAATCTAGGGCGCCTGGGTGGCTCAGTTGGTTAAGCGACTGCCTTCGGCTCAGGTCATGACCTGGAGTCCCGGGATCGAGTCCCACATCGGGCTCCCTGCTGAGCAGGGAGTCTGCTTCTCCCTCTGACCCTCTTCCCTCTCGTGCTCTCTATCTCCCATTCTCTCGCTCTCAAATAAATAAATAAAATCTTAAAAAAAAATTAAAATCTATTCCATGATCATAGAATTAGTAGCATATGTAAATAAGTGTACAAATCATCCACGGAATGGCATTCCTAGAAAATAGCTTCCAGTAATAATTTTAAATCACCTTCCCTTTAATTTTTTATTTCTTTCTTTTTAATTTTTAAGAATTTTTTTAAATTAAAATATGTATAATTTGTTTCAGGGGTACAGGTCTGTGATTCATCAGTCTTACACAATTCACAGTGCTCACAGTAGCACATACCCTCCCCAGTGCCCATCACCCAGCCACCCCAGCCCGCCCACCCCCCTCCCCTCCAGCAACCTTCAGTTTGTTTCCTGAGATTAAAGAGTCTCTTATGGTTTGTGTCCCTCTCTGATTTCGTTTTGTTTCATTTTTCCCTTCCTTCCCCTATGATCCTGTCTTGTTTATCAAATTCCTCGTATCAGTGAGATCATATGATATTTGTCTTTCTCAGACTGACTGACTTAGCATAATACCCTCTAGTTCCATCCACATCGTTGCAAATGGCAAGATTTCATATTTTTATGGCTGCATAATATTCCATTCTATATCTATATACACCACATCTTCTTTATCCATTCATCTGTTGATGGACATTTGGGCTCTTTCCATACGTTGGCTATTGTGGACATTGCTACCATAAACATTCGGGTGCAGGTGCCCCTTCGGATCGCTCCATTTGTATCTTTGGGGTAAATACCCAGTAGTGCAATTTGCTGGATCGTATGGTAGCTCTCTTTTCGACTGTTTGAGGAACCTCCATACTGTCTTCCAGAGGGGTTGCACCAGCTTGCATTCCCACCAACAGTGTAGGAGGGTTCCCCTTTCTCCACATCCCCGCCAACATCTGTCGTTTCCTGACTTGTTCATTTTAGCCATTCTGACGGGTGTGAGGTGGTATATCTCATTGAGGTTTTGATTTGGATTTCCCTGATGCCGAGCGATGTGGAGCACTTTTTCATGTGTCTGTTGGCCATTTGGATGTCTTCTTTGGAAAAATGTCTGTTCAAGTCCTATGCCCCTTTCTTGACTGGATTATTTGTTCTCTGGATGTTGAGTTTAAGAACTTCTTTATAGATTTTGGATACTAGCCCTTTATCTGATATGTCATTTGCAAATATTTTCTCCCATTCTGTCGGTTGTCTTTTGGTTTTGTGGACTGTTTCTTTTGCTGTGCAAAAAAGCTTTTTATCTTGATGTAGTCCCAATAGTTCATTTTTGCCCTGGCTTCCCTTGCCTTTGGCGATGTTTCTAGGAAGAAGTTGCTGTGGCTGAGGTCGAAGAGGTTGCTGCCTGTGTTCTCCTTTAGGATTTTGATGGACTCCTGTCTCACCTTTAGGTCTTTCAACCATTTGGAGTCTATTTTTGTGTGTGGTGTAAGGAAATGCTCCAGTTTCATTCTTCTGCGTGTGGCTGTCCAATTTTCCCAACACCATTTGTTGAAGAGACTGTCTTTTTTCCATTGGACATTCTTTCCTACTTTGTCGAAGATTAGTTGACCACGGCATTGAGGGTCCATTTCTGGGCTCTCTTTTCTGTTCCATTGATCTATGTGTCTGTTTTTGTGCCAGTACCATACTGTCTTGATGACGACAGCTTTGTAAGAGAGCTTGAAGTCTGGAATTGTGATGCCACCAGCTTTTGCTTTTCTTTTTCAACATTTCTCTGGCTATTTGGGGTCTTTTCTGGTTCCATACAAATTTTAGAATTATTTGTTCCATTTCTTTGAAAAAAGTTGATGGTATTTTGATAGGGATTGCATTAAATGTGGAGATTGCCCTAGGTAGCATTGACATTTTCACAATATTTCGTCTTCTAATCCATGAGCATGGAACGTTTTTCCATTTCTTTGTGTCTTCCTCAGTTTCTTTCATGAGTATCTTACAGTTTTCCAAGTACAGATCCTTTGCCTCTTCGGTTAGACTTATTCCTAGGTATCTTATGGTTTGGGGTGCAATTGTAAATGGGCTCGACTCCTTAATTTCTCTTTCTTCTGTCTTGTTTGTGGTGTATAGAAATGCAGCTGATTTCTGTGCATTGATTTTATATCCTGCCACTTTACTGAATTCCTGTATGAGTTCTAGCAGTTTTGGGGTGGAGTCTTTTGGGTTTTCCACGTACAAAGTATCATATCACCTGCAAAAAGTGAGTTTCACTTCTTCTTTGCCGATTCAGATGCCCTTTATTTCTTTTTGTTGTCTGATTGCTGTGGCCAGGGCTTCTAATACTATGTTGAATAGCAGTGGTGAGAGTGGACATCCCTGCTGCATTCCTGACCTTAGGGGGAAAGCTCTCAGTTTTCCCCCATTGAGAATGATATTCGCTGTGGGTTTTTCATAGATGGCTTTTTTGATATTGAGGTATGTACCCTCTATCCCTACACTGTGAAGAGTTTTAATTGAGAAAGGATGCTGTACTTTGTCAAATGCTTTTTCTGCATCTATTGAGAGGATCATAAGGTTCTTGTTTTTCTTTTCTTAATGTATTGTATCACGTTGATTGATTTCCGATGTTGAACCAGCCTTGCAGCCCAGGGATAAATCCCACTTGGTCATGGTGAATAATCCTTTTAATGTACTGTTGGATCCTATTGGCTAGTATTTTGGTGAGAATTTTTCCATCCATGTTCATCAAGGATATTGGTCTGTAATTCTCATTCTGATGGGGTCTTTGTCTGGTTTTGGGATCAGGCAATGCTGGCCTCATAAAATGAGTCAGGAAGTTTTCCTTCCATTTCTGTTTTTTTGGAACAGTTTGAGAAGAATAGGTATTCTTCTTTAAATGTTCGGTAGAATTCCCCTGGGAAGGCGTGTGGCCCTGGGCTCTTGTTTTTTGGGAGATTTTTGGTTATTGCTTCAATTTCCTTACTGGTTATGGGTCTGTTCAGGTTTTCTATTTCTTCCTGATTCAGTTTTGGTAGTTTATATGTCTCTAAGAATGCATCCATTTCTTCCACATTGTCTAATTTGCTGGCATATAGTTGCTCATAATATCTTCTAAAAATTGTTTGTATTTCTTTGGTGTTGGTTGTGATCTCTCCTCTTTCATTCATGATTTTATTGATTTGGGTCGTTTCTCTCTCTCTCTCTCTCTCTCTCTCTCTTTTTTTTTTTTTTTTTTTTTTTTTTTTTTTTTTGATAAGGCTGGCCTGGGGTTTGTAAGTCTTATTCATTCTTTCAATGAACCAGCTCATCGTTTCGTTGATCTGTTCTACTGTTCTTTTGGTCTCTATTTCATTGATTTCTACTCTGATCTTTATGATTTCTCTTCTCCTGCTGGGTTTAGGCTTTATTTGCTGTCCTTTCTCCAGCTCCTTTAGTTTGTAGGGTTAGGTTGTGTATTTGAGACCTTTCTTGTTTCTTGAGAAAGGCTTGTATTGCTATATGCTTTCCTCTTAGGACTGCCTTTGCTGCATCCCAAAGATTTTGAACAGTTGTGTTTTCATTTTCATTTGTTTCCGTGAATTTTTTAAATTCTTCTTTAATTTCCTGGCTGATTCATTCATTCTTTAGTAGGATGCTCTTTAGCCTCCATGTATTTGAGTTCTTTCCCACTTTCCTCTTGTGAGTGAGTTCTAGTTTCCAAGCACTGTGGTCCGAAAATATGCAGGGAATGATCCCAATCTTTTGGTACCAGTTGAGACCTGGATTTGTGATCCAGGATGTGCTCTATTTTGTAAAATGTTCCATGAGCACTAGAGAAGAATGTGTATTCCGTTGCTTTGTGATGGAATGTTCTGAATATATCTGTCAAGTCCATCTGGTCCAGTGTGTCATTTAAAGCCTGTATATTCTTTTTTTTTATTTTTTTATTATGTTAATCACCATACATTACATCATTAGTTTTTGATATAGTGTTCCATGATTCATTGTTTGTGTATAACACCCAGTGCTCCACGGAGAACGTGCCCTCTTTAATACCCATCACCAGGCTAACCCATCCCCCCACCTCCTCCCCTCTAGAACCCTCAGTTTGTTTTTCAGAGTCCATCATCTCTCATGGTTTGTCTCCCCCTCCGATTTACCCCCCTTCATTCTTCCCCTCCTGCTATCTTCTTTTTTTTTTTCTTAACATATATTGTATTATTTGTTTCAGAAGTACAGATCTGTGATTCAACAGTCTTGCACAATTCACAGCTGAAGCCTGTATATTCTTGTTGATCTTTTACTTAGATGATCTGTCCATTTCAGTGAGGGGGGAATGTTAAAGTCCCCCACTATTATTGTATTGCTGTTGATGTGTTTCTTTGCTTTTGTTATCAATTGCCTTATATAATTGGCTGCTCCCATGTTAGGGGCATAGATATTTACAATTGTTAGATCTTCTTGTTGGATAGACCCTTTAAGTAGGATGTAGTGTCCTTCCTCATCTCTTATTACAGTCTTTGATTTAAAATCTAATTTGTCTGATATAAGGATTGCCACCCCAGCTTTCTTTTGATGTCCATTAGCATGATAATTGTTTTTGACCCCCACACTTTCAATCTGGAGGTGTCTTTGGGTCTAAAATGAGCCTCTTGCAGACAGCACATCGATGGGTCTTGTTTTTTATCCAATATGATAGCCTGTGTCTTTTGACTGGGGCATTTAGCTCATTTATATTCAGAGTAACTACTGAAAGATATGAATTTAGTGCCATTGTATTGCCTGTAAGGCGACTGTTACTGTATATTGTCTCTGTTCCTTTCTGGTCTATGTTACTTTTAGGCTCTCTCTTTGCTTAGAGGACCCTTTTCAATATTTCTTGGAGGGCTAGTTTGGTGTTTGCAAATTCTTTTAGTTTTTGTTTGTCCTGGAAGTTTTTATCTCTCCTTCTATTTTCAGTGACAGCCTAGCTGGATGTAGTATTCTTGGCTGCATATTTTTCCCGTTTAGTGCTCTGAAGATATCATGCCAGTCCTTTCTGGCCTGCCAGGTCTCTGTGGATAGGTCTTCTGCCAGTCTAATGTTTCTACCATTGTGGGTTACAGACCTCTTGTCCCAAGCTGTTTTCAGAATTTTCTCTTTGTCTCTGAGACTCGTAAGTTTTACTATTAGATGTCGGGGTGTTGACCTATTTTTATTGATTTTGAGGGGGGTTCTCTGTGCCTCCTCGATTTTGATGCCTATTTCCTTCCCCAAATTAGGGAAGTTCTCCGCTATAATTTGCTCCAATATACCTTCTGCCCCCCTCTCTCTGTCTTATTCTTCTGGGATCCCAATTATTCTAATAGTGTTTTGTCTTATGGCATCACTTATCTCTCAAATTCTCCTGTTGTGATCCAGTAGTTTTTTTTTTTTTTCTCTTTTTCTCAGCTTCTTTATTCTCCATCATTTGGTCTTCTCTATCACTAGTTCTCTCTTCTGCCTCATTTATCCTAGCAGTTAGAGCCTCCATTTTTTATTGCACCTCATTAATAGCCTTTTTTATTTCAACTTGGTTAGATTTTAGTTCTTTTATTTCTCCAGAAAGGGATTCTCTAATATCTTCTATGCTTTTTTCAAGCCCAGCTAGTGTCTTTATAATCGTGTTTCTTAACTCTAGTTCCAACATTTACTAACGTCTGTATTGATTAGGTCCCTGCCAGTCAGTACTGCCTCTTGTTTTTTTTAGTTTTGTTTTGTTTTTTTGAGGTGAGTTTTTCCATCTTGTCATTTTGTTCAGAGAAGAATAGATGAATGAGAGAACGAAATGCTAAAAGGGTAACAGTGATCCCAGAAAAATACACTAAACAAATGAGAAGAGACCCAAAACCAGGGGGAAAAGAAAGAGAAAAAAAAAAAAAGAGGAATATGGTCAGGCTGCTGAATAGAACAGAGCCACACACTAGATTTTGGGTGTATTTTGGTCTGTTAGAAGAAACTGCCTCCCAAAATCTTAAAGAAAGAAAAACTTATATACAAAAATAAGGGTAAATACGATGAAGGGATGGAATACGACTGTAAAGATGTAAATTAAAAAATATTTTAAAAAAGAAATTGATAAGTTGGTGGAAAAAATGAAAAAAATTTAAAAAGGAGAATGTGATCAGGCCCGAGACTAGGACAATGTCATACACTAGATTTAGAGTATATTTTGGTCTGTTAGAGGAAACTGTATCCCAAAATTTTAAAGAAAGAAAAACTTACATATAGACAAAAAATAAGGTTAAGTATAATGAAGGGATAGAATATGACTCTAAAAATGAAAATTAAAGATTTTAAAGGAATTGATAAGATGTTGGTTGAAAAGGGAAAAAGAAATTCAAAAAAATAGAAAAAGTAAAGAAAATTTAAAAAATTAACTTTGAAAGACTAAAGAATCATGGTAAAAAAGCCATGAATCTATGTGCAGTATTCCCCTAGCGCTGGAGTTCTCCCGTTCTCCTTGATCGGTAAACTTGGTCTTGGCTTGCTGGCTGTTCGGGCTGATCTTCTGGGGGAGGGGCCTGTTGCCGTGGTTCCCAAATGTCTTTGCCGGAGGCGGAATTGCCCCGCCCTTGTCGGTCCGGGCTAAGTAATCTGCTCGGGTTTGCTCTCCGGACTCTTGCAGGGGCAAGCTCTCGGTCCAGCTTTGTAGGACAAGAGTGAAAATGGTGGCCTCCCAATCTCCGCCCGGAGGAGCCGAGAACTCGGGGCCCCGCTCCTCAGTGCGCCCCCAGAGAAAAGCAGTCCCTCCCGTGTCCCCGGTCTCCGGCCGCACTCCGTGCTCACCCGGCCTGTGACCGAGCGTGTGGAGTCTCCAAACCCAGCAGATCCCTGCGGTGCGCTCCCGCGCCGCTCCTCCCGGGGGAGGAAGGGGAGTCTCCCCGGCTCTGCCGCTTGTTGGGTCCCTGCTGCAGGAGCAGTGGCCCGACTGGGCCGCGGATCACAGTTTATGGCCACCCCGAGCTGAGAGCCCGCACCTCGGCTCCGTCTCTGCAGCCGGCTTCCCCGCTCCGATCCCTGGGAGCTCTGCCGCACTCAGGCTCCCCCGGTCTTCCTGTGACCCCGAGGGTCCTGAGACCACACTGTCCCGCGAGGGTTGCACCCCCCGCTTAGCCACTGGAGCGACGTCCCTCAGCGGAGCCGGCTTCTAAAAGGTCCGATTTTGTGCTCCGCGGCTCTAGCACTTGCCAGAAGCGGCCGACAGAGGCCCCCTCCCCCGCCGTCTATCCTCCCGAATATCGCCTCGGATTCACTTCTCCGCACGTCCTACCTTCCCGTAAGTGGTCGCTTCTCTGTTCAGAGAGTTGCTGCTATTCTTTTCTACGATCTCCTGTTGAGTTCATAGGTGTTCAGAATGGTTTGATCCCTATTCAGCTGAATTCCTGAGACCAGTCGAAATCCAGGTCTCCTCCTCTGCCATCTTGCTCCTCTCCCTCCTTTAATTTTTTTTAAAAGTTTATTTATTTAAGTCACGTCTGCACCCAACGTGTGGGCTCGAACTCAGGACCCCGAGATCAAGAGTTGCACGTTCCCCCAGCCCATGCCCCTCCTCCAATGTGAAGTAGCTATTTATAAAATGTGAGGACACAGTTGTTTCCAGATAATACATTTTGACTGGCAACCTTAAATTGGTGCTGTTTTTCAATCACTTAAAAAAAATTTTTTTTCCAAATATAAAAGTAATACGTGTACATTGAAGACAGTTTGACTTTGGTGAGGGTTTTGATATATTTGCATTGTATATATGTACATATGAAAAAATGAATACAAACTTGAGTGTTGAACAATGCTAGAATTAACCCCCATGTACCTAACGGAGCTGGACTTAGGTTCGTTTTTCTTTTTCTTTCTTTTTCTTTCTTTTTTTTTTCTTTTATTTCCCCCATTTTTCTTTTTCAGCCTAAAGGCAGTCCTATCATGTGTTGCTCATTGACATACTTTTTTGACTACCTCGTTCTTTTTGACTTTTTTTTTTAGCAGCTTTATTGAGCTATAATTGGTATAAAGTTTACAGTTTGTGTTACAGTTGACCAGTTTGCTGAAGTTTTACATATGTATGGGACTCGGAAAAACTCCGGTCCCCTCCCGTGGCTTTGGTGCCACGCCCGCAGCACAGACCACTCTCTGTTCCTGACTTCTAACTGAATTCCACTGCAGTCAGAAAACATAGTATCAACTGAATTCTTTTCCAGATTTCTTGAGATTTCTTCTTATGGCCCAGGATGTGGTCTGTATTGGTAAATATGTTCTTGAAAACAATGTATATTCTGCTGTGTGGGTGGAACATTCTGCACTTGGCCATTAGGTCACGCTGGTCTCTGCCCTCGCTTCATTCCTGCCCACTTGCTCGCTACTGAGCAGAATAGGGCTGTTGACATCTCTGTGTTTGTGGGTTTCTATAAACTTCTGGAGCTTCATCATGGTCGTTTCTTCCTTTTCGAACTCTTATTAGTCGCATAAATGTTTAGCATTGCTTTGTCCTGTGTGTGCATTGAACCTTTACCATTATGAAATGACCATTGCCACCCCTGGTAATCCTGTTTGCTTTGAGTCTGTTGTAGCATCTGATGGTGAATATAGCCACTCTGCATTTCTTCTTCTTTTTTTTAAACCAAAGTATAGTTGCTTTTTTTAAGGATTTTTTAAAATTTTATTTATTTAACAGAGAGAGAGATCACGAGCAGCGGGAGGGTCAGAGGAAGAAGCAGACTCTCCGCTGAGCAGGGAGCCCGATATGGGGCTCGATCCTAGGACCCCGGGATCATGACCTGAGCTGAAGGCAGATACCCAACTGACTGAGCCATCCAGCTGCCCCACTCTCTCTGCATTACTTTTGATTAGCATTAGCTTGACACATCTTTCCACCCTGTGACATTTAAGGGATTTGAGGTTTTTTTTTTTTAAAGATTTTATTTATTTATTTGGCAGAGAGGGACACAGCGAGAGAGGGAACACAAGCAGGGGGAGTGGGAGAGGGAGAAGCAGGCTTTCCGCTGAGCAGGGAGCCTGACGCGGGGCTCGATCCCAGGACCCTGGGATCATGACCCGAGCCGAAGGCAGACGCTTAACAACTGAGCCACCCAGGCGCCCCTTGAGTATTTATATTTAAAGGGGGCTTCTCGTGGGTAGCAAATAGGTCTTGCTTTTTATCTAATTCGACAAGCTCTGCTTTGTCTTCTGGGTGTTCAGACCAGAGATTGGCAGATAACAACCCGCAGGCCAAATCTGGCCTGTCGTTTTTTGTATGGCCTGTAAAAACGGTTTTACATTTTTAAAGGGGTGTGAAAAAAAAAATCCGAAAAGAATGTGACAGAAATCCTCCGTGGCCCAAAAAGTCCTGACACATTTACTTTCTGATCGTTTTCCAGAAAATTTTGCTGACCCCCGGTGTAGATTCTGTTTAATGTGATCATTCATAAGGTGGTGGTTTCATCTACCATGTGGCCCCGCGTTTTCTCTTTGTCTCTTCTGTTCTTTTCCCTCTTTTCTGCCTTCTTTTGGATTATTTTTATTTCTCTTCATCGCAGCTCGTGTCTTAGCTCCAGCTCTGTGTCGGCATAGCGGTTGCTATAGGGTTTATAGGATGCACCTGATAAACACAGTAGAAGTTCCTTCTGTCGCCCCTCGCGACCTTGTTGGCATGCATTTGACTTACACGTGTTATAAACCACCCACATCACCGGTGTCATTTTTGCTTTCATCCAGTTATCTTCTACGTATTTAAAGTGAAAAGTGCAGATGTGATCGTTTCCTCGGTTGTTACCATGTCTGGTGCTCATCTCTCCTTTTTGTAGGTCCTGGTTTCCGTCTGACATCACTGATCTTCTGCTTGAAGGGCTTCTGTTAATGTAATATTAGTGCAAATGGACTGTGATGATGTCTTTCTTTTCTTCAGCTTCGTTGAGGTATAACTGACGCATAAAAGCTACATACTTTTAAGGTATAAGGTATACAATATGAGGTTTTGTTATATACGTGTAAAATCACCGCCCACTAATATCCATCAGCTCCTGTGGATACCGATGTCTTTCCCTTTCTTCCCTTTCTTTTCTTTTCTTTTCTTTTCTTTTCTTTTCTTTTTTCTCTTTCTCTCTATCTCTCTCTCTCTCTTTCTCTCAAGATCTACCCCCACTATTCTGTTCTCTGCTGCTGAATTGGACTATTTTAGATTCCATGCATAAATGAGACCCTGCAGAGTTTGTCTCTCCGTCTGACTTATTTCACTTGGTACCCTGTCCTCCAGGTTTATCCGTGTGGTCACAAAAGGCAGGATCTCCTTTTCTAAGGCTGGATAATACTCTAGTGTTTGTGTCTCTTGTGATAAATTCTTCCAACTTGTGTATGTCTGAAAACATCCCTTATCTTCACTTTGAAGGATACTCCTGCTGGGTACAGGATTCTGGGTTGACCAGGTTTTCCTTCCCAGCACTCCACAGTCTTACTGCTTGTGTTATTTCTGAGATGAAATTAGCTATAATTCTTCTTGTTCCTTCATACAGATTATTTTGTTTTGCTTTTATTCTCTATGCTTTTATGATTCTGTCGCTGGTTTTCAGCAGTTCACTGGTGTAATCTACTTCGTCTTCCTTGTGCTTGGGGATCTCTGATCCTCTTGGATCTGTGAGCTTACAGTTGTCCTCAAATTTGGAAAGGTTTTGGTGATTATTTCTTCAGATGCTTTCTGCCTCCCATCCCTCCTTATTGGGGTCCTCTGACAATATGGATATTGAGTTTCTTAGTGTGTTCCCGTGGTTTACTGATGTTCTCCCTCTATGTTTCCAGGATTTTGTTCTGTGTTTCACGGATCATTTCTACAATGTTTTCAAGTTCACTTAGTCGTTTTTTTTTCCTCCTGCAGATATATATTCTATTAATACCATGAAGTGTATTTCTTGTCCCACATCCTGCAGTTTTTATCTCTAGAAATTTGACTTAAGTCTTGATTATAGCTTCTGTGTCTCTAATTAACACATCTGACATTATTAGAGTTCCTGTGTCTCTGCTTCGCACGTCTGGTATTCCCTCCAGAGTCCCAAGTGGAATGCAGTTACGGTAACGGTCTTCATAGCCTGTCTGCTAATACTACCATCTGTGTCATTTCTCACCAAGCTTCAGATGATTGATTTTCCCCCTTGGGATGAATTGTGTTTTTCTGTTTCTGTGTGAATTATGAATTGTGTTTTCCTGCTTCTTTGCACACTTGTACATTTTTTATTGGACACCAGACATTGTGAACTTCACCTTGTTGGGTGCTTGGGACATTACAATTGACAAGAAATATGTATTTGGTATTTGTCTCCATTTCTGGCACAGAGCTCCTGAAACTTTCAGAATTTCCTAAGCGATAAGATGTCTTTTGTTATGTTAATAAGGTGACTTTGGAAAGCATCCTAGGGTAGGGCTGCTGGCCTGTGATTATTGTTGAAACTTTCGGTCCTGCCGCCTGACCTCCAGGGAGTGAGAGCCACTGGAGGTTGAAGCAGTTCTGTCTGTGCAATGAAACCACCATAAAAACCCAAAAGGAGAGGCTTTGGAGTGCTTCCAGGCTGGTGAACATGGGGACTGTGGGGACAGTGGCCCTTGGAGGGCACGGAAGCTCCGCCCTCTTCCATGGCCCTCTCCCTGGGCATCACTGACATCTGGCTGTTCCTGAGTTACATTCTTCTAAAAAATATACATACATACATACATACATACATACATACATATTTATTTATTTGTCGGAAAGCATGAGCAGGAGGAGGGGCAGAGGGAGAGGGAGAAGCAGACTCCCCGCTGAGCAGGGAGCCCGACACAGGGCTCGATCCCAGGACCCTGAGATCATAACCCGAGCTGAAGGCAGATGCTGAACCAACTGAGACACCCAGGCGCCCCCTGAGTTATATTCTTTTATAATAAACCAGGAATCTAGTAAGTAAGCTGTTTCTCTTAGTTCCATGAGCCGCTCTAGCAAATTAATCAAGCTCAGGGTGGGGGGTGGTTGGTCCCTCCGATCTGTAGCCAGTGGGTCAGAAGCACAGGTGATGACAGCCTGGGCTTGTAACTCACATCAGAAGTAGTGGGGGAGGGGGGCAGGCTTATAGGACTGAGCCCTTAACCTGTGGGATCTGATGCTGTTTCTGGGTAGATAGTGTCAGAAGTTGGTTGAATTCCTGGACATCCTGCTGGTGTGTGAGAATTGCCTGTTGGTAATTTAACCCCCAACACGTTGAAATTGGGTCCAGGTACCCGAAAGGGTGCTGAATACTTTTGTCTTCTTGCAGGCATTCTTGACATGTGTCCTGGGTCACGTTTAAGTTACTTAGAGTCCTGTCTCGTCTTGCTCTGAAGCTTCTTTAGATGAGATCCCAGAGGAAAGGAACCACACACTGCACATTGCTCTGAAGCTTCTTTAGATGAGATCAGAGCAATGTGCAGTGTGTGGTTCCTTTCCTCTGGGACGGACGAGAGACCCTTAGGACTCTAACTGATGCCCTTTGAATTGGGCTTGGGTTTTTGGCCTTTTTTTTCTTTTGTCACTCTGAGAAACAGCAAACAGGAAGCAGTTGGCAGTAGGTACTGTTTTCAGCCCTACCTGGGAGCTCCGAGCTCTGTTCTTTCCAATCCTTTCAAGTGGTCCTTTGACCAGCCTTCGTTCAATTTTGGTCAGCACTCAGCTGAAGGCTCAGGGGAGGCCCTCCAGAGATGCATGGAATTTCTATCTAAAGCCACCTCCTGCCCTACTTTGTGCCTTCAAACTCCAGGAGGCCCAGCCCTGTCCCCAGCCCTGCCCTGCCTCCCAGCCCTGCCCCCGCCCCCAGCCCAGCAGGCTGCCTACCTCTGCCTGTGTCCCCCACCCTGCACCACAACCCAGAAACGTTCTCAAGGCAGCTGTTGGGCTCCCTTCATTGTCTTGCCATCTCTCGGGACTTCTCACTCCTTGCTCAGTTAGCAGTATCTTCAGAGCCTTTGTTTCTTCATGTATTTTGCCCAATATTTTAGTTGTTTCAGGCCGCGGGGTAAAATCTGGCCCCTCTTACTCCATCTTGTCTGGAAGGAGAGATGGTTTCCGGTGATGTTCATTGCCTCCTGTCACGCTGCACGGTGGTTTTGGTGTCTTTGCACTAAGCACGCCTTACCCACATTGATGTATGTGTTAAAGCTTCTCTTTTCGTGAAGCAAGTAAGTTTTTAAGAAGATAAATGACCTGTGGAAAGGCATTTGCCACTTAAGATTCTACCATATAAAGGATTCTTACAAATCAGAAGAAGAAATTGTAACAGAAATATAAATGGCCAATGAGTGTGTGTGTGTGTGTGTGTTTTTTTAAAGGTTTTATTTATTTATTTGAAAGACACAGCGAGAGAGGGAACAAAGGCAGGGGGAGTGTGAGAGGGAGAAGCAGGCTTCCCGCGGAGCAGCAGGGAGCCCGACGCGGGGCTCGATCCCAGGACCCCGGGATCATGACCTGAGCTGAAGGCAGACGCTTATCGACTGAGCCACCCAGGCGCCCTGTGTGTTTTAAATGGTGGCTTCAGCCGTGGGCATTTTGGGCCCTAGATGAACAAAAGGCCAGCCTCCCTCTGCTTCTGGGTGTTTGCAGGCTCTTGTGCATTGCTGGACTCTTCGAGGCCACGTTAGAAGCAGCCATGAATCCACACAAACAGAAACCACATTAGCAAGGAAATTTTTCTAACCGAATGTTTTTTCCCTCATTTTAAACCATTCTGATAAGGCCATTGTTCTGTTATTTTTACTTTTTCTTGACTCAATTAAAAAAAAAAAAAAAGGATGTTACTTGGCAGGCGTTAGGGTCTTGAGGCTTTAGTTACAGAGAAATGAAATGCAGAGCGACATTGTTTTTTCGTGCCTAAATGTTCATTATGGTAATTAAACACGGGTGAGGTGGGTAACAAGGCCTTTTTCATTTTCCAAGTGAAACGTAAAATGCCAGATAAATTCTCTACTTCTGAAAAGGGCAGATACGTTTGATGTAGAGAAATGAAATACTGGTCATCCCCAAACCTGCTTTCAGAAATCCTCGCGGCCGCCTCCCCTGGAAGAGCATTACCCCAGTGTCCACTGGCACAGGTCTCTAGGTGAATCGTCACTGGGTGTCCCTTTGTTCCCGGGCAGGCTGTGAATTCCATGTCGCCCTCACGTACCATTCCTGATTCCGGGGCCTCCCTACACTGTAGGTGGGACGCGGGGCGAGCGTAGGGCGGGGAAGAATCTCTGGGTCTGACCGGGTGGTCTTGGAGCCCATTCAGAGTGGGTGTCGGGGTGGTAGGAGGACAGTCACCAGAGAGCACGAAGTCAGGTTGACTACGCCGGGGCCCTCCCGTGATTCGGGCAGGCTCTTCCGAGCTCCCGGCCACAAGTCCCGCTGCGCTCCCTACCTCCCCTGTCCCTCCCAGCGAACCCACACAGCTGTCCTCACCAGGCCCTGAGCTCCGCACTCTCGCCCGCAGGGCTCTGCAGCCTTGGCCTCCCCAGAGCACCTGATGCTTCTGCACGGGCCCTTCAGCATTGCACGTTGCTCTGCACCACGTAGGTTCAGCACCTGCAGTCCTTGAAACATGCTGTGCCGGCGGGGCGGGGGGGCAGGGACTGGACCGTCTGAAGGTGCACTGCCACAGAGCGCGCCGCCCCCCTTGGTGCCCGCCCCGTGAGGCCATGGCGTGTGTCATCAGGCAAATGTTCTCTCTTTTCCTGACGGTACAGACAGACTGCTCATTTCATAGCTGTGGATGTTCCCCCTTCTCTCTCCTCAGAAATTGCAGGTGCTCCGGTGTCTGAAGTCTCTGGGCCTTTCTCAACAGACGACATAGCCAGCAACTGCGTCCCCGCCCTGCCTTTGAATGAGCCCGTTCTGTGGATCGTCTCCTACACGCTCATGAGCGTGTGTGGAATCATCCTCTTCACCCTGATCATCCTGTTGAGGCTTCCCTTTCGGTGTCGGCACCTGCCCCGCGATCCCGAGGTTGTCAATGACGAGTCCTCTCTCGTCCGGCACCGCTGGAAATGAAGAGCAGAGCCCAGACTCGAGCGACCTTGAACTCTCTGTGACGAGAGTTACGTTTCAGGTGGAGCAGGCGGGGTCATCAGGCAGGGTTGCCCCCTGTGTCCGCTAGTCTTACATCTGTTCTGCTCCCAGATGCCTTCCAGATTTCACTGTATTTTGATTCTTGATTTTAAAGCTTCCTTCTTCTCCCTCACTTCCAAGAAAAATTATAATAAAAAACACCTCATTCTAAACGAAAACAGAGTGAATTGGGCCTCAGGCTTTCTGTGACTGGTTATGCCAAACTGTCGAGGTGTGCCACCAAAAGAAAGGCAAGCTTCTCGTTAGTTCTCCTCTTCCTCCCGTCTCTGGAGAAATGAGTACATATGGTTCGGAACTCCTCTTAGCTAATGGGAAGCTTCTCATATTAATTGCATTTAAGGGTGTTTTGCACCAGGCCTCGGCCTGGGCCCAAGAGGCTTGCAATATGGTGGCAGGAGAACCAGCCTGGGGCCTGACGATCTCACCGTCCTGCCTGCTTCTGAATCAGAAACAGAGCCCTTTTCTGAGCCTCTCTGTGCTCTGAGTGCGAGCCAGAGTCCTCTCGGAGGGGAACATCACTCAGCGGTCTTCACCAGCCTCTTCTGAAGAGCAAAGCCTTTGTCCGTCCTGGTAGAGTAGGAAGGAAACCTACTCTTTTGTACTCAGTGCTTCTGTAGTCTTGTTGGGATAAAGATAAAAAGCTACTACCTCTGTGGAGACTTTGCCCAGGGCCCTGTGCCCGGGTCGGGCTGTGGGCAGCCTGGTTCCAGCCGTTGGCCCCAGCGAAAAGAATCCTCCTTCCAACAGGCCAGGGTAACCAGTGCCGCTCTGTCGCCAAGCGGGCCGTTACGTCACATGCTTTCTCTCAAAATTAACAAAAGGTGTTTTCTGCTGAGAAAGGCAAATCCTCTTTTGCTAGCTTAGTTGTTTGTGTTTCCAAATCTCTGGAGGTGGGTTGGTTATTACGCTGGAGGGAAATAGGGAGATGGCTCAATGCCCATCCTTCTGACCAGCTCTCAGGGGAAGGAAGACACAAGACATGCAGAGAACTTGAAAGAACTGCTTCTCCCACGCTTTCAGACCACGTGTTTGCATTTGCAGAAACCCTTAGACCCCCGCATCAGCATAAACACATCTGTGGAGCTGTTGACCCACACGCTTCCTGCCCGTGGCGTGTTTAGTCTTCGGGGACGGGTTGGGTGTGCAGTGCTCTCCCTCTGTGGGGAACCTCCCTCTGAACTATCATTTATTTGATAAATTAATTTCTTCACCAAAAAAAAAAAAAAGCAGAAGGCTTAACTCGTTGCAGTCAGCCTTCTGCGATCAGGTAGAATTAGAAGAAGGGTTCAAAGCCAATATCCTTTCTCTTGTTCAGTGTTCGTGTTGTATCGCTATTGGGATGAGCTGGAGGTACGATAGAATCCTACTGGAAGGGCTAACTGGAGCGTCTGCTCTGGCTGGATTGTCATTTCTGTTCAAGATAGGCGGCGTGTGGGTGTTTGAGCCATCGGCTCTGCTCACTGGACCGGGGCAGGTCCATACTGGGGAATATATGACCGGAGGACTGTGGGGCCACTCACACATGTCATGGTGTCCTTGTGAATGCTCCAGCAGCAGCAGGTTTGAATTGCATCTTAGAACCTGAACCTTCTGGGCCCTCTCCCAGAAACAGTTTGAGTATGGCATGTACGAGGCCCTCGTGACGTTGGGGTAGCAGGAGGGGGCTTCTGTTACCAGGTACTCATTATGGTGTCTGGTCTCGGCTAGGTGAATGGTAGTAATTCCAAAATACACCTCAGTGTTAGAAATCTCTGGAAGTCTAATTCTCTCGTCCCGTGGGCTTTTCCATCCGTTCCCGTTTTGTGGTCCACTTTGCGCGGAAGGGAAGGCAGCCCTCCCGGAGCGGACCTTCCCCATGCTGTAAAAATGCGGACCCCTGAAATAAAAGGAGGGAGTTGCAGAGATGACCTGGTTCGTTTGGCTGCTTATTCCTTCGCACAGGCGCCTTCTCCAATTTCTCGTGTTCGGTTTCTGAGCTGGGGAACATTTCTGTTACAGTGGATCAGCAGGCGCTGTTCCCAGAGTACATGATGAAAACACGGCAGATCTCAAGCCTAGGGTATTTGAATGAAGTTTGCTATAATGCTCTGCATTTCATATCAGATTTCTCCACCTTCTCATCTCCGATGTCATTGGACGTGACACTTTAATGGAGATGCTTAAATTCTAAAAGCATAACTTAGCAACAAGAATCAGACAATTGAACATGGGACATTTTCCTGGCATGCCTTGCTGGCGAAAAGTGCACTTTTGAGTCAAAACCCTGGTTAGTGACACCCACCTCCTCGAGTTACGTAAATTGATACCGAGCTTGGAAAACCTTCAAGGAGGCTTGCTTTGAACGGGAAAGGAGGTAACAGTCATCTGAGGGTGTCGTTTGTACCTTGTAACCTGCGGGAAAAGTCAGAAGACGGTCCTTTCCCGGAAAGCTGCACTAGGCAACCCTGTCGTCAAATGCTGTCAGCTCTCCCATAAGAAACGGATGCCTCTTCGTGAACAATGTTTTTTTAATAGGGTGATTCTTTATATTCTTGATAAGTTTATTTGGAAGCCCTCTTGAGTAGCTGGAACTGTCTATGAAAATTAGCAAGAAACAAGATGGGGACTGAATCTGGTTTTTCTCCACCCTCCCCCTCGGGAGTTTTAAAAAAGCACCACCGTGACTGGTGGCAGGTCATCTGGCATTTCCCATACACTATGTTGTATTTCTTAACCAAAAAACAAGTACCTGGCATTAAAGAAACAGATTCTTGGCATTTGACTTCTGGGAATGTTTTCTGGAACACAGTCCGCTCCTGAACTTTGGAAAGATTTTACCTGATTCATTGTGAGATGCAGAGGTTTTTGGTGAGGGGGTCAGTTTGGGGTCAGTTATAATTCAAAATTAGGAAAAGTAATCCCCAGCAAGGCAGCATTAACAGCTCCGCAGAGCTTTGGGTAATAGATTTTGCAAGCAGGTCTGATTTAGGGATTGCATTATCTTGTTGAAGAAGTGAGAGCAGATTCTTTCATAATTTAATAGGTTCCTGTGCAAATGAAACATTTGTCACGTCCTCTTACTGGGCCCCCGCGTGGTGGCTTGCCAAGTGTGGTCCAGTTCTAAGTTCTGGCCTAGGGCCATGTGATGTCACGGGGACTAAATCACTGCCCTCCCAAAAGCCTGCCAGAAGCAACAATGATCGAGTTTCACCAGCTTCTCCTTACCAGTAGGAACCAGATACCTGGGTGGACTCGCGGTGTGCCTTTTTCCTGCACAAATTGATTAGAACTGATCACAGAACTGTTCAGACAAAACACTTGCCACCGATTTTTTTTTCTTTTTTAGGAAAAACAACTAAACATAAAATATAAAATGTAAAATTGGGGAGAGAGAAGATTTTTAGTGCCAAGGAAAATCTACAACGACAGAAGCTATTGTGGACATTTCTAGTGGGTTTTAAGAATTTCAGATTTGGACTTAGCGGCAGTTTACCAATTAAATGGCAAGCAGGAAGAAAATACATTTTGAGAGTGGGGAAGGAAAGTAGAAACATAAAAGTATGCAAAGTATGCAGAAGTGGCGGTTCTGGAAAAAGTTGCTTTAATTAATTCCTGGAATCCTCAGATTTCTCTTAACCGTAAAGTTGCTGCATCAACTGGAGATGTGATGTATTCTACATAGCAGCAAACCCCGAACTCCAGGAATATTCAGGCTGGAGTCATGTGGACAAAGTGAGAATGTGGCCCCTCATGCTTCACCCGAGCCAGGTGAAGATTGGTTCATTCGAGGAATAGGGAAGGGGATGGTTGGGACTTGGAAAATTCTAGAACATAGGAAGGGAGGTGGGGGTGGGAAGTCGTATCCCTTGGTCAGCAGGTGTCTGCAAAAGGTCTGGGTGAACTGAGGACATGTCCTAGGCAGCTCATTTCCACCCTTGGAAATTTTTTGCACCCCTACTTTTCGGGAACTTTCCAAAGGAACCTCTCAGGATTTATAGTTTATCAAAGAGAAACTTGCTTTGCAGCCCACATTTAGGCACCTGCATTCTAACAAAACTAGAGACGCATCAACTCCCAAGCAAGTCATGGTCCTTAGGCTGTAGGTTCAAGGTTGCGCACTGGGAAGTTGACAGCACAGGGTCCAACAGGCTGAAGCCAGCAGGGGTGGTTGGCGGTTACCTTTGGGGTCTGAGCATCTGACAGTTGCATCAAAAGCCAAAGCGACTCAGACATGGCCACATCCACCCAACCCTGCCGGGGCAGCCCACTGATTTCAGAAAGAATCCGACAGGTTCCCGACCACATTCCTTCTCTGGGAACACCTGCCGTCAGAGACACTTGGAGAAAGAAGTGTCAACCCCTGGGCCCCCGTGCATCAGTGTGGCCTTGCAGCATCTCGCAGGGCCGTGCCAGCCTGGAGCTCACCCTGGTCCTTGTCGGAATCCATGCAGTTCACTAGGCTCCCGGGTGTTCTAGTGAATGCAGCCGGGGGCTTGGGCACACGCCCTGGCTTGGTGAGAATGTCATCCTGGGGGTGGGTCAGCCATATTGTAGTGACGCCAGTGTGTCTGCAGATGCTCGAGTCACCTGAGTTCCTGGGGTTAATTCTGAGTGTCACGAGGACACATGACCTCAACCAATCAATACAGATCCAGATAAATTCAGATCCAGCCCACCCATTGCAAGAGCGGCTCCAGGGTACCTGACCTTCGATGCCTGAGAGCCTCCACGTGTCCCGGAAAGCCCTCGGGTACTTGGTGGGCACCACTGCCGAAACAGTAAGTCTGGATGTGCCCAGCTCACATCTCGGGACACAGGAAAGGTGTGCTAGTAAAATCCCCGTCTCGCCTCTAAATATCTGATCAGTGTTGGCCCGAGCCTGTGGGGTGGTGAGATGTGGACAGCTCCCTTTGCAGAGGGAGAATTATTTGTACAGGATCCAAAGTGGGTAAAGTGGAAATGGTATGTAACACACAGGTGTGCTCCACACCTATCAAGCAGAGTATTTTGCCAATACAGATTTATAATGATAAATTATATAATTACAAATGATCAGTTTATAAAAGGTTTATAGAATGGTGTCACTAAGAGGAGAATTGAAGCCTTGAGCATCTTTAAAATCTTCTATACCTTGGGCGTTTTTCCACAGGATTTTCTTTCCTTTCTTTTTTTTTTTTTTTTCCCCCTACCTCCATGGGATTTTCTTCATTTAGGTTGGAATATACGTATTTTTTCATGGGACATGCACGGACCAGAATACCATGAGAAGGCAAGTGTCTCCAGAGGGCAGGGCTTCCTTTTTCTCTGTTAAATGCCATATGTACAGGTCGCTGAAAGTTTCCCATGAAACCACAGTTTTCGCTTGCTTCCGTCTACCTATTGAAGTAAAATTTCACACAAGCCTTACAATTTCCAAGTTAATGATTCTGAATGAAAGTTAAAAAAACATTAAAAGATGATCTTTTCAAGGTTAAAAAACAAAGCTGGTTAAGGATCTGTTTCATCTGTAGTGAAAATCACCCAAAATAAACTTCCTTAATTCCATTTTTTTATATACAATTTTGTGTTCTCTGTTGCTAGGGGTAACAACTTGGAATTGCTTTTTCTCATTTTCCTCACTGGAGATAATGTGTCATCTAGCGTGGAAGGTGGTACACATTCTTAACGGTGAGCTTGGGAATCCTGTTTGGTCTTGGAACGACCTGGAATGTGAGGGGGCTGCATGAACGAGCGTTCTCTACTTCAGGAAGCAGCGTGTTTAAAAACCGGAATGAGTGGGATTGGTCGTGTGCTAATAAAAGCCAGGTTTTTGTAATCTAGGAGGAGGTATTTCTTGCTCTTTCTGTTCATTCGCACAAATAGACTGCAAGCTTAAAATCCCCATGTTCAGTCCCTGGAAGCTGCGACTCGTCTTGTTCTTAAGAAGGGTGACTTCGTCGCTGCCTTGCGGGGTGCCTGCTCCGACCGGGGAGCTCGCGCACCTCGTCTTCTGAAGGGGTGCTCCGTTAGCAGGGCTTTGGAGAATGTATTTCTGTGTGCAACTTGTATTTCTGAAAAGGCTTAAGATAATTTGTTGTTTCCCTTCTGAGATTTCCCTCTGTGTCCCGGCGTGCCATGTTGATTTAAAAGGAAGCTGTATGGCCAGCAGTTGGGGTGAAGGGGCGTGCACCCCGGTTGTTGTGCACCTCAAAACTCGAGTTTTCTAAAATAATCTTATTTTTCTACCTTGTATGCGTACCACGAATTTAAGATGTATACCATTGAAAAGGAAATAAAAAGAGTTTGGTTTGTTTGAATAAACAATACTTTCAACCTGTTGGGTTTGGAATTGTTCTCATGCTTTTGTTCAAGTCACGCTTCCGAATTCTTTTTTTTAAGATTTTATTTATTTGAGAGAGAAAGAGAGAGAGAGAGAATGAGAGACAGAGAGTATGAGAGGGAGGAGAGTCGGAGGGAGAAGCAGACTCCCTGCTGAGCGGGGAGCCTGATGCGGGACTCGATCCCGGGACTCCAGGATCATGACCTGAGCCGAAGGCAGGCGCTTAACCAACTGATCCACCCAGGCGCCCACACGCTTCCGAAATTAAAGTCCATGTCACCCTGGTCCACTTGCCTCCACTCCCACAATATAGGTTCCTGGAAAGCGTCAAAGATAAAACGGGATGTAGGGAGAGTCCAGACCCAATCACTGAGCTGTAAAATCCACCTTGCTTTGGAACGTGAGAACCCTCAGGGGTGGGAAGAGACCACGTATTAGATAAGCACGTTTAAGGGGTCGTAAAGATTGCACAGGATGTCAGCCTCGTCCTGGGGACTGACCTTGGCTGGGCGGGGTGCTCTGCCTACACATCACCCTGCAAGGACATGGTGTTCTCCAAATCCGACAGACAGACACATGGCCAGGAACACCCAGAGAAGTATTTGCCTGGGAGTGGACCCTGGTCCGTCCCCCTGAGAGCAGACCTCTGCCCCCCACTGTCTTGCCAGCTGTTGCGCTGAGCCATACCTTCCAAAAGCGTAAGGGTCCAGCTGAGCCGGGGCAGTTTCTTGAGAGGGATGTTGCCAACTTGGGGGAAGCAGAAATAATGAACAAAGACAGACGTCACCCATGAGCTGTGATCTAGCTGCTGCACCAAACCTTGAAAAACACACTCCTCTCCATGATAAGACGGGTTTGGTAACAAGGGGGGGAAAAAGGAATTTCAAACCGCTAGGAGGTGAAGCAGGATAGTCACTGGCGAAAGGGAAGAGGATGTTGGCTTTCTAATAATGAAAAAGATAATTTGATTGCAGTTTCATTTTTTTTTTCTATGCTGGTTTATCATTTTGCCATTCTTAAGCTGTGGGTGACGTGGCAGGTGTGGTTTTGTGTGTTCGTCACTAGGTGGTGCTGTTGTAAAACTTTGTGGAATGACATTTGTACTTTTTTTTAATTTTTTTTTATTTTGTGTGCCTCTGTCGGCAAATTTTATCAAGTGTGTGCATGTAATTATACACAGCAACTATCCAAGGATGTTTACTCCTCCATTCTACTCTAAGATGTAATCTTCAAAATACGCAGGCTAGATATGTAGTAAATCTTGGGGGGTGGTCCCCAAATACTCGTTTCCAGCCCCTGGCCTGTCTTATTTGGCTGCTGCACAGGGAAGGAAACAGAGTCACAGAGAGGTGCCACGAATTCTCCAGGTTCTCATTCAGTGGCAGGCCCAGATTCAAAAAACCACTTTGTCTGATGACTAGACCTATGATCTCAACCATTCTGCTACTATCTTTATAAAGGATAAAAATTGAGAATCGAAAGGAAAATTATTTTTAAAAATTAAAACAGATGTATGCTTAAAAATGCTACAAGGGAAAATATTGGGGGAAATATTTGTATGTTTACACATTTACAAATATATATTTGTATATTTACATATATAAGGATGGAAGCTAACATTTACTGAACACGAAATTCTGGCCAGACATATCAGATGCGCTGACAGTCCATCCTCAGATCGGGCGCTATCAGGTACACATTGTTACTAAAAATACTTTTTCAACCACAGGGTGGAAGGCGGGCACAGAGAAGACAAACTCAGGGAAATCCAGAGGTCTGGGGAAAGGAAGCTCTCACCCACAGGATGAGAGTCCATAGACCCAAGCAAGGTCTTAAGTGTGTCATCGTGGCAAAAAAAAAATAAAATAAACCCAAAAGGCCTGCTGTCCTTTGCATATAAAAATTTCATACTGATAAGCCAAATGTATTAACCATGTCTATTTTCTGTATTGTGATGCTTTGACATGGGGTACCTTGCTGACCACAGACGGACTGGACTCCCAGAGTTAGCCAGTTCCTAGAGAGAGCAAGCAACTCACTTCAGAGTAAACCACACACCTGGGTGCAGGCCTTTCAGACGCGAGCCAGGCAGTCCAGAGCCTACAGCTCACCCATCTCCCTCACCCGGTTCACCCACTCTGGGCCGCTATTCCCTGCCCACATCACCCCAGGGGCAGGTACCCGGCAGTGAAGGACCACAGCCCCTGCGCCCCAGAGCCTGCTGGGATGATTGAGTCTAGCCAGACCTCCTTAAAACAAATCCCAGCTACTCGTGAAGCACCAAAGCAGAACGTGAGAGCCCTGAAGAAAAGCATGCAAAAGCTGTGAGCAAACGTGGACACCAGTGGTCAAGAAACAGGAGATGGCTCGACTGATCTTATAATGTATGCAAAATGTTTACATCGTTAGAAATCAAGTGAACACAGCGTTTAATGACAAATTGCTGCCGAAGAGGTGAACAGTCTCCTGCTGGGCTGATGAGGGGTGTAAGCCCGAGCAATCATTCCAGAGAGCCCCCAAAATACCCATGTCATCTCCGAATAGATGCTTCTTTTGGAATCTATACTAAAGAAATAGAAATGTGGGCAAACCAGGAAATAATGTAGAAAGAGAGAAGCAGTTTGCTGAATAATATGCCAGTATCACATCCATTTTTATTTTTATTTTATTTTTAAAAAGATTTTATTTATTTGACAGAGACACGGCGAGAGAGGGAGCACAAGCAGGGGGAGCGGGAGAGGGAGAAGCAGGCTTCCCGCTGAGCAGGGAGCCCGATGCGGGGCTCGATCCCAGGACCCCGGGACCATGACCTGAGCCGAAGGCAGACCCTTAACTACTGAGCCACCCAGGTGCCCCTCACATCCTTTTTTAAAGAGAAATCTACTAATAGGGATGCGTGTGTGAAATAGAAGATTCTATCGAGTGTGTGACATTCACACTAATCTGTTACACTAAGTGGGGATCCTGGATGAAAGGAATAGTTTAGGGATTTTTAATTCGTTTATTTTTTTTATTCAAGTCATACATCGATATCATTATTAAAAATTCAAATAATCTCAGGAGGCTTTTCACAAAAAGCAGTGGTCCCTTGCCTCACCCCTCCCGACCCACCTTTAGGTCCTACTGTGCAAATCTTGTTCTAAATTTCTGCATTTACTAAGGACCATTTTTGGATTCTTCTTAACCCAGGTGTGTATCTGCCTTTGCACCTGTGCCCACTGTTTTAGTTACTGTCACTAATGTGATTTTAGTATATAAGAGGGTTAATATAATTCGTATTTTTTTCCACAATCTTTTTTTTAAATTTTTTTATTGTTATGTTCATCACCATACATTACATCATTAGTTTTGGATGTAGTGTTCCATGATTCATTGTTTGTGCATAACACCCGGTGCTCCACGCAGAACGAGCCCTCTTTAATACCCATCACCAGGCTAACCCATCCCCCCACCCCCTCCCCTCTAGAACCCTCAGTTTGTTTCTCAGAGTCCATCGTCTCTCATGGTTCGTCTCCCCCTCCGATTTCCCCCCCTTCATTCTTCCCCTCCTGCTATCTTCTTCTTTTTTTTTTTTAACATATATTGCATTATTTGTTTATAATTAGTATTTTTTAAAAGATTTTATTTGTTTGACAGCAGAGAGCACAAGCAGGGGGAGCGGCACGGTCTCGATCCCAGGACCCTGGGATCATGACCTGAACCAAAGGCAACTGAGCCACCCGGGCGTCCCAATATAACTAGTATTAATATACGATTAATATATAATATCCCCCTGGTTCGTCATCTCATGCGATGTTATATACTTATTCTCCTAGATACCCTCCAGAAACACTGCATGATGTTTCTAAAATTATCTGGTTGAGATTTGTTTTGGAATCATACTAAATTTATAGATAAATTCGGGGAGAATTGACATTGTTGTGAGAGGGAGGCTTTGAATCCTTCGGAACGAGTCGTTCCGTCTGGACTTGTCTTCCGTCACGTCCCTTGCAGACTTCGTTTCACGCAGATCCACACCTATTGCTTGATCACTTAATCCCCAAGGGTTTTAAATTTTCTGTTGTCCTTACCAATGAGATTTTTTTATTTTATTTATTTATTTTAAAGATTTTATTTATTTATTTGGCAGAGAGATACAGAGAGAGCACAAGTAGGCAGAGCGGCAGGCAGAGGGAGAGGGAGAAGCAGGCTTCCCGCGGAGCCCGGAGCCCGACGCGGGGCTCGATCCCAGGACCCCGGGATCATGACCTGAGCTGAAGGCAGATGCTTAACCGACTGAGCCACCCAGGCGCCCCCAATGAGTTTTTTTAATTAAATTTTAAAATTGGTTATCGCTCATGTATTTGAAAGCACCCATTGTTCTGTGTTGATCCTGTAACTGACCGCATTAGTAAATTTATTGTTTCTAACAAGTTTTTTTCTGCTTTGATTTGTCTGGGGGTTTCCAAGAAGAAAATTATGTCATCTGCAAATGATGGTAATTTTATCTCCTTTCTGATATCTGTGCTTTTTATCGTATGTTCTTTAAAAATTCTAGTTATGGCATAAAACACAATGTTGGAGCTGTTGTGTTTCCCCACTTTTTGCACAGGTTATATCTTTACGGAGTCCAAAAAATCAAAACAACATATGGTGAGAAATTTCCTTCCCACTCCTGACCTCTCGTCTGCTTAGTGTCCAGCCCCTTCCGTATTGCTCCCCACCTCTGCCAATGGGGTCACCTGCCGTTGCCTTCCAACTTATCTTTAGGCATGGACCAGCAGATGTGTTTCTTTTCTCTCTCTCTTTTAATACAAAAAGGTAACAAACTATATACACCATTCTGCTTTCTTCTTTTTCCCCACAGAATTTACCTTGGGAGAACGCTCCACATATTTCTCCCAGATGCGTCACATCCCCTGTACGCTTGTACCATTCTTTATGTAACCCGTCCCTTGGGGACATCGTTTGGGTTGTTTGCCATCTATTGCTTCTACAAATGTGGCTGTAATGAATAACCTTATACAAACATCGTTATGTGGGTAGGTCCACGTGTGGGATTAGTTTCTAGGAGGGGAATTGCCGGGTCGGAAGACAGCTACGTTTGTAATCCTCATGAGGACTGTGAAATTGCCTTCTGTAAGGATTATTCGAGATTACACTCCCACAGTAATGCATGAGTGTGCCTGTTTCCCGCTTCTCTCATCAAGAAGCTAGGGGTTAAACTTGCACATTTTTGCCAAGCTGATGAGTGGAGAATGGCATTTCAGTGTAGTTCTAATTTGCATACCTTTTACTATGAGCAACTTTGGACATCTTTTGGCCATTTTTCCCTTGGGCTATCGGTTGATTTCTAGGGAACCACCACATAGATATATTGGTGTACATTTTACAGGCTTTCCATACAGAAGTCTCCTTACACGTTAACTTCGTACTATCTGTGTGATTTTGGCAAATTAACCCTTCCCGCTTGGATTTCCGGCTGCGAAATCGTGTTCATACTAAGGCTGCTTGGCAGGGCGAGTGTACAAATGACCTGAGCTAATCATAGCATGCTCAGCACCATGCCTGCCACGTAAGAGGCACCAGGGGTTATGGTTATCTTTCAAAAAAGTTGGGTGAGCTTATCAGTTGCATTTTGCTTTTCAGTTTGTCATATCTTTTGACTGAATTTGTTGGGTTTGGGGGTTTTCTGTTGTTGTTTTTCTGTTTGAGAAAGTGTGTACACTCACACATACTCAGATTTACCAAACAGTTTCTGATAAGCCTTCTGGATTTAAGTCTGTTAGAAAAGCCTTCTCACCTCCAAGTTTATAAGACTTATAAACAGGGGTTTGGGGCCCTGGGTGGCTCAGTCGGTTAAGCATCTGCCTTCGGCTCAGGTCATGATCTCCAGGTCCTGGGATCGAACCCCACATCGGGCTCCCTGCTCAGCGGGGTGTCTGCTTCTCTCTCTGTTCCTCCCCTCTACTCGTGCTCTCTCTCTCTCTTAAATAAATAAAATCTTTAAAAGAAAAATAGGACTTACAAACAGGCGCGCCTGGGTGGTGCAGTCGGTTGAGCAACGGACTCTTGGTTGTGGCTCAGGTCGTGATCACAGGGTTGTGAGATTGAGCCCTGCATCTGGCTCTGTGCTGAGCGCAAAGTCTGCTAAAGTTCCTCTCTCCCTCTGCTTCTGCCCTTCCCTGCCTCTCTCTCTCAAATAAATAAATAAATCTTTTTTTAAAAGCACTTATAAACATGTTTTTTTCTGATTATATTTATGGCTTGCTTTTTTTGGCAAACATTTCGTCTCTAATCCTTTTGGAATATATGCTTATGCAAGGTGTGGTTTCTGTAGGAAGGTATACCTAGTTCTCACAGTAATTATTAAATAGCTCACCCTTTCCACTGGCTTAAGATGCCTTTTTATCACACACTTAGTTGTTGTGCGTAGTTGGGTGTCATCCTGGACTTACTGTTCCCTTTGCGTTCCCTTTCTTTCCTGTTTGTTCCTCTTCCATGGTCTGTTCTAGAACTTGCCAGTACTAGGCTGTTCCAGCATTAAAATTTTATACAAATTTTCAGAGTCATCATGAATCCTGCATTCACACTGCCCTTCTTTTTCAAACATTTCCTGGCTCTTCTTTTGTTTTTTCATATGAACAAATGAATCAGCTTATGGAGTTCCCCCCCACCAATACATGTGGGGATGTTTGTTGGGATCACATACGTTTACAACTGAACTTAGGGAGAACTTGACACCTCTCTGATGTTGAGGTATCCTCTCCAAGAAGAGGAAATGTGTTTCTATTCGTTAATTTCTCTTTTCTGTTCCTTCAGAACATGGTAAATTTTCCTTGGCATAGGTCTTGCCTTTATTTCTAGGTATCTAATCTTTTTGCTGTGGTTGTTATTGCAAATGAGATCTTTCTCCCATTAAATCTCCTAACTGGTGGTTGTTTGTGAATATGAAAGCTGCTTGTTTCTATATATTAATTTTGTATCCTGCTTTCTTACTGAATTCCTTTGAGATTTTTCAGGTGAGTATTTTGGGTTTTGCAGGTATACAATTGTGTCACGCACGAATACTGATAGTATGCCTTCATTCTCTCCAATCTCGCATCTCTGTTTCCTTTCCCCTGTCAGATTACATCCTCCAGTACTTTTAGTAGAGTGTTTAATAATAAAGACCACCTTATTTTGTTCCTGATTTTAAAACCTGATACTACTAGCTGAGAAAGATGTGACTTATTATGTTCAGGAAGCATCCCTTTCTCATGATTAATTTTGTGTCGCTGTTGCTGTGAAGGTATTTTTTAGATGAGACTAACGTTCAAATTAGTGGACATTGAGTAAAGCACATTACCCTTGAGACTGAGGGTGGGCCTCGTCCAATCAGCTGAAGGTCTTAAGAGGAAAAAGACTGAATTCTGCCTCCAGACAGCCTTCAGACTCAAGCTGCCACATTAACTCTTCCCTGGGTCTCCAGCCTGCGTGGATGCCCTGCAAATTTCGGACTTGCCAGGCTTATATGAGCCAATTCCTTAAAATAAATCTATGTGGGACGCCTGGGTGGCTCAGTTGGTTGAGCATCAGACTCTGATCTCAGGGTCATGAGATTGAGCCCCACATTGGGCTCTGTGCTGGGTGTGGAGCCTGCTTGAGATTCTTTCTCTCTCCCTCTGCCCCTTCCCCTGCTCATGCGCACGTGCTCACACTCTCTCTCTCAATGAAGTAAAATAAAATAAATCCATGTATCTGTACATCCCCTTGGTTCTATTTCTCTGGAGATCCCCAGCTGATATACCATCTATTTCTATTTTATTGAGAATTTTATCATAAATTTTACAGTTTTGTCAGGTAATTTTTTATCACCAGTGGAGGATATCATAATCTCTCTCCTTACATTTACTAACATTGTGAATTATGCTACTCGATTTCCTAACAGTGAACCAGTTGCACTTCTGGAATAACCTTTGTTTGGTTGTGATGTATTTTTCTTGTAGTGTTTTTGATTCTGGTTTGCTCATGTTTTCCCTAACATTTTCCTAACCATATTGACAACTGTGTTTTGTCTGTAGTTTTTTCTCTGCAGTCTGTCAGGTATTATCAGTGCTGTGCTCACTTCATAAAAATAATTTGGATGTTTACCCTTTTTCCTGTGCTCTGGAAGAGTTTATGGAATGGAATTATCTACTCTTTAAAAGTTTGGTAGAATTTTGTTAGGATTCCCTGTGCCTGATGTTCTTTTGCAAACTAGCACCTTGGCACCTTTCTCTGTATATTTGATGGAAACAATTTGTTTAGATTTCCTCTTTCTACTAAAATCAGTTTTGATAAATTATATCTTCTTATAAAATTATGCATTTTAATCCAAGTTTCCAAATTATACTTACAAGATTCTATTTGAGAGAGAGAGCATGCGCGCATGCCCGTTGAGTGGGAGGAGGAGCTGAGGGGGTGGGAGAGGAAGACGGAAAGAATCCCAAGCAGACTCTGTGCTGAGCACGCAGCCTGACTTGGGGCTCGATCTGAGGACCCTGAGATCATGACCTGAGCTGAAAACAAGAGTCAGATGCTTAACCGACTGAGCACCCAGGCGCCCCTGCTTTAGTTTCTTCTTGATCGATGATTCTTTTTTTTTTTTTTTAAAGTAGGCTCCGCAACCAACATGGGGCTTGAGCCCACGACCCCAAGATCCCAAGATCAAGAGCGGTACTGACTGAGCCAGCCAGGAGCCCCTAATTCATTTGCTTTCATTCTATCTCATTCATAGAAGCTTTGCGGCAGCAAGTCTTCCTCTGAGTGCTAGTTTAAATTATTTCAGAATTGACATATAATATCTATTCCTGTGTTCTAAAAACTATAATTATCTCAGTTTGTTTCCTCTTTCACCAGAGAGAGATTTAAGAAAGATTTTTTTGGAGTTTCCCAGTGGAACTGGCTTTTAGTTCTCTAACACACCCCCTTTGGTTGCTCTGTGACCAGGAAGTTTCACCTGTAGTGTGTCCAGCCTTTAGAACTTACTGAGATGTTTGCTTGTGGCCATTTTGCATGTTCCAGTGGTGCTTGAAAATAAGATGCCTTTTGTCCTTCATGGCCATTTTGCATGTTCCAGTGGTGCTTGAAAATAAGATGCCTTTTGAACCATGTTCGTTAACCCTACTTTATTATGCGATGCACATTTTCACATCTTTACTTTTTAACATAATCTTTCGTGGACCAAGTGTTATGGGCTGAATTCTTCCTCCCCAGATCTATGTGTTGGAGTCCTAACCCCTGCATCTCAGAATGTTAGCACATCTGGAGACTAGGTCTTTACAGAGGTGATTAAATGATGTTGTTTAAGCCACCCCCCGCCCGCCGCCCTCTCCGTGATGTTTTGTTATGGCCGCCCGAGCTGACAAGGGCAGAAGGAACTGAAGTCATTATTAATGTGCATCTGTGTGTTTCTATAGAGCTCATCACATGTCAGCTTTAGACACAGCGCTGTTCTATGACTTTGTCCGTACTGTATTATCTTTGTCCATATTGTATTATCTACTACACATTCGTTAGGAATTGCCTGCAAACAAATAAGGAGAAGTGTGCCTCTTCCTGTCTTGTAAAGCCTTTTGGCTTAAATTGGTACTAAGTACTTGACTGGTACTAAGACCCTGGAGGCTTCTTGAATGGTAGTGGCGGTCTGCTGGGATATCCCCATCCCTTCATTTTCAACCTTTCCAGATCACTCAGGGTGGCGCTTTTCTGATGATGCATTCAAGAAATCTTTTTAAAAGTAGAGGACCTGAACCCGTTGTGTTCATTCCCATGACAAGATGATCTTGTTTCTGCACCGTGTGTCCTATGCGTGCAGGCTCACAGTTGTATGGGTTGTTTCTTTCACTGCGTGATTGGTTTGCTTTACTTTGCTTTTTGTGTAGTTATCCTTTTTTTTTTTAAAGGTTTGTTTTATTTGAGAGAGAGAGTGGGAGCGGCAGAGGGGGAGAGGGAGAATCTCAAACAGACTCCCAGCTGAGTGCAGGGCTCTATCCCACGAACCCCAGATCACAACCTGAGCCGGAACCAAGAGTCAGACGCTCCACCCACTGAGCCGCCCAGGTACGCCTTGTGTAGTTTTTATCCAGGGAAGCTTGTTACCTTCGTAATGACAGCTCATGTAATGCAGAGAAGGCATCCCTTCTTCTTACATTTGTAGCAGCCTATGTTGGCTCCCCCAGATGAGTGTCTCCCCCCAACCCTCCCTCTCCACCATCACCCACCTGACTTTGTTATCTCAGCACGAGGATGAATGTGCATGCCTCTCTTGCTTGGTTTGCAGCTCTATTTGATTTCTTTTGGCTCTCCACCATTATAGATGAGAATCAGTGGATTCATTCTACCTCGTATTTTCCTTCCTGCTTCCCTCCACAGTTCTGGTTAGTTGTATTGTTCCTACCCTGCCCAGGATACAGAAATGCTGCATTCCCTTCTAGCTCCCTGGTGCCCCCACTCTTGCCAGCCCCCCCCCCACCTCACTTACGTCTGGACGGGGGAAAGTTTCCTTCTAGTAGCTTCCTCAAAAAGGACTTATAGAAACAATAGCTCCTGGGTCCTTGCTTGTTAAAAACCATTTGCAGCCTTTATACTTAAAGTTTGGCTTGTATAAAGAAAGGCTTCCTTTTGTTTCCAAACCCGCCCCTCCCTTCTTTCTTTCGTACCTTATGGCATGCTCTTACTGCTTTCTGGCTTTGAACATTGCTTTGGAGGAAACTGACACCAGCTTTCTATCCCCCTCCTATTTCATATGACTTGACCTGTTTTCTCTAGCTGCCCTGAAGACTCTTCTTTATTTTTTTCCTAAGATTTTATTTATTTGAGAGAGACAGCATGTGAGAGAGAATGAGCAGGAGAGGGTGGTGGGGGGCAGAGGCAGAGGGAGAAGCAGATTCCCCATTGAGCAAGGAGGCCAATGAGGGACTCCATCCCAGGACCCTGAGATCATGACCTGAGCCAAAGGCAGACGCTTAGCTGACCGAGCCACCCAGGCGCCCCTGCCCTGAAGATTCTTATCTGTAAAGCCTTATAACTGGGGCATGTCTCATGCTGACCATTTGGGGTCAAGGAAAATTAAATGTTTCTGCTTTGGCCCCCACTTTTAGGTGAACTTCAATTATGCATATGTTAGCTCTGCCTTGCTTGTCTTTTGTAGCCATCATTATATAATACTTTAGAAATATTGCCTTTTTCCATAAATGTTTTACTGGCCTCATTTCTATCTGCCTTGTTGCTTCCTGCATTTTCATGAGCTTCTCTTTTCCCTGGTGTGTCTTCTGATGGTTTTGTCTTTTTCCTCTGTGTCTTTCTTGATTTCGGTCAGTTTGGATTTCATCTCCTATTATTTTGCTATGCTCCCCACATTTTTGCATTTCTTCATTTGGAGCCTCTTTCACCAGAGGAATTGCTTCAATGGGCTGTCTTGTGTGTGTGTGTGTGTGTGTGTGATGACATGCACACTCATATTTGTCATCTGCTCTCTGAAGACCTTTTTCCGGCAAGTGCTCTTCATGGGATGGTGTGCTTGGCCACATTCTTCCACGTGTTATTTTTTATAACATCTCCTCATCAGTTCTGAAGTAGATTTCTTTTTCAAAGCACTTACTCGCCCACCGGGGAGCGGGGGACCAGCGCCTGCAGGAGGTTCCCATGGGGCAGAGCACGCAGGTTTCACATAATCTGCTGGCTTTCATGCTTCTCATAGTCCCTCTTGTCTGCCGCCAGAGAGGCAGACTGTTCTCTGGAAATATGGAGCATATGTGTGCTCGCTCTTCTGATTCCCTGAGGAGGACCCCCTGCCCTTTGTGGGAAAGAAGGAACAGGACTCTTACACCTCAGGACCAGTCCCTTGTCTGTGGACATGGATGCCTTCCAGTGCCTTCCTAAGGCTGGCTGCTGCTGGAACCAAGGACCTTGAGCCATCCTTCACCCCTGTATTTCTTCCCCAGGACCTCTGCCCTCGCTCAGCTGCATTTGGCAGCTCCTGTGCATTCTTTGAAGTCTGCGGTTTATCTCTTCCTCCGAGTTTCACTAAAAATGTGGAGTTCCGAGGTTTGTGGTTCACTGTGTTTCTTTTATTTTTCTTATTTCGCCTCTGTGATTTTCCGGGGCAAGGAGGGGGCGGGGTTGCAGACTTACGTGCCCTGCTCACACTGGGAGTCTGGCCTTCAGCTTTTATTGTATATATTTTTATATCATTCCAAGGTTTTCTTGGCTTTTTGGTTTTTTGTGTTTTGTTTTTGCTTTTGTTTTTTTGCTACAGGAATGTTTTAGTTTGGGTATTTAAATATTTTTAAACTCTTTTATAGAAACTTGGATAAAGATTTCTTACAAACATATTCGTTGTTGTGTTTGTCAAGGTGGAAAACAGTGGAAGTGATCAAAGTGCCCAGCAGTAAAGGAATAGACAAATTGCCACATACCCGTGGGGTGGAATGTAAGGCGGCTCTTAAAAATATATGTTAGGGGTGCCTGGGGGGCTCAGTCAGTTAAGCATCCAACTCTTGATTTCGGCTCGGGTCATGGCCTCAGGGTCGTGCTCTGCACTGGGTGTGGGGTCTGCTTGAGATTCTCTCTCTCTCCCTCTGCCCCTCACCCTGCTCACACACACTCTCTCTAAAAATAAAATATATATATATTTTTAAATAATTTTAAGGAGGGAAAATGATTATATTAAGGGAAAATGGTATAAATCGTCTATGTAGTGAGATCACAATTTTATTTTATTTTTTTAAGATTTTATTTATTTATTTGAGAGAGAGTGAGCCAGGGGAGGGGCAGAGAAGCAGACTCCCCGCTGAGCAGGGAGGCGGACATGGCACTCGATCCCAGGACCCTGGGATCATGACCTGAGCTGAAGGCAGACGCTTAACCTACCGAGCCACCCAGGCGCCCGAGATCACAATTTTAAACGTACACACACACACACACACACACACACACACACACACACACACACACGAGACCAAACACTGGAAAGAAATGCACCAAAAAGTTGGAGAAGTTATCTGTAAAAGAATTACAGGTGATTTAAACTCTTCTTTAGCAAATTATTTTATTTCCTTTTTTATTATTATAGTTCCTAAATATATTTTTATAATCAGAAGATACTATTAAAAAATAAATTTGGAAACCTTGCCCATTATTGTCTTGCGCCCTCTCGCTCAATCCCACTCCTACTTCCTTCTCGGTCTTGGTCCATGGCAGCCCCACCCACCCACAGCTTGGGCAGGAAACTGAGTCATTCTCACCTCTTCCTGCTCCTTCATTCCCCCCGCCATGGGTCTTTAATCCTTTTGGCTCTACCTTCTAGAGCCTTCATACTGTTCCACCTTCGCTAGGGTTGCTCTAATGATCTGTCTTCTAGGCTCCTGAGTTGGTTTCCTTATTCGTCTCCTGGCCCTCTGCCTCGCTCCCCTTAAAACCACCTTCTCTCTGGGGTGGATCACTCCCAGCCTAAACGCTCCCCTAGCCCTGCTGCAGCTGCAGGAGGAGAATCCAAATTCAAGCACTCAAGGCCAGCCTCAGTCTGACCCGAATCTACCTCTCCCATGACACACCTGTCACACTCCAGTGTCTAGGGTACCCTGCCTTCTGGCACCAGACCCGGAGTCAGGAATGACCATCAAATTATGTAATAACAGACTCCAAACCACCGAACAGACACGGGTCGTGTCAGCTGCTGTGGGCTGGCTGGAGTTGCCCCTCCGAGAGTGTAGCAGGTGCTTACTAGACGTGGCTGGAGTGCACGATGCCTGGAGAACCCAGTGCCAGACGGAACCGGTTCGAAGCCATGCTAGGAAATGGTGACTTGCCCTAGCCTAGAAGTGTGGAAGAATAGGAACCCCAGGTTCCTGCGTGGCGACCATTATCGTACCCAGTTCCTGTGCTGATCGTTTGAGTGGTGTTAGGGTCGGGAAATGCCCGTGTTCTATTATCTCCGGGCTTGCTTTCTCTGCGCTCCACATTGTCCTTGGAGCCCTCTGACAGCTTGGTGACGCAGTTGGCGTGGACAGCGTCCCTGCGTTCTAGGAAACAGAGCGTCTGTCCTCTCCGTTGGTGTCTGGAGACTTTTCCATGAGGATATCCAAATTCATACTCCTCTCCGCAGTGGGATGAGACTGGTCCCTTGACTTCGAATATTATTTGTTATACCCTGGCTAGTTTTAGAGGCATCTGCTTGTTTGTTAAGATTGATTTTTTTCGGGGCGCCTGGGTGGCTCAGTCGGTTAAGCGTCTGCCTTCGGCTCAGGTCATGATCTCAGGGTCCTGGGATTGAGCCCCGCATCGGGCTCCCTGCTCCGCAGGAAGCCTGCTTCTCCCTCTCCCACTCCCCCAGCTTGTGTTCCCTCTCTTGCTGTGTCTCTCTCTGTCAAATAAACAAATAAAAGCTTTTAAAATTTTTGATTTTTTTCTTCTGAGTGTCAGGTATTTTGCAAACAGTTGCTTCATTTCCTTGGCCCGTTTTTCACTCGCCCCGCCAGAAGAGCACAGATGCTTTCGCAGGTCGGCTGAACTCTGCATATGTGAGGAAGAAGGTGCAAGGCGAAGTTCCCGTCCACGGCCCCGCAGGCCAGGCCTTAGAAGAGCAGAGGTCTCTGCTGAGAGTCCGTGGGTCGGTATCTTGTTTATTGACTGCACTCCATGCGCTGGACACGTAAACACCAGTGCAGCAGAGGAGAAAGAGGGGTGGGAGAGCCAGAAGCCTGCAGTCCCCGCTTGCTGGCCCCTTAGAAGGAGAGATGGAACAAGAGTAGTAGTTTTCAGACCTCTCTTGGCTCTCACTTACCTGCCCCGTGCACGTTCCCATAATGGCCCCAGACTCTGCCCCCAAGACTGTAGATACTCTTTGCACAGAATTCTCTGGGTCAGGGCTTCTCAGGGTTTTATATAACATGAATCACGCTGCGATCCTGTTGAAATGCACATTTGGATTCCGTGTGGGGGTGGGGACAAGCTACCAGTGATATGGTCCGCTCCATGGGGTCTCCCTTAAAGTAGCAAAGCCTGGAGTACACCCTCACCCCCAAGCCCACCTTCAGGAAACACACTACTGCTGCTCGTCCTCAGACCCCAGCCAGGCCTCACCTCCCACTGGAAGGCCGTCTCAGCAGGACCTGAGATGGGCTGAAGACTAAGCACTCTCCCCATGAGGATGTTGCTTAGCTTGGCCTGTGTCCCAGCCTGACTGGGGGAAACTGGCCACGGGACCCTGCACCATGCCTGGCTTGGGAAAGATGATGACTCTGATCTGTTCCAGATCAGCCAATGCATGGTGGCTTGTCTGAATTTCGCTTTTTACAACCCCATGAAAACATTTTGAATCCCTAGATAGTAAACATCTTCAGTGTAGGAGGGGTGTGTGTGGAGATCCATTCTAGTACCATGCACGTGGCAAAAACCCGTCGGTTTCACTGAGGAATCCCTGTACCCTGCCAGCCCCTCCCACACCCCCACACCCACCCACGCTCCCATCCCTGTACCTAGCAGGGATCCAGCGCTTTGCTTTGAACTGACCTAACCCTCCCGAAGGAAGAAGGCCATGAGCCTGGGTCATACCTGTCATGGACTGGGCGGCCTGTCTCGCTATTCCTGACATGGGCAGCCCCACCTCAGCTGTCAAGAAGCCCTTTGTTCCCCTTGACTTTTAAAACCGGCCCCCATACCAGGCCTCAGGCCTGCCTCAGCTGTGCGAGCGGAGGAGGGATGGGGCCCCTCTGGCAACCCCTCCCTGGAAGATGGGGTGGCAGCTCAGGTCTACAAGACTTTGCTTTTGCTCACCTCTGTCCCAGCACGTGCGGAGCATGCTGCCCGACAGATGGCGGTTAACTCAGAAACTATCCTTTCACTGAATATACAAATGAATGGATGGATGAAAGCATTCGCTAAGCTGAGCTCTTAGAAGAAATAGGGAGTGTTAACACGAGCACTTTCTAGTATCTATGAAAAAGAAGAGAGTGAATCCAAGCGACAGCACTGCCCCCTAGCAATGGGGCATTGGGAGGAGGGAGACACCCTCTTGGAAACCCCAAGAGTTTCCAACTTTCCAAAAAGCAGGTAAAGATAAAATGAATCAAGTCATCAGAGGAAGAAGGAAGGGGTGGTTCCTGCAGTTATGAAAATAAACCTGCTGCTTCTCTACCTTGTTTGCTTATTCCTTTATTCAGTCAAATATTTAGGGAGTGGGGGCTCTGGTCCAGGTCCTGTCCGAGGCCCCGATGATTCAGCTGTGAATCAGTCAAAGACGGTGTCCTCATGCAGCTTGCAGTCCAGCAGAGAAGGGTTACACTCCAGGTAATAAGCAAGTTCACAATAAAGTGCCTAAAGTACCGCCAGGGAGTGCTCAGCGCTGTGGGGGATGGGAGAAGGCCTGGGGTTGGGGGTGGGGGGCGGTGCGCCTGCTTGGATAAATATCACGGGGCCACGGGGCCACCATCTCGTTTCCTCATATCCCCACAGGCCGCCCTTTCGTGGCTCCCCCTGCCCTTCAAAGCTAACCTTGACATCGCTGTCCCAGCCAGCTCGCACCTGCACCGATGTCCGGGGAAGGCCCGTGGGCGCTCCAGGACCGGTTCTGCCTGGAGATAGAGTGGGGGGGGGGGGAGGGCGGCTAGCAGGCTTGCCCTCTGCTCCCCAGCAGCTCGGCAGTGGCTCTGCCCGCCCCGCTGTGCCCTGATGGCCCTGGCCAGGGCGGGGTCGGCCCCTGCCACGCTTCGCTCACCCTTACCCGGCTAAGCGGGCAGCCCCCTCCACACACCCGGAAGCAGTGGCCTCCCAGGACCGTCGTCTGCAGGGTGTCTAGGGGGGAGATGTGGAGGAACAGGTTGTCCGGGACAGCACCGGACTTGCTCACCCGGTTTCCTGGTTATGATAGTCATTAAGGTTCCTCTCCTTCCGCCAGCGCCACCCACGGCCCTCCCATCCAGCAAGGCCCACCTTGGGTCCCCCCTGGGTGCCCCCCAGGTCCGCCCTCTCGCCGGCCCTCCCTGCCCTCCCGCTGTCCCACTCGCCCTGCGGAGCTCTGCGGCAAGGAACCGAACCACCACAGCGTCCTTGTCTGGGAGGTTCCGGTGCCCCGCCCGCCCCGCGTCCCTTCCACACTCACCCTCCGTGGCTCTGCTCTCACATTGGCTGGAGGCACATGGTGCCTTGCTGGTTTCCATAGACCGACTGCTTCCAGGGGAACACCGCACCGGCGCCCTGGCGGTATTTCTCCAACGCGCACGTGACTCCCCAGGGATCTTGTGACAATGAGGATCCCACTTCCCGTGGGGTGGGCGGGGGGGGGGGCTGCGGTTCTCACGAGCTCCTGGGCTCCCGGGTGGTGCAGCAGCTGCGATGACCCTCAGTGTCAAATGCCACAGTAGCCTCTCTCCCCCTGTCCGTCGTTATCAAATTCCCGCGCTCTCCACCCGGGGCTGCTTTGCCTGGGCAGGGAGACATCTGTGGTGGTCACAACAGGGTCGTAGCCCACTGGCCTACGAGTACAGGGAGATCCGGGGTGCTGCTAGCTGTCCCACCCTGTCCAGGACAGCCCCACGGCAGAGAAATATCTGGCCCCAAACATTAATAGTGCCCAGGTTGAAAAACCCTACCTACCAACTCAGTAGGATCTAATCGTGCTTATACATTCAAGTTACCTAGCGTTTTTGTAAAAATATCACTTGTACTCTCCAGATCCACTTGTGGTTCCATTGTGCAACCCCAGCTGAGAAGCAGTCCTCCCCCCCCCCCCCCCCCCCCCGCATTTACTGTAGCGATGGAAGCCGTAGGCTGGGGAGGGTCGGTATGTGGGAACTTTTCATACACCCTACAGTTGCATGGCCTCCGTGTTTGTTGTTTTTTTTTTTTTAATTAACATATCACGTATTATTTGTTTCAGGGGTACAGGTCTGTGATTCATCAGTCTTACACAATACACAGCGCTCACCATAGCACATACCCTCCCCAATGTCCATCACCCAGCCACCCCATCCCTCCCACCCCCCACCACTCCAGCAACCCTCAGTTTGTTTCCTGAGATTAAGAGTCTCTTATGGTTTGTCTCCCTCTCTGATGACTTCCCATTCAGTTTTCCCTCCCTTCCCCTATGATCCTCTGTCTTGTTTCTCAAATTCCACATATCAGTGAGATCATATGATAATTGTCTTTCTCTGATTGACTTATTTCACTTAGCATAACATCCTCTAGTTCCATCCACACCATTGCAAATGGTAAGATTTCATTTTTGATGGCTGCATAATATTCCTGTGTGTGTGTGTGTGTGTGTGCGTGTGTGTGTGTGTGTGTGTGTGTGTAACACCACACCTTCTTTATCCATTCATCTGTCAATGGACATCTTGGCTCTTTCCATATTTGGCTATTGTGGACATTGCTGCTATAAACATTGGGGTGCAGTTGCCCCTTCGGATCACTCCATTTGTATCTTTGGGGTAAATACCCAGTAGTGCAGTTGCTGGGTCGTACAGTACCTCTATTTTCAACTTTTTTTTTTAAAGATTTTATTTGTTTATTTGACAGAGAGAGAGATAGCGAGAGCAGGAACACAAGCAGGGGGAGTAGGAGAGGGAGAAGCAGGCCTCCCACCGAGCAGAGAGCCTGATGCGGGGCTCGATCCCAAGACCCTGGGATCATGACCTGAGCCGAAGACAGACGCTTAACGACTGAGCCACCCAGGCGCCCCTATTTTCAACTGTTTGAGGAACCTCCATACTGTCTTCCAGAGTGGCTGCACCAGCTTGCATTCCCACCAACAGTGTAGGAGGGTTCCCCTTTCTCCACATCCCCACCAACATCTGTCGTTTCCTGACTTGTTAATTTTAGCCATTCTGACTAGTGTGAGGTGGTATCTCATTGAGGTTTTGATTTGGATTTCCCTGATGCCGAGCGATGTTGAGCACTTTCCCCTGTGTCTGTTGGCCATTTGGTTGTCTTCTTTGGAAAAATGTCTGTTCATGTCTTCTGCCCATTTCTTAATTGGATTCTTTGTTCTTTGGGTGTTGAGTTTGATAAGTTCTTTATAGATTTTGGATACTAGCCCTTTATCTGATATGTCATTGGCCAATATCTTCTTCCATTCTGTCAGCTGTCTTTTGGTTTTGTTGACCGTTTCCTTTATGTTTTTACCCACATTGGCTGCCAGGGCGTAGAGCAGCCTGAAGACAGACCTTGTGCTTTTTGTGGTCTGCATCGTCAGGACCTGGGAAAATCCAAGGTCCTCTGTGTGCACATGTTGGGGGGTCTCAGCCTCCTCCCCGGCAGGGGCGGGGAGCCAACGGGGGCTCTGCTGCTCCCTTTCCCATAGACCAGCAGCATTTCACTTGTCGTGATTGGCTTCCCCAAGCACAGGCGCTACGGGGCGGTTTTTACTCCATTTTTATGGAAACTGTGGAGGTGAATGGTTAATAGCAGTAATCATCGTGGGATTGCTCAGGTGAGAAAATGAAGGGTGGCTAGAGAAAAGGCAGAGGCGGGATTAGGACCTAGAATTTATACATTCGAATCACATGAAATCTCCACTTTATTCCATTTTCCATACAATTCATTTGTTCATGCATTCATTCATTCAAATGCATTGAAAATTTGCTGTGTGCCAAGGATCATTTTAGTTGCCGATACACAAGTCTGGGAGAGTTCTTGCCCACAGGCCCCTCATGGACTCATGGGTGGGGAGAGGAGGGGACCAGATCATTATAATGCAGTGTGACAAGTGCCCCCGGTGGAGCACAAAGGACAGGGCCCTCACGCTACCCTCAGCCTGATTCCCACCAGCTGCACTGCTCAGATCCTCAGTGGCCCCATCTGTAAAGTGGGTGTAACAACTCTACTCTTCTGCACTGTTGTTATAAAATGAGGTCATCAAAGTAACAAATCTGAAGGAAATGTTTTATTCATCCACTCACCACCTCATTAAGACGCTGCACAGAAGAGAAGGTGAGCAGTGACCGGAAGAACTTAGAGTCAGTGGAAAAAGTGAAAACTTATTTTGTTTTTCCCTTTAGAAAGAAGGCAGAGATTTTCATTAAAAAGGTTTTGAAAATTGTCTTGTCACCTCTAAAAAGATGTATGTGTGTGTATTTAACTACTTGCCACTCTGCTGATCACTGTTTCACTTTATAAAGGAAAAGCAGCTTTTTGCTCATGTCTACAAGGAGGTTTCCATTATCAGAACAAAGTTAAGGAAGGTTCCTTGGCATGACTGCTGTGAGGCAATGTGACCAGGAAGTTTTTGCTTTGCATTCCTAATCAGGCATTCTGACTTTTGTTCTGCACGATGAGTCAAGAACAAATTAATGGTTTTATTTCTCTCAGAAAACTGCTTTCCTCCAGCCAAATCCTGTATGGATCAAACACACTGTACGTGTCAATAGTCATGATGGGAGAACTGAAGGTAGGACATCAACTCTCTTCTTGAACCCTGTGGCCTGAACTCAAATTATAATTTCCTGGTAGGAGCCAAAAGCATTCCTTTATGCAACAGATGTTCTAAAAATACTATCTTCTTATTTCTCCCATTGAACCCAACATGGGCCCTTGAAGATCAGGCCTTCAAAGAGAGATTTATACCTAACACATGGGCGTGGCAACATCACCACTGACAAGTCACTTAACCTGGCCCGCAATTTCTTCATCTGTAACACAAGGGGTTGGAGAGTGGGCTCCCCCTAACTTCCTCCTGGAAGGTTGTGTAGCCCCGGGTATGGATATCCTGCTGTTCTGGACTGAAGGCTTTTGTCCCCTCAACATTCCTATGTTGAAGCTCTAACCCCCAATGGGATGGCATTTGGAGATGGGGCCTTTGGGAGCTAATTAGGTTTAGATGAGGTCATGAGGGTTGGAGGCCTCGTGGTAGGATTAGTGCCCTTCTAAGAAGAGGAAGAGATAGCAGAGTGTTTTCTCTCTCTCTCTCTCTCTCACCCACACAGAAAGTTCATATGAACACACAGTTAGACAGCCACTGTCTGCAAACCTGGAAGAGAGACCTCCCCAAGAACCTGATCTGCAGGCACCTTGATCTTGGACGTCGCAGCCTCCATAACTGTAAGAAGATGAACTTGTACTGTTCACGTTGCCCAGTCTGTGGTATTTTGTTACAGCCTGAGCAGACTGATACAACTTCCCCGGGGCCGGGGGGGGGGGGGGGGGGAGGCAGGGGGAAGTGCTTTGAGGGAGTTGAATAACGTGAAGCCTGGCCTTTTCACCACCTTTTCATTCTAAGAGGCATTCATTCAGCACACATGTAATTGCTGAACGCTTACTGAGTGCCCCACCCAGGGCTGTGCACTGGGACGGAGAAAACGCAGGCCCTGCCTTCCAGGGACCCACAGGGATGCAGGTGCATCTGCCTGACAAGGAGGTCACAAACCCCCCTTTACACCAACTATGCAAACGTACTGCGGGGCAGGATCAGGAGAACGCACAACATTTTCACAGAAATATTTTAATACGGAGGTCCATTCTAAGGCCTTCAAGTGGAGCTCCTCATACTTTCAAAAATGAGTCATGATGATAAGGGGCTGAGGACAGCAGTGAGGAAGTGCGCCCCGGCTTGAAGAAGTGTGCGCCCGGGGATGGCTGGAGCCTGGAATGGGGCTTCACGCTACCCCACGGGGAGGGGGGGGGGCCCTTCCCAAAGGCCTGTCCTTTCCGGCACACTCTTCTCCGCCTCCGGAACTTCCCGGTGGGCCCCCTGTGCAGGGACGTTTGGCTGCGCAGTTTCAGCCACCCTAACTCCGGAAAAGCCCAGGGCAGTTTGAGGGGGTCCTGCGGCAGGGCCTCCACGCGAAGGCCGCTGTCGTCTCCTTGTGCCTCCCGGGCTCCACCCAGCAGCAGAAGTGGCGATGGAGCCCAGGGACTCCGGGGGGGGAGGCGCCGGAGAGGGGGGCGGAGCCCACCGGCCTTGGGGTGGGAGGGGCAGGAGAAGCGGCGGGAGCCCCCCGGGGGGCCGGACGACCGAGAGGGCGCCCCCCGCGGCGGGCGGGGGAGTCGACGCGCGTGCGCGGTCCGGCGGGGATGGCGCGGGCACGACGGCGCACACCGACTCCGGCACGCGGCGAGGGGCGGCGGAGGCTGGGTGAGAGGACGCGCGGCGCGGCGGGGGCGGGGGTGCGGCGCCGGCCCTCAGCTCGGTCGTCTGGGACCCGGGCTGCCCCGCACGAAGGCCGAGACGCCCGGGTTGAGAGGGACCCGCCCGGGGGCCGCGGGGACCAGGACCTCACGTCGGGGATGGGGCGCGAGGAATGGACGACCCAGGCCCGTTCTCAGCCGCCTGGGGCAGCTGGCCGCCCCGCGGGACCCCCGGGCTCGCCCCCGTGTGCGCCCTGACCCCACATGGGCAGCCGGCAGCGGAGAGCGAGCGCCTGGGGTCAGGCCCCGCCACCTCGGCTTCTCCCTGAAAGCGGGGGTACCGTTGCCCGTTTTCAGCTGGGGACTGGACACGTGGGGGGACGCCTGGAAAGGAGGAGCGGCGGCGGCGGCGGCGGGGGCCGTCGGGTGCTGTCCGGGTGAGCCAGCGGGGGACAGGGCGGCCCCGGGCGGCCGGCGTGACGTCGTCGGGACCGCGTGGCGCAGGCCGGGCTGGGCGCCGGGGCCCCCGCGGGACCCCAGTGTGGGGCGGGAGTGGTCGCGCGCCAGGACTGCGGCGACTTCCGCGACGCTTCGTCCTCTCTTCCACCACGAATGTCTTCAGTTCTCCAAGGACTCCCAAAAGAATGTGTTTGAAATGACGCGTTCCCGGGCTCCGGAACCCCCTCCCCGCCAGGCAGGGTGGTTGTCAGGAGGCTGAGGATCAGGGCTGCCATCTCCCCCGAGCCCTTCGCAGGAAGGTGGAGAAGAAAGTGGGGTGGTGCTCGTGCCCTGTGGGGTCCAGGCAGGGTGCGCTTGGCTTGATGAGTGATGGTTTGGGGGGCAGTGGCGGATAAGGGCAGCCCTGCGCAGCTGGGAACTGCCCACATATGGCAGCTGGTCCAACTTAAAAATCACTGAGTTTCAGAAATAGTTTGTTGTCTTACATTTAGCATTTTTGGACTATGAATGCGTGTGCTGTTGAGATGTTTTGTTTTGTTTTCTTTCCCAAAGGGCTTGCCTTTAAGAAACATCTTTTCTCAGGCCACCTGTGTGACTCAGTTGGTTAAGCGCTCAGCTCTTGATTTCAGCTCGGTGGTGAGACAGGGCCCTGGGTCGGTCCACTCTGTGCATGGAGCCTCCTTAGGATTCTCTCTCTCTCTCTCTCTCTCTCTCTCTCTCTCTCTCTCTCCCCCCCCATCCCTCCCTCCCCCCTGCTGCTTCTCCCCCTGCTCTTACACTGTCTCTATCTCTCTCTCTCTCTCTAAAAAAAAGAAAGAAAGAAAGAAACATCTTTTCTCATTGGAATATTCTAGGACAGGTGTCAGAGCGTGTCTGTGATAGTCCCTTAACTTTTTTCTAAATCAAAGCTGAAATTCAGCTAATTTTTCCTCTTGATTGCTTATGACAGTGAGAGACAAAATAACTCATTAAAATAATAATAGCGACCATGTATAGGGTGCCTTTTTACATCCAGCATTGTTCTGGTACCTTCTTTCTATTCTCTTATCTCTGAGAGGATTGTGAACCCCCCCACCCCCTGAATTATCTCACACCCCAGACCACCCAGCTGATGAGAGACAGAACTAGGGGATCAGGGTCAGTCTGATCCAATTTCCATGCTCTTTGTCCTAAAAATTTCAGCCACTGCATTCAGCAAAATTGTTTCATAAAAAGTGAAAACCAGCAGCAAAGGAAATGAGTTTGGGTGTTGGTTTGCTTGTTTTTATTTCTCAGGAATTTCGCATTCCGGGTGAGATGCAAGTAAACAGATCACAGGAGGGGATAAAAGTGAGGAGGAGTCACACGGCCTGGGAGGTCATTGTGAGTGTGCGTGCACCCTCCCCTGGCCCCTCAAAGACCTGGTGACCTCTCAATTTGTATACATCTTCATGAAGGGAAGCATGGCCCTCCAGGGAGGTAGGACACCTGCCTGCAGGGCCTGGGAGCTAAGAGACCCAGGTTCTAGCTTAGCGTTGTGGGCTACTCAGGTGTCCTTTGTGCACTTCTGCTGCCTCACTACAAGTGGGGTGACCCGGGATCTGGCACTGAGCTCACGGGAGCATGCGCCTCATCCGTCTCCAGGACCAGCCTGGTTTATATTACTGATTTATATTATACTTTTCGCCAAAACCTCTTTTCCAGTCTCCAGTGGACCCTCCCTTCTGGCAAATGGGCAACAATTGCTCCAATCCTTGGAACTGTTCTCTCACTTCTGTATCACTCAAGTCCATGAAAATTGGGTGCCTTTTCTCTCCACAAATGATCCACAAATGATTCACTCCCTGCATGAGGGCCTCTTCCGTGAGATGCGTGAATTCTGCTTCAGTTCCTCCCTGCCCCAGGATGGTGACCACGACCGATATGATGAAGCACAAAACATACAAAGAGACATTTTGAACTATGGGATATAAAATTCCCCAATCACAATTAGAAAAACAGTCCAAAAATTTGGACTGTTCCTCACACGTTAAGTGTCCGTTTCAGGGTGGATTTCTGTAGCTAAGGGTGTGATTCAGCTCTTGGTTTCTGTGGGCAACACCTTTTCAAATGAAAACCCCAAAGTCACCACGGATTATCTGCACAAAAGCATCTGGCACCCTCGAGAGAGTCTGCAAGTAACAACTTGACGAGCAGGAAAAACAAAACGAGTTCAGAAGCTTAGACGTACTGCCCTGGACCCTCACCTACCAGTCCTTCCTAAGAGCAATGGCTATTCATGAACAATGGCTGTACAGTCAGCATGGGACCTTCATGTGTGCGTCACCATCTGGCCCACCCAGGTTGCTCCCAGAACAAAAGGAGCACGCCCAGAAGGGCATCTGAAAGAAGGGCAGCCGGCTCCTCAGTCCACACTCTCAGCTCACCTCTCCCAGCGGCTTCTGACCCCATTCAGACTCAGAGATTTCTAAACTAAGTCTGGGCCTTCTGCCAAGCCAGAGTAGGCCCTGGATTTCTGCTCTTGGCCTGTCGCAGACAAAGGAAGCTTTTGACAGTTATGGTTTAAAAAGGGTTGAAAGTTTTACCCAGAAGTTGCCTTAACCAACCTCAGGCTTCTTCCTTTCCCTCCCCTGTCTTGCTCCAGGGCAGCCTAATGTCTTGCTTGTCATAACCCATAGCACCCCTGGCCCCCCAGCATCACCAGTGCCTTTCCGTATGACCCCATGCACAAGAGCATTTGGGGCCTCGCTGTGCATACTCTGCTCCTCTTGAGGGTTTTCCACTGGCACGCTCCTGTCTGCATGTTGGTCCTCCCTAGGGATCTGTGTTGCTGCTTCAGTTTTCAGAACTTTGCACCAGAGGGGGGAGCTGCCCAAGTCCTGGATCTTTGTCAGTTTTGTCCCCTGATGTATCTCTGGGACATAAACAGTACTTGGCATCTAGTAGCTGCTTAATAAACGTTTGGCTAATTGAATTGAATTGAACTAAGACCTTTACCTTCCCCAGAGCTCCTCTTTCTGGGTTTCTGGCCCCCTGAAAGATGAACATTTCCTCCCCCAGTGTTGGAAGAGCTCAGAAGGGTCAGCCCTTCCACTGTCCTGTGGCCTTCCCAGGAGACCTCCCAGGACATGGAGAGCCTTTTCTTTCCTTGTAGTTGGTCAGCTGGCCAGGATTCTGAACAACTTCACCCCCCAACTCAGCAGAGTCTCTGGCTACTTCAGAGCCTTATAAGATAAAGTGCAGAGTGCATAAATAATGAAATGTCTTAGGGCCTGCTAGCTTCAGGCTGTCTGTGCCAGTACATTCCATATATTCATCTAATCTCAGCAGTTCTAAAAGCGTTATAATACCATTTAATTAGCATGCCCCCAAAATGAAATACTTAGGTATAAATCTAACAAAATATGTACAAGATCTATATGAGGACTACAAAACGCTGTTGAACAAAATCAAAGAAAAACTAAATAAATGGGAAAGATACTCCATGTTCATGGATAGGAAGACTCAGTGTTGTCAAGATGTCAGTTCTTCCCAACTCTGTAGATTCAAAGCAATCCCAGTAAAAATACCAGCAAGTTATTTTGTGGATATTGACAAACTGATTCTAAAGTTTATATGGAGAGGCAAAAGACCCAGAACAGCCAACACAGTATTGAAGAACAACGAAGTTGCAGGACTAACATTACCCAAACTGAAGACTTAACTCTAAAGTTACCGTGATCAAGATAGCATGGTATTGGTGTCAGAATAGACAAATAGATCAATGGAACAGAATAAAAAACTCAGTAATAGGCCCACATAAATATAGTTAACTGACCTTTGACAAAAGAACAAAGGTAATACAGTGGAACAAAGATAGTCTTCTCAACAAATGGTCTTGGAAGAATAGAACATCCACATGCAAAAAACAAACCTAGAAACAGACCTTACACCTTTTACCAAAATCAACTCACAACTGATCCCTGAGTACGTGCACCCCAATGTTTATAGCAACAATGTCCACAATAGCCAAACTGTGGAAAGAGCCAAGATGTCCATCGACAGATGAATGGGTAAAGAAGATGTGGTATATATACACAATGGAATATTATGCAGCCATCAAAAGGAATGAGATCTCGCCATTTGCAACGACGTGGATGGAACTGGAGGGTGTTATGCTGAGTGAAATAAGTCAATCAGAGAAAGACATGTATCCTATGACCTCACTGATACGAGGAATTCTTAATCTCAGGAAACAAACTGAGGGTTGCTGGAGTGGTGGGGGGTGGGAGGGATGGGGTGGCTGGGTGATAGACATTGGGGAGGGTATGTGCTATGGTGAGCGCTGTGAATTGTGCAAGACTGTTTTTTTTTAAGATTTTATTTATTTATTTGAGAGAGAGAATGAGATAGAGAGCACGAGAGGGGAGAGGGTCAAAGGGAGAAGCAGACTCCCCGCCGAGCAGGGAGCCCGAGGTGGGACTTGATCCCGGGACTCCGGGATCATGACCTGAGCCGAAGGCAGTCGCTTAACCAACTGAGCCACCCAGGCGCCCTGTGCAAGACTGTTGAATCACAGATCTGTACTTCTGAAACAAATAATGCAACATATGTTAAGAAAAAAGAAAAAGAAGAAGATAGCAGGAGGGGAAGAATGAAGGGGAGTAAGTCGGAGGGGGAGACGAACCATGAGAGACCATGGACTCTGAAAAACAAACTGAGGGTTCTAGAGGGGAGGAGGGCGGGGGGATGGGTTAGCCTGGTGATGGGTATTAAAGAGGGCACATTCTGCGTGGAGCACTGGGTGTTATGCACAAACAATGAATCATGGAACACTACATCAAAAACTAATGATGTAATGTATGGTGATTAACATAAAAATAAAATAAAATAAAATAAAAACCTGAGCTGAGGGCAATAAAAAAAAAAACATCCCCGACATAAATGTAAATGCAAAACTATAAAGCTCCCGGAAGATAAAATAGGAGAAAACCTACATGATCTTGGGTATGGTGATGACTTTTTAAATACAGTACAAAAGGTTTGGTCCTGAAAGAAATCATTGATAAGCTGGGCTTCATTTAAAGTTAAAAATGTCTACTCTCCAAAAGACGGTGTCAAGATAATTAAAAGACAAGCCACAGTCCAGGAGAAAATATTTGCAAAAGACATGTCTGATAAGGAGCTGTTGCCCAAAATATAGAAAGAACTCTTAAAACTCAACAATAAGAAAACAAACAGCTAGTTTAAAAATGGACCAAAGGCTTTAACAGACACTTCACCAAAGAAGATATATAGATGTCAGATAAGTGGAGGAAAAGATACTCCACATCATATATCATGAGGAAATGGGAATTCAAACAATGACACCACTATACACCTATTAGAATAGGCAAAATCTAGAACACTGACAATACCAAATGCTAGTGAGGATGTGGAGCAAGAACTCTCACTCACTGTTGGTGGGAAGGCAAAAGTGGTGCAACCACTTTGGATGATTTTGGGGGTTTCGTACAAAACTAATTCTAACTATTCTTACTAAATGATCCAGCAATCATACTCCTTGGTATTTACCCAAAGTTGTTGAAAGCTTATGTCCACATGAAAACCTGCAAACAGCTGTTTATAGGGGCTTTATTGAGAACAATTTTTAAAACTTGGAAGATGTCCAAGATGTCCCGTAGTAGGTGAAGGGGTAAATGGGTGCCTCCAAACCATGGGTTACTCAGTGCTAAGAGAAATGAGCTATCAAGTTATAAAAAGATATGGAGGCAAGTTAAATACATATTGCTAAGTGAAAGAAGCCAGTCTGGAAGGGTTATAGACTGTGTGATTACAACTGTATGGCATTCTGGAAAAACCCAAACCATGGAGACGCTACAGAGATCAGTGGTTGCCAGGGGCTGGGGGAGGGAGGGATGACAGGCAGAGCACAGAGGATTTCTTAGGGCGGTGAAACTGCTCTGTAGGACACTGTACTGGTGGAAAACTGTCACTTTTGTCCAAAGGTATAGAATTTACAATCTCATGAGTAAACCCTAAACTGCGGACTCTGGGTGATTACGATATGTAAATATAGATTTATGAATTTGTGACAAATGTACCCTCTCATGGGGGATGTTGATAGTGAGGACGGCTGTGCATGTGGGGGGGGGGGGGCAGGGGTGTATGATAAACCCCTGCTTTCTGTTCAGTTTGGCTGTGAACCTAAAACTGCTCTAAAAACCTGGTTAATTAAAAAAAAGACCTAGTGTATATTTGGCTCTACGACACTGAGGTGTGGTTGCAGTCATCATCTGCTATGACTGTCCTTCATTTATGGTCCAGGTATGGTAAGAAGAAAACTGAAGTGTGTATTTATTACCTTTAGTTGGATGGCTCCTTTCCTGTTTTCTGACTTTCCTTCCTTCCAGGTTCCTGTGAATCCTCCTGTTGATGGAATGCTCCTCTCGGGCAACCTTCTACCCACCCACTTAGTATCTAAATCAGACTCTTAACACTTCCCCTTGCCATCTGTCGCCCCTCCTGATCTGTGTCTCCTTTAGTGGAATCATCAGTTCACACGTTAGTTCATGTGTGCATGTGTTCGCCAGAGGTCTGTTGAGAAACCCTTTGGCGTCAGGCTCTGTGCTAGGCACTGGGGGCCCAGCAGTGTGCAGGGTGAGGCCCTGCTTTGGTGGAGCCTATATTCTGCTGAAGGAGGCAGTAAACAGCTCCTCAAACAAGGAGAAGAACTTGGAGAGTGCTAAGGGTAGTGAAGAAGAGTAATAGGGAGAGAGGGGTGAGGCTCTGGGCTTACTCTCTTGGCTGTCCAGGGGAAGCCTCTCTGGACAGACCCCTTTGTGTGCAGGTGTAGATGTCATCATCCTCAGCTACCAGTCACAGGGGTAGAGTGACCTTCTCCTCTTTTATATCTTCTGCTCGCCGTCCATTACAGTTGACAGCACTTCTGTTGAAAATGCCTTATTCCTTGTTTACTACAATGTTCCTCTAACATCCCAGCCACCATTTGCCCCGTACTCCAGACTGAGCTCACCATCTTCCCTGTGCTCCCCAAAGATGCACCCCTTGAGTACGTATATGTTTTTTAATAGATGGCCCCAGAGTGGTAATGACTCAGGTCCTAGCAAAATGAACACAGAAATTTTTTTTAGGGTTTTTTATTTATTTATTTGAGAGAGAGAGAGAGCACAAGCAGGGAGAGGGACAGAGGGGGAGTGGCAGAGGGAGAGGGAGAAGCAGACTCCCCGCTGAGCAGGGAGCCTGACACGGGGCTCGATCCCAGGACCCCGGGATCATGACCTGAGCCGAAGGCAGATGCTTCACCGACTGAGCCACAGATATTTTCAGGACTAAATTACTTTCACTGACCTCAAGACATTTTTTCATATATCTATGTTTTTTCAAACACAATGCCCAGTGCATAGCCAATCAGGCAAAAAGCTCCGTGATCTAGAACCAGGAAAATAGCTCGCAAAGATTTCCGACAAATTGTAAGCAGTAGATGTAGACTGTTAACTAGCTAGACTAATTATGATTCACAAAATAAAAGCAGGCTTTAAGATACCTTTAGGAAACAGAAAATTATGAAAAACAATATAGCAACTTTGAAAACAATCCAAATCACATTTCTAGAAATAAAAATGTGTACAATAACAACAACAAACTCAAACGAACAGGTTTAACAGCAGATTAGATAGAGCTGAGTATGTAATTAGTGAACTTAAGGGTAAAGTCTGAAAAAGCTAAACATAGTGCAGCACAGAGAAACAAAGGATGGAAAATAAAGGGTAAGTGACGTTGAGACACAATGATGAGGTCTGACACCTGTGGAAGGAGAAGGGAAGTTCATTTCCAGAAATTTCCAGGCATTTCAACACGTTTAGTCTCCAGCCGTGCAATAAATACGAAAAACACTCGACTTAGTTGTGAAGAAGCTAAATCTAGTTCTTTAAAATAAAATTTAAGAGGTCTTATTTAGCATTTTATGTGCTGTGGATTTTTGAGATGGAGAATTCAAGTTAGCAGCCAGGTCATTCTGCAGATCCACGTAGACAGAACTTGGGGTCATGACTATAGAATACGACCATCAGGAGGCCCCGGTTGTCCTGTCACTGTGATTTCAGCAAGCAGATAAACTCAAGGAGAACATCTGCTTGGACTCACATGGAATCCTTTGGGATCCTCACTCGCTAACTGATGGCCTTTGTGACAGTTGATGCTGCACCTCACCATCCATAAGACAGTTAAGATGGCTTCCCTTTAGGCTGTGGTGAGGGTAGAAAAAGATCTCTCAGTACGGCCCCTAGAACAGAGCATGTCCCGTGCTGGGGACTCTGGCCAGGAGCAGTGACAGCAGAATCCCAAGTCTGTGTGTAAGGTGAACATGCAAAAATCACTAAGAAACCTCTGAGCAGGAGACGAGGCAGAGAAAACAGAATATAAAGTGCAGACATCAAAACAAGTACACGTGGGCCTTCATATGATGAAGGGGCAATTCAGTCAATGCTGGGAAATGATCCTTCCACAAATAGTGAGCCACCCGCTAGCCAGCCGGAAGAAACGAAGTTTGGATCTCCATCAAAATCTTGTATCGAGGGATCAAATGTTTTAGTCCAGAAATGAGAACCTAGGGGCGCCTGGGTGGCTCAGTTGGTTAAGCGGCTGCCTTCGGCTCAGGTCATGATCCCGGGGTCCTGGGATGGAGCCCCCGCCTCGGGGACTCCCAGCTCAGTGGGGAGCCTGCTTCTCCCTCTCCCTCTGCCTGCCCCTCCCCCTGTTTGTGCATGTGCTCGCTCTCTCTGTCTCTCACCCAGGCCTCAGGTGAGGGAAGAGCTGCGAAGATGAGCCAATGGGCCAGGAGGCCCAGGAACGCATGAGGGAACTGAGGGGGAGCTACGGTGTGTCAGTTTCAGGTGCGCATCCTAGAGATCCAGCAATTCTACACATTACTGTTAGCGCTCACTGCAGCTAGTTACCATCTGCCACCATACAAAGGTATTACCATATTAAACTGTACCTTCATCCCTGTGACTCACCTATATTACAAGTAGAAGTTGGTGCTTCTTCATCTCCTTCACCTAGGTCCCCCGTCCCTCCACCCCCATGCCCCTCTGGCAACCACCAGTTTGTTCTCCGTATTTATGAGTCCGTTTCTGTTTTTGTTCGTTTGTTTTTTAGATTTCACATAGACGTGAAATCATATGAGATTTGTTTTTCTCTAACTTCACTGAGCATAAATACACTGTAAGTCCATCCGTGTTGTCACAAATGACAAGATTTCAATCTCTGTTATAACTGAGTGTATTCTTTTGTACATACATACACCACATCTTCTTTATCCATTCCTCTACCCATCAACACTTAGGTTGCTTCCATATCTCGTAGGGCATATTTATTTTAAAAAATTTTAATGTAATGTGGCTTTATAGTATGCTCATGAAAATTCAGCAGTGTTTTTCTTTTATGTGTTTCCTTCTAGCCTTCTTATATGCATAAACGTCCACTTTTGTTCCTGCTTTTTCACTTAACATGCATTTAATGTATGTTTTCCATGTATATTACAAGCAATATAGAATCTTTTTAAAAAGATTTATTTATTTATTTCAGAGGAGTAGAGACAGAGAGTGTGCGCAAGCAAGCACAAGGGCAAGGGCGGGGGGGGAGAGAGAGAGAGAGAGAGAGAAGCCTCAAGCAGACTCCCTGCTGAGCAGGGAGCCCAATGCGGGGCTCCATCTCAGGACCCTGAGATCATGACCTGAGCTGAAGGTAGATGCTTAGCTGACTGAGTCACCCAGGTGCCCCAGTAATATATAATCTTGATAACAATCATTTTAAGTTCCTGAGTAGAGTTCCAAGTGTTTAAACAGTAATTTATTTAAATAGTCATTCTGCCTTTTATTAACCTCATAGACTGCTTTACATTTTTCACTGTTAATATACATAGCATTTTCTCTCTAGAAAAAAAATAGTATAGATCAGAAATGGAAATTATGTCTTTTTTTTAAGATTTTATTTATTTGTTTGAGAGACAGAGTGAGCGAGAGAGAGACAGAGGGTGAGAGAGAAGCAGACTCCCACTGAGCAGGGAGCCTGACGATGTGGGGCTCGGTCCCCGGACCCTGACATCATGACCTGAGCCGAAGGCAGACACTTAACTGACTGAGCCACCCAGCCACCCTGTATTTTTTTATTTTTAAATAATGGAGGCTGCTGGGGGGGAATTTTAGTAGCCATGTTTGTTATAAACCTGCTGAGAGTGGGGAATGCGGTTGGGATGCAAGTGATGGGAGCAAAATCCAAACAAACCCTGACTTAACCAAGGAAGGGAAAACCTTATACACTGAAAACTATAAAACATTGCTGAAAGGAATTAAGGAAGTGACCAATAAATGAAAAGACATCTGTTGTTTGCAGATTGGGAGGTTTAATGTCGTTAAGCTATCAATACCACCAAAAACAGTCTACAGATTCAGTGCAAGCCCTATCAAAATCTTGATGATGTTTTTTTGCAGAAATAGAAAAATCCAACCTAGGGGCGCCTGGGTGGCTCACTTGGTTAAGCGTCTGCCTTCAGTTCAGGTCATGATCTCAGGGTCCTGGGATAAAGCCCCACATCAGGCTCCACACTCAGCGGAGAGTCTGCTTCTCCCTCTACCTCTGCCCCTCCCTGCCCCACCTCGTCTTCTCTCTCTCTCTCAAATAAAATCTTAGAAAAAAATAATAATAATCCAACCTAAAATTCCTCTGGAATCCAAAGGGACTCTGAGTAACCAAAACAATCTTGAAAAAGAAAAAGTTGGAAGGCTCACACTTCCTGATTTTGAAACTTATCATAGGGCGCCTGGGTGGCTCAGTTGGTTAAGCGACTGCCTTCGGCTCAGGTCATGATCCTGGAGTCCCTGGATCAAGTCCCGCATCGGGCTCCCTGCTCGGCAGAGAGTCTGCTTCTCCCTCTGACCCTCCCCCCTCTCATGTGCCCTCTCTCATTCTCTCTGTCTCAAATAAATAAATAAAATCTTAAAAAAAGAAAATTATCATAAAGCTACAGTAATCCAGTCGTACTGGCATAAAGACAGATTCCATATATATCCATGGAATATACCTGAGAGCCCAAAAAGAAACCCTTGCATATATGGTCAAATGATCTGTAACACGGGTGCCAAGACCATTCAATGGGGAAAGGATGGTCTCTTCAACATGTTGGGAAAACTGGACATCCACATCGAAAAAATGTAGTTAGGCTCTTCCCTAGCACCATATACAAAAAAACTGACTCAAAATGGGTCAAGGACCTTAATGTAAGTCCTAAAACTGTAAAACTCCTAATAGGAAACATAGGAGAAAAACTTCATAACACTAGATTTGGTAATATCTTGGACATGAGACCAAAAGCATAAGCAACAACAGCAACAAAAATAGATAAATGAGACTATATCAAACTTAAAAACCGTGCATCATAGGACACAATTAGCAGAGTGAATAGAGCACCCTATGGAATCAGGGAATATATTTGCAAATATCTGATACATGCAAATACATCTGATAAGGAACTAATACCCAGAATATTTAAAGAACCCATACAACTCAGCAACAACAACAAAACCAGACTATAAAATGTGCAAAGAACGGGAACAGACCTTTCACCAAAGATGATACACAGATGGCCGACAAGCACAGGTGATGCTCAACATCACTAAGAATTAGAGAAATGCGAATCACACCACAGTGAGATACCCATTAGGATGGCCACTATGTAAAAATTTAAAAAGCAAAAACAAAACATGTTGGTGAGGATGTGGAGAAATTGAAATACTTGTACACTGTTATTAGGAATATAAAATGGGGCAGCCACTGTGGGAAACTGCATAATGTTTCCTTAAAAACTTAAAAATAAAATTACCATATGATCCAGCAATCTCTATTTCTGGGTATGTACCCAAAATAATTGAAAACAGGGTCCCGAAGAGATGTACATCCATGTTCATAGCAGCATTATTCACACCAGTCAAGAGCTGGAAATAACCCAAGTGTTCATCAACAAATAAATGGATAAACAAAATGTGGAGTATACACATAATGGGATATTATTCAGCCTTAAAAAAGGATGAAATGCTGTCACATGCTACAACATGGATGCACCCTGAGGACTTTATTCTCAGTAAAATAGGCTAGTCATAAAAAGACAAATAGTGTATGTTCCAGTTGGGTGAAGTTCTTTTCTTTCTTTTTTCTTTATTTTATTTTTCTTTATTTGAGAGAGAGCACAAGCAGGGGGAGCAGCAGAGGGAGAGGGAGAAGCAGGCTCCCCTCTGGGATCATGACCTGAGCCGAAGGCAGATGCTTTAATCAGCTGAGCTACCCAGGCGCCCCTTCGGTGAAGTTTCTAAAGTAGTTGAATTCATAGAAACTAGGTAGGATGGTGGTTTCCAAGAGCTGGGGGTGGGGGAAGGGGAGTTGATATTAATGCGGACCAAGTTTCAGTTTTGTAAGACAAATAGGTCTTAAGATCTGTTGCACAACAATGTGAATACACTCAACACCCCTGAACTGTGCACTTAAATGTAAATTATTTTTAAATTTGGAAAAGATAGTAAATTTTATGTTATGCATTTTTTTTACCACAATCAAAAAGAAAATGAAGGGGGGGGCGGAGCAAGATGGCAGAGGAGTAGGAGACCTGAATTTCGTCTGGTCTCAGGAGTTCAGCTGAATAGGGATCAAACCATTCTGAACACCTACGAACTCAACAGGAGATCAAAGAGAAGAACAGTAACAACACTCTGAACAGAAAAGCGACCACTTTGTGGAAGGTAGGACGTGCGGAGAAGTGAATCCGAGGCGATATTCGGGAGGTTAGACGGCGGGGGGGGGGGCCTCCGTCGGCCGCTTCTGGCAAGTGATAGAGCCGCGGAGCACAAAATTGGAACTTTCCGCTGAGGGACGTCACTCCAGTGGCTAAGCGGGGGGTGGAACCCTCGCGGGACAGTGTGGTCTCAGGACCCCCGGGGTCACAGAAAGACCGGGGGTGCCTGAGTGCGGCAGAGCTCCCAGGGATCGGAGCGGGGAAGCCGGCTGCAGAGACGGAGCCGAGGCGCGGGCTCTCAACTCGGGGTTGTCATAAACCGTGATCCGCAGCACAGCTGGGCCACTGCTCCTCCAGCAGGGACCCAACAGGCGGCAGATCCGGGGAGACTCCCCTTCCTCCCCCGGGAGGAGCGGCGCGGGAGCGCACCGCAGGGATCTGCTGGGTTTGGAGACTCCACACAGGGTCGGGTGCCAGAGATACAAACGCTCGGTCACTAGCCAGGTGAGCACGGAGTGCGGCCGGAGACCGGGGAGACGGGAGGGACTGCTTTTCTCTGGGGGCGCACTGAGGAGCGGGGCCCCGAGTTCTCAGCTCCTCCGGGTGGAGATTGGGAGGCCACCATTTTCACCCTGGTCCTCCAAAGCTGTACCGAGAGCTTGCAGGGAACAAAAGCTCCTGAGAGCAAACCCGAGCAGCTTGCTTACCCCGGACTGACGAGGGCGGGGCAATTCCGCCTCCGGCAAAGACATTTGGGAACCAGGGCAACAGGCCCCTCCCCCAGAAGATCAGCACGAACAGCCAGCAAGCCAAGACCGAGTTTACCGATCAAGGAGAACGGGAGAACTCCAGCGCTAGGGGAATACTGCACATAGAATTCATGGCTTTTTTACCAGGATTCATTCGTTTTTCAAAGTTAATTTTTTAACTGTTTTTTTTTTGAATTTTTCTTTTTCCCTTTTTCAAACAACATCTTATCAATCCCTTTTTTAAAAAAAACTTTTTTATTTTTCATTTTTAGAGTCATATTTTTATCCCTTCGTAGTAGTTACCCTTATTTTTGGCATATATATATAAGTTGTTCTCTCTTTAAAATTTTGAGATACAATTTCTTCTAACAGATCAAAATATACCCTAAATCACTAGTGTATGGCTTTGTTCTAGTCTTCTGCCTGATCACATTCTCTCCCTTTTTTTTTCTTTTTTTTCTTTTTTGTTTTTCTTTTTAAATCTTCTTCTTTCTTTTTAAAAAACAACTTCTTATCTTATCAATTCCTTTTATAAAATCTTTTATAATTTTCATCTTTACAGTCATCTGCCATCCCTTCATTGTATCAACCCTTATTTTGTACATATATAAGTCTTTCTTCCTTTAAAATTTTAGCAGGCACTTTCTTCTAACAGACCAAAATATGCCCAAAAGCTAGTGTGTGGCACTGATCTATGCACTAGCCTGATCATATTTGATCATATTCTGTTTTTTTTTTTTGTTTTTGTTTGTTTTTATCTTTTTCTTTTTCCTTTTTTTTTTTTCTTTTTTTCTCTCTTCTTTCTTTCGCTTTCTTGTCCCCTGGTTTCAGGTCTTTTCTGATTTGTATAGAGTATATTTGCTGGAGACATTGTTAACCTGTTAGCATTCTGTTCTCTCATTCATCTGTTCTCCTCTGGACAAAATGACAAGATGAAAAAAATCACCTCAGCAAAAAGAACAAGAGGTAGTACCGTCTGCCAGGGACCTACTCAATACTGACAGTACGATGTCGGACCTAGAGTTCAGAATCATGACTTTAAAGATACTAGCTGGGCTTGAAAAAAGCGTGGAAGTTATTAGAGAAACCCTTTCTGCAGAAATAAAAGAACTAAAATCTAACCAAGTCGAAATCAAAAAAGGCTATTCATGAGGTGCAATCAAAAATGGGGGCACTAACTGCTAGGATAAATGAGGCAAAAGAAAGAATCAGCGATATAGAAGACCAAATGATGGAAAATAAAGACGCTGAGAAAAAGAGAGAGAAACAACTACAGGATCACGAGGGCAGAATTCGAGAGATAAGCGATACGATAAGATGAAACAACATTAGAATAATTGGGATCCCAGAAGAAGAAGAAAGAGAGAGAGGGGCAGAAGGTATATTGGAGCAAATAATAGCAGAGAACTTCCCTAATGTGGGGAAGGAAACAGGCATCAAAATCCAGGAGGCACAGAGAACCCCTCTCAAAATAAAAATAGGTCAACACCCCGACATCTAATAGTAAAACTTAGGAGTCTCAGAGACAAAGAGGAAATCCTGAAAGCAGCTCGGGAGAAGAGATATGTAACCTACAATGGTAGAAACATTAGATTGGCAACAGACCTATCCACAGAGACCTGGGAGGCCAGAAAGGACTGACATGATATCTTCAGAGCACTAAACGAGAAAAATATGCAGCCAAGAATACTATATCCAGCTAGGCTGTCATTGAAAATAGAAGGAGAGATAAAAAGCTTCCAGGACAAACAAAAACTAAAGGAATTTGCAAACACAAAACCAGCCCTACAAGAAATATTGAAAGGGGTCCTCTAAGCAAAGAGAGAGCCTAAAAGCAGAATAGATCAGAAAAGAACACAGACAATATACAGTAACAGTCACCTTACAGGCAATACAATGGCACTAAATTCATACCTTTCAATAGTTACCCTGAATGTAAATGGGCTAAATGCCCCAATCAAAAGACACAGGCTATCAGAATGGATTAAAAAACAGGACCCATCCATATGCTGTCTGCAAGAGACTCATTTTAGACCCAAAGACACCCCCAGATTGAAAGTGAGGGGGTGGAAAACCATTTACCATGCTAATGGACACCAAAAGAAACCTGGGTGGCAATCCTTATATCAGACAAATTAGATTTTAAAACAAAGACTGTAATAAGAGATGAAGAAGGACACTATATCCTACTTAAAGGGTCTATCCAACAAGAAGACCTAACAATTGTAAATATCTATGCCCCTAACGTGGGAGCAGCCAATTATATAAGGCAATTAATAACAAAAGCAAAGAAACACATTGACAACAATACAATAATAGTGGGGGACTTTAACACCCCCCTAACTGAAAAGGACAGATCATCTAAGCAAAAGATCAACAAGGAAATAAAGACTTTAAATGAAACACTGGACCAAATGGACTTTATAGACATATTCAGAACATTCCATCCCAAAGCAACAGAATGCGCATTCTTCTCTAGTGCCCATGGAACATTCTCCAGAATTGATCACATCCTAGGTCACAAATCAGGTCTCAACCAGTACCAAAAGATTGGGATTATTCCCTGCATATTTTCAGACCACAATGCTTTGAAACTAGAACTCAATCACAAGAGGAAAGTCGGAAAGAACTCAAATACATGGAGGCTAAAGAGCATCCTACTAAAGAATGAATGGGTCAACCAGGAAATTAAAGAAGAATTAAAAAAAATTCGTGGAAACCAATGAAAATGAAAACACAACTGTTCAAAATCTTTGGGATACAGCAAAGGCAGTCCTGAGAGGAATGTATATAGCAATACAAGCCTTTCTCAAGAAACAAGAAAGGTCTCAAATACACAACCTAACCCTACACCTAAAGGAGCTGGAGAAAGAACAGCAAAGAAAGCCTAAACCCAGCAGGAGAAGAGAAATAATCAAGATCAGAGCAGAAATCAATGAAATAGAAACCAAAAGAACAGTAGAACAGATCAATGAAACTAGGAGCTGGTTCTTTGAAAGAATTCACAAGATCGATAAACCCCTGGCCAGACTTATCAAAAAGAAAAGAGAAATGACCCAAATCAACAAAATCATGAATGAAAGAGGAGAGATCACAACCAACACCAAAGAAATACAAACAATTATAAGAACATATTATGAGCAACTCTATGCCAGCAAATTAGATAACCTGGAAGAAATGGGTGCATTCCTAGAGATGTACCAACTACCAAAATGGAACCAGGAAGAAATAGAAAACCTGAACAGACCTATAACCACTAAGGAAATTGAAGCAGTCATCAAAAATCTCCCAACAAACAAAAGCCCAGGGCCAGATGGCTTCCCAGGGGAATTCTATCAGACATTTAAAGAAGAATTAATACCTATTCTCCTGAAACTGTTCCAAAAAATAGAAATGGAAGGAAAACTTCCAAACTCATTTTATGAGGCCACCATTACCTTGATCCCCAAACCAGACAAAGACCCCATCAAAAAGGAGAATTACAGACCAATATCCTTGATGAACATGGATGCAAAAATTCTCACCAAAATACTAGCCAATAGGATCCAACAGTACATTAAAAGGATTATTCACCATGACCAAGTGGGATTTATCTCTGGGCTGCAAGGCTGGTTCAACATCCACAAATCAATCAACGTGATACGATACATTAACAAAAGAAAGAACAAGAATCATATGATCCTCTCAATAGATGCAGAAAAAGCATTTGACAAAGTACAGCATCCTTTCTTGATCAAAACTCTTCAGAGTATAGGGATAGAGGGTACATACCTCAATATCATAAAAGCCATCTATGAAAAACCTACAGCGAATATCATTCTCAGTGGGGAAAAGCTGAGAGCTTTTCCCCTAAGGTCAGGAACGCGGCAGGGACGTCCACTCTCACCACTGCTATTCAACATAGTATTAGAAGTCCTAGCCACAGCAATCAGACAACAAAAAGAAATCAAAGGCATCCAAATTGGCAAAGAGGAAGTCAAACTCTCACTCTTTGCAGATGATATGATACTGTATGTGGAAAACCCAGAAGACTCCACCCCAAAACTGCTAGAACTCATACAGGAATTCAGTCAAGTAGCAGGCTATAAAATGAATGCACAGAAATCAGTGGCATTCCTATACACCAACAACAAGACAGAAGAGACACAAATCAAGGAGTTGATCCCATTTACAATTGCACCCAAAACCATAAGATACCTAGGAATAAATTTAACCAAAGAGGCAAAAGATCTGTACTCAGAAAACTATAAAATACTCATGAAAGAAATTGAAGAAGACACAAAGAAATGGAAAAACGTTCCATGCTCATGGATTGGAAGAACAAACATTGTGAAGATGTCAGTGCTACCTAGAGCAATCTACACATTCAATGCAATCCCCATCAAAATACCATCCACCTTTTTCAAAGAAATGGAACAAATAATCCTAAAATTTGTATGGAACCAGAAGAGACCCCGAATAGCCAGAGGAATATTGAAAAAGAAAAGCAAAGCTGGCGGCATCACAATTCCGGACTTCCAGCTCTATTACAAAGCTGTCATCATCAAGACAGTATGGTACTGGCCCAAAAACAGACACATAGATCAATGGAACAGAATCGAGAGCCCAGAAATGGACCCTCAACTCTATAGTGAACTCATCTTTGACAAAGCAGGAAAGCATGTCCAATGGAAAAGAGACAGTCTCTTCAACAAATGGTGTTGGGAAAATTGGACAGCCACATGCAGAAGAATGAAACTGGACCATTTCCTTACACCACACACAAAAATAGACTCCAAATGATTGAAAGACCTAAACGTGAGACAGGAGTCCATCAAAATCCTAAAGGAGAACACAGGCAGCAACCTCTTCGACCTCAGCTGCAGCAACTTCTTCCTAGAAACATCGCCAAAGGCAAGGGAAGCCAAGGCAAAAATGAACTATTGGGATTTCATCAAGATAAAAAGCTTTTGCACAGCAAAAGAAACAGTCCACAAAACCAAAAGACAACCGACAGAATGGGAGAAAATATTTGCAAATGACATATCAGATAAAGGGCTAGTATCGAAAATCTATAAAGAACTTATCAAACTCAACACCCAAAGAACAAAGAATCCAATCAAGAAATGGGCAGAAGACATGAGCAGACATTTTTCCAAAGAAGACATCCAAATGGCCAACAGACACATGAAAAAGTGCTCCACATCGCTCGGCATCAGGGAAATCCAAATCAAAACCTCAATGAGATACCACCTCACACTAGTCAGAATGGCTAAAATGAACAAGTCAGGAAACGACAGATGTTGGCGGGGATGCGGAGAAAGGGGAACCCTCCTACACTGTTGGTGGGAATGCAAGCTGGTGCAACCATTCTGGAAAACAGTATGGAGGTTCCTCAAACAGTTGAAAATAGAGCTACCATACGATCCAGCAATTGCACTACTGGGTATTTACCCCAAAGATAAAAATGTAGGGACCCGAAGGGGTACATGCACCCCAATGTTTATAGCAGCAATGTCCACAATAGCCAAACTGTGGAAAGAGCCAAGATGTCCATCGACAGATGAATGGATAAAGAAGAAGTGGTATATATACACAATGGAATATCATGCAGCCATCAAAAGGAATGAGATCTTGCCATTTGCAACGACGTGGATGGAACTGGAGGGTGTTATGCTGAGTGAAATAAGTCAATCAGAGAAAGACATGTATCCTATGACCTCACTGATACGAGGAATTCTTAATCTCAGGAAACAAACTGAGGGTTGCTGGAGTGGTGGGGGGTGGGAGGGATGGGGTGGCTGGGTGATAGACATTGGGGAGGGTATGTGCTATGGTGAGCGCTGTGAATTGTGCAAGACTGTTGAATCACAGATCTGTACCTCTGAAACAAATAACGCAGCATATGTTAAGAAAAAAGAAAAAGAAGAAGATAGCAGGAGGGGAAGAATGAAGGGGAGTAAGTCGGAGGGGGAGACGAACCATGAGAGACCATGGACTCTGAAAAACAAACTGAGGGTTCTAGAGGGGAGGAGGGTGGGGGATGGGTTAGCCTGGTGATGGGTATTAAAGAGGGCACGTTCTGCATGGAGCACTGGGTGTTACGCACAAACAATGAATCATGGAACACTACATCAAAAACTAATGATGTAATGTATGGTGATTAACATAACAATAAAAAATTATTCAAAAAAAAGAAAAAACAGAACAGGACATAAAAGCTCAATCTCCAAAATCAGATGAGCTAGACAAAGGTGAGACACTCTTGGTCAATGAAACCAAGATCCACCTTAATGAACTGATGCACTTGCTTAATGTAACTGTGAGGAACAGCCGGGGAGTGGCTTCTGAGTGTTGCCGGAGAGCAGCCCAGAGGTGGCGTCTGAACTGAAATGTGCCATGCTCCAAGTCCTGGGAACTGTGGAGACCCTGTCTTCTGATCTCCCTGATTGAGGACACAGTCGGAGGATGAGTGACCTGGAAGAGTAAAGCCAAACTGTCTGCAGGACATGTGTCTCCAGGCCCCCCGGATGGAGCCTCACAGGAGCTCCTTAGGAGGCAAAGACGATGGTGGAGGAGGGTCAGGGTAAAGCCCCTTCTGACAGCCCACGGGATGGGTGTCCTAGGACTGGGGGAGGGGACTGGTTGGGGCCTCTGGGCTTTTCAGGAGAAGAGAAACAGGAACAGAGCAGAACTGTGGAGCCCGCGGACTCTGGGACATGGAGTGGGTCTTCTGTAGAACCCTGCCAACCTGGAACACTCTTTCTGCAAAGGTGACCAACTGCCCTTGGAGCCTTAACTTGCCCTTGGCAGCCTGAGGCCACTATGACTGCCGTGTATTCCAAAGAGCAATAAAATCTGATGGATGTCTGGCTTGGGTGTCTTCTGGAAAGCTTTTTTCAAACACCTGCCAGACTCCCACCCTGGCACCCCCGACCTCCCTGTGAACAAAAGGACCTGCAGACCTGTGACCCTGACCGTGGGGTTGGGGGCACTGTCCTCGCTCCATTCCCCCAAATCAAGCCCTGAAGTGAAGGAGGAAACAAGAGGTGGAGGACCGTGCTGGGCTGTGCAAACCACAGGGGCAGCAGGACTGCGCTGGAGGAAGCAAGGAGCATTATGACCTTGGCCCTGCGGCATTGACCTCCAGCTTGGACCCTGCTAGGACTTGGCTTTGATGTTTAGAAGGCTCAGGGCATACTTATCTTTGTAGCCATTTCCCCTTGTGAGACATTAAATTGGCGGCTGAGGCTGCCAACCCTTAAGGGACACAGTGTCCACCGCGCCTGGTTGGCTCAGGCAGTTAAGCGTCTGCCTTCGGCTCAGGTCAAGATCCCTGCTCAGCGGGGAGCCTGCGTCTCCCTCTCCCTCTGCCGCTCCCCCTGCTGTGCTCTCTCTCAAATAAATAAATGCAATCTTTTTTTAAAAGGGGGGGACAAACCCTGCTCATTACTCCCGGCCCCCTGTCGGCCGGGCGGAGGGAGCATCCCTCCTGGGCTGAAGGTCCGGAGCTCGTGGGCGCTGGCCAGCACCTGCCGGATCTGCTGGCACCTGGCCCGTCAGCACCCGCCCGGCCCGCGCCCCGGCCCGCACTTCCGTCAGGCCTGGTCTCCCCGCCCTTTGCTCTCCTTCCCCGCCGCCAGCCGCTCCGAGGGTGCATCTCTGTCGTCACTGGACCCCTCGAGGCTCGCTCCGGGCGCCAGAGAGCTGCACCTGGAAGATGCGCCTGGGAACAGCGGGTGAGTGCGACCCTCACCCAGGAGGAGGGCGAGGGGACTCCGGCAGGGGAGAGCCGCCCCCTCGTCCTTCCTGGGAGCCCCCCACCCCCCGCGCGAGCCCGAGGGCGGGGCAGGTGCTGGGGCCGGGTCTTCTCCTAGCCCTGGGAGCAGAAATGCGGAAAGGGGCTCGGGCAGGGAACAATTCGCTGGGTTTCCCTTGCAGATAGTCCCACCCCGTCTCCCGGCTCCGTGAGTCTGATGCTTTGCCTGGAAAGTAGGTAGCAGGTGAGCGCAGGCAGAGCTCCAAGCGGAGGGGGCTCCGTCCACGGGGGAGGGCATGTGCCCGCCGGGATGCCCTCCCCCGCCCCCCACCTCATGCGCCGCCGGGAAAGGGCTGCCAGCTGAGAAGTAGAGGCCCTTGTGGGCTCCACCTGGTGCTGCTCAGGCAGGAGTTGGGGGTCACTAGCCACAGGTCAAACTGACCAGCCCAGGAAGTTATGAAAAGTGAGGGAAAGTGAGGCAGCCTTTTTAAGTCGGGGGGGGGGGGTGGGAGGGGGAGTGGGTGGGAAGTGGGGACGGATGAATGTGGAATGCCCCATTGACACTGACTATAAAATTTCTGCTAGCATCTCTTTATAAGGTCGTTTTTATGTTTTCCAAACATCAAATTACTTGAGAAGGCTTGGGAAAAATAGGAAAAAGGGAAGAAGAAACAAAAGTCATTCCACCAGTCCTGTCGCCTCTCAAAGCCTGCCCTTCTGTCGTTGGCCTCCACCAATGGTTACTTGCCTGCCTGCCTCACCTTATAGGGCGCTCTGGGGTTCCAGGTTAACCTGCCCACCTTTGTACTTCCTGTTTCCTCCCTATAATCTGAGGAATCTGGATTCCTCCCGGAGCAAGGCAGCATACCTTGTACAAAAATGGGAACTTCAGAAATGGAAGTTCTCTGGACTTCTTTAGTGGCCCCTGCCCCTCCCCGGAGGGCAGCTTGTCTGCCTGGAGGTGGTAGACTAAACCATCCTCTTTTGTTGGGGCGCACCATTCCAGCTGTGTGGTCATACTCCAGAAAGTTCTAAACGCCACCTTTGCGGCTTCATTCCCAAAGTTTGGAAAGACAGATTTTCAGATTTTTCTTTATTGTGTGAAATAGTCGTGTTCTCTAAGAAACTGTTTATTTATGAACAGCAGTGTTTTTGGTAACTTGTGTGGATTGTAGGATAAATGGGTGGAAATATATGTCTCTTTTGGGGGGAGAAAACATCTCCCTTGGGGCATTATTTTCATGATAGCTATTTTGGAAGATTTTTTTTTTCATTATCTCTATATTCTTAGAACATTTTGCTGGCTACTTGGTGGAAAATGCTGAATATTCTTAGACTGCTTTCCCCTACCTACACCTTTTTCACACATGGCCCTTGTGAGTCGTTCACGGCCCATGTGGTCCTTTTGCATAAAGCTTTGACGTATCGTCAGATCTGTAGTTATATGGACGGGTGTGGTTAAGAGAGAGTCACCTGCAGAAGCTCAGAACCATGTTACTTTGGATTTTGTGAGCTCAGGATTTGGCAACATTCTCAATGCAGCATTTTCCTGGATAGTTTGGTCAAGCCCTTGGGTGTTTCCCAGGTAGAAAGTTCACAGGAGGGACATTCAGATGGAATGGATGAAGTAAGTGAAGCTTCCACCACCGTTCACCTATGGGGCAGCTGCCTGATAGCTGTCGTCCTAACTCCTCAAAAGTAGGGCGTTGGTGTGTGAAACTTCCAAGGCAGGTTACCTTCCAAACCTATGAGCTTCAGGTGTGACACTTCCCAGCCTTCCTGCCAAAAAGCCTCAGTCAACAGGACAATGACACCAGTGGATACTGAGGCCAGCAGAGCCTGAAGCCGCAAAGCCGCCAAGTTCCGAGGAGGATGAGTAAGGCTCGTCCACCCTCAGCCCTCCCTCGCTGCCCCCTCCCTGAGATAGGAGGTGCAGGTGAGGCCACCTCCAGGGTGAGGGGGTTCGGGTTCATGTTGGCAAGGCTGCTAGTGACAAACAGCTTCCTCATCATACTTTATGTTGAAGGAGATCCCACCAGAGAAAGTGTGTTCTTAGGGGTTCAGAGTTGCCCTCTTCAGGGTCCCAAGGTTGGAGGGGTAAGTGGTACCCTGAGATCCCCTTAACCTGTAGCCTGGCTTAGTGCAAATTGGTTTTAGGACTGCTGCCTTCTCCAGTGTAAGGGAAGGGTCCGGGGCCAACCTGAGACCCCAAGAATCTGAGGGTGGGATGAGGGTAGGACACACACACGCACAGGCACACATACAGGATGAGTGGGGGGTCTCTGAAGAGGAGTTCCGCTGACTCCCTGTCCTGCTTGGAACTGGCCTTTGCTCTAACCCTCCCCTGTGACACCTGCTGGTTGGAGGCCCGCAGGAGGACATGTGTGTCAGCTGCCGCTGATGACTTTATTACTTTACAAGAAGAGACCAGATCCTGGCTACAGGATCACAGAAGGTTCCTGAACTCGGCATACTTCCTCCCCACCCCCACCTCTCATCGGAAGCTGCTGGACCCCCTCCCACACAGGGCCAGGGAGCCATCTTAGCTGAAGTCTGGCTCCCACCTTTCCCAAATGAGTCCTCACCTGTGCCCCGCTCAGGCACGGGTTCCTTCTCTGCCGCCCAGGGTCTGAGCCTATCTCAGCAAACTGCTTCGGGTCCTACCTGGTGGGCACTCACCCCAGGGACTGACAGAGGTGTCCAGCCCCGAGACTGGCTGGGCCCCAGCTGGTGTGGGCGTTGTCCGGGCTTCCAGGCCTGCTCTCCCCCGGTAGCTGGACACTTCCGTGACTGTAAGGCCTGCCCACCAGCTGCCGGTCTAGCGCCCTGCTGGCGGGAGCCACCAGACTGTCGTGGTGGACTGGTCCCAGTCTGTGCTGCCTGATCTGCCCTCCCGCCTGGAGGTGGTTCTGGCTCTAGGTCTTGGCTTCTCTCGGCCAACCCCAGCCAGAACGTCACTGGCTCACCCCTCACCTGAAGCACGGGGACTTTACAGCCTTCCCAGGAGCGCAGGAAAGTGTCCAGGGCTGGGAGCTTACTGCCTTGCAGGGCAGGCCAGCCACAGTTTATAGCTGTGCGTACGAGGATGCTTGTACCATTCCTCATGGCCCTCCCCGTCAGTTCCGTTCATGTGTCCTTGTTCAGCCGGGGGCAGAACCCTGTCTCTCTTCTGTGTAGCTGCCCTTTACACATGTGGAAGGTAACATCATGTTCTGTTTCAGTGTCCTCCAAGCTAAACAGCACCTGTGCTCAAAGACTTCACACGAGCCGTGGTGACTAGAAGATCCTGCAAAGAATCTCTGGGTTGCCAATTGTCCTCTTTAAATATGACACTTGGACAAAATAGTCCAGCTGTGATCTGACACACACAGGACACAGTGGACTACTGTTGCCTTTGAGCCAGACACTGTTGGTGCTGACTCCGTTTCCAGCAGTCATTCCACACTGCTCACTCGGCGTGCATCCAGCAGAATTTTCTGGAACCTCTGTGACCCACGTCTTGGTGTGCGGGCACAATCCTGGAGGGGGACGACCCTTGGCGTGCAATGCCAACAAAGCGTGTGAAGGGCTGCACTGAGGTAGAGGGAGCCGTGGAGGGAGAGAGAGAAGGCTGGAGGTCACGGAGGAGAGCAGAGACTCAGGCAAAGGTACGTGGCAGGACGGGGCCGAGGCTCCAGTAGATCAGTGTGACCCAGGAGAGAAAACAGAGGAGTTGCAGGAACAGAGTCAGCCACGCCCATGGCTCTCAGTTTGTTTCCTGTGGCTGGTTTTCTCAGCTTTGAGGTGTCCCTTTGGCCCTGCAAACTGCAGTGGCCACCCTGTCCCACCCCTGCATAACCTTCTAACAACTTAAGGGGCTGCATGGTTTGGAAAACAGAAGAACATCCTAGATGTGGAAGTGCACACTTGAAAAAGACCAACTCGTCCCAGTGAAACCTAAGCGTCCCACCCTATTCCATCAGCGCCACCCACTGAGCTCACGGGTCGCCCCCAAGCACAAGCACACGGACTGGAGGACACATGCCCTGTGGATGGTCCACAGATCTGGAGCACCAGCCCAATGAGGAAGCTTCTGGGTAGAAGACTAGGAGGGCCCCGGCCTCGGAGTTTTGGGCCTCTGCCCCCTGGGGTCACAGTGCATCAGCGTCCTCTCACATCTGTGTGTTAACTACCAGAAAGGTGCCCAGCCTCAAGCGTTGGGAGTCCAGAGTTCTTGAGTCTAATCATGTCATTGGTCACATAACCAGCTCAGGTTCCCTTTCATCTTCCTCCGGGAGGTCAGAGTGCCAACCCTCCAATCACATGGCCAGCCCCTCCCTTAAAGCTATCGAAGGACCTGAGGACACTCCTCCACCCCAGTCACCTCTTGAGCCTAGACTGAGCTGTGGTCGAAAGGAGCCTCTTATGAATAACAAAAGATGCTCCTAACAGATAGGAGATACCAAGGGTTTTAGGCTGTCTGTGCCAGGAACTGGGACAAAGCTGAGATACAGTCTTTATTACATCCGCTCTGATAAGTCCACGCGTTGTCTGGAGCACAGCCGGGTGTGGAGTTTTTATTCACTGCCAGCGAGAGGGAAGAGTTAACGATGGTGGTGGCCTGGCAGGGAGGAGGCAGTAGAGATGAAGAAAAGTCTATGGAGGTGAGATTTATGGTTTTGGTAAACCCAAGGAGACTGGCTGATGGATTCCATCAGGGCTGGGAGGGGAAGTGTGAAATAAAGGAAGAATCCCAGGTATCTGGCACCTGACCCCAGCCATCCACTGAGATGGGCCAGACGTGGGTCAGGAACAGATCTGGGGAGCGGGGAGAAAATGAAGGGTTTTCCTCTGGGACATCCCAGGGTACTGACAGGTTGGCAGTTGGGCACCGAACTCAGAGGATTATCTGGGCGAGCTAATCCTGGGATCCGGAGGAGAGGCCCAGAAGAGGGAAGGAGGGAGGGAAAGCCAGCAGAGAACACCAGGACGTGCCCACACACTGGGAGCCCCGTCAGGAGTGTGGGTGTCAGCCAGGGGGACATGCACAGGGGTGCCTGTCTTCGGGGGACGGGGCGCCGGAAGCACCGAGGACTTTGGAGGCTTTGACCAGCACAACTGCGCTGAGCCATGGAGTGGGAGGGGAGGCCTGGAGGCTGTAGGAGGGGGCGGTATTTCCAGGTGCGTGGCCCGAGTGGTTACAGGGGTGAGGCAACCACAGGACGTTGTGGGGTCAGCTGTGAGGTCCCTCTCCTCCCCTCCCTCTTTTCCTCCCTCTCCTTTCTCTTCTCCTCGCTCCCTCCCTCCTTTCCTTCCTTTTCTTAGTTCTTAGGACTGGACCTATGAACACATATTTAAATGCTGATGAAGAAATTCTCGCTGTCCTTTTGTGCTGCGCCTGCAGCCATTCCTGCCTTGTGGCCCTTTTGGTGATCCTGAATCGAGTCCCGATCTTTGAGCTATTTAGGGGGTAAAATCAGAAAGGCCTGGTGGCAGGTTGTCTGTGAAGGGATGGGGAGCTGTCCCCTAGGCCTCCCGTGACCTAGGAGTGGGTAATGCCTTTTCCTTAAAAAATTGGGAGGAAGGTACCAGAGCCAATCAACCAGAAAGATTACCTGCAGGGATTTGCTGCTTCTGCAAAACTTGGGTTTCCCTGCAAGCTGGTCTGTGATGATAATTACAGGTTCGGTGGCTTTTCCCAGGGTCACGGGGACCCTGTGCATCTTCACAGGGCGCCAGGTGCTATTCTCAGCATAAACAAAACAGACCCTGCCCTCTGGACTTTGCAGTCCACTTCCAAAAGCCTCCTCACAAAGGAATGAGCCACTTTTGGTCTGTGTCAGGCGTGGTGGGTCACGAGGCCACTAATGAATCACTGATGTTAGCATCTGAGGAAGCTCTAAAACCCAGACCAACAGCAAATATAAAAACTTGGCATAGAAAGCATTCATTTCTTGTTTCTATTATCTGTTGCTGTAACCTCAAATGCGCAGTCTTAGCAATGCCAGCTAAGTCTTCGTGGCTTCGTCACAGCCCTTACCCCTGCGGGCCCTTACCCACCGGCCACTTCCCCGGGACGAACGTCTCAGAACACCCTGCAGACGCTGATGCAGGAAGTGGGGTTAGGATGGAGGCACCTGTCCCCTAGGCATCCACAGTGGTGACTTGTCTGTCCCCAGGCACTTTGAAGACGGCGTTCTTCTTCTTTGCCTCCATATGCGCCTGGTATTCCGGGTACCTGCTCGCAGAGCTCATTCCAGAGGTATCCCTGACCAGTGCTGTTTATAGCATCTGGAGCATCGCCAAGAAGCCCCTCCTCAAGGGTGAGTACCACAGCTCAGCTGCGGTGGTGTGTGGGTTCTGGCCTCAGCTCTGCCCCAGCTGGCCATTTTATGTTGATGAAGGTGATGATCACGAAAGTGAAGAGGAGGGGAAGGGGGGCGGAGTGGGGGGGGAGGAGTTCCCACACCTTTCCAAGGTAGATACCCCTGCTTATCCCCCCGTGAGACCCCAAGGCAAATTATGCTGCTAGGAAAACAAAGAAACTTCATTTCCAAGATGTGTTAAATAAAAATACTCATTTGGCATACAACTTAATTTGGGAATGAAGTGCAATCACAAAATCTTCATTAGACTCTCCATTGGAAAACAGGTGGGACACTCAGGGAGTAAACTATACCCCTTTTTGGAATCTCATTGTAAATAGGTATGCTGGCATGCTTTTAATACAGAAAAGATTATAGAAAACTAATTTGCACACATATAAAGAACTGGGTGATGATTTGGACACCTGCATTCCTCCGTGCCTGCGGAGTACCCAGGGTGATGGTGATCCCAGGCTTTGGACAGGGTTCAAGGATGAGCGTAGCTGCTGCCGTCAGCATGGGAACCCCTGTTACTCTTGGCTCAGCAGAGTGACTCTGACACCCTCCTGGGAGTGTTTGTTCTAAACGTCCTCAGTGACTCCTCACATCTGGTCCAATGTGAAGCAAAGGAAGGAGCGTGTTGATATGTGAGATCAGTGTTGGGCATGGAGAGAGAGGGGCTGAGGAACCAGAGACACATACTGAGCATCTCCCCCCATGGCCGAGGCCGCCTGGACTGAGCCCACCTGCGCTTGGCCCTGACACACCACCCCCATCTTGGGCTTTCACCCTAACCCATGGTTGCTTTTCCACTTCATAAACTGTTCTCTTATTTTTTTTTAAAAAGATTTTATTTATTTATTTGTCAGAGAGAGTGCACGTGTGCACAAGCAGGGGGATCAGCAGGCAGAGGGAGAAGCAGGCTCCCCACTGGGCAGGGAACCCAATGCGGGACTCCATCCCAGGACCCTGGGATCATGACCTGAGCCAAAGGCAGATGCTTCACTGACTGAGCCACCCAGGCGTCCCCTAAACTATTCCCTTAAAATGACCAAACTCCCTGTGCAGCCTTGGAGGCCCTGCGATCCTGGCTTTGGGTTTTCTGAAGTTAATTCTTACCCTGCAAGTCTGTGCTCCCCTGGGTGCATACCATCCTCATGTTGTATGCTGCTCCCCCACCCCTGCCCTGCCTTCTCTATGAGATTGTAAATCTGCGCTCATCCCGAGCCCCCGAATCTCCCTGGGTTTCTACACCTGCCCCCTCTCTTCCTTCTGCGGACCCTTGGCCGTTGTTTGGCGTCCACGTGCTGACTGCTCCGGGTCAGCCTATTCCTCATACAGAATGAGAGGACTTCATATCAGTCTGGCTCCTTCGTGAAAGAGGCTTGCTCGCCCGGAAGGACAGAGAACCCCGTGGCTCCCTGTCTCCCCACAGGCCTCAGTGTCGCTCCACCCTTACCCCCACAGGCATGGGCCAAGGCTGCTCAGGTTTTACTTTCTCCTGCCCCATCTCCCCATTTTCCATGCCAGTCCTCCCCAACCCCTCTGAGGTGTTTCAGGACATCTTTATGTTTGAATACCTCATCGCAGAACCAGCTGTCCTATTTTGTGGACGTGTATCTTGGTGCCAAAAGGTGCTGCCCTCTCAGTGGGGGGCAGGGGGCCGTTCAGGGCAGGCTGTAACTGTGAACACCAGGCCTTTGTCCCCGTGCCCCGCCCCCTCTTCTGTAGATCTCGAATTTGTGCCTTGCCCATTTTCTGTGGGATGGTTCTGTTCTTGTTGATTTGCAGGGAGTTTTTTGTATACATCTGAAGCTGTCAATGCCTGTTCCCCACATGGCACATATCACAGTCAGCGATGATCTATCCTAGCTTGCTTTCTGTCTCTTGCATTCACCGTATGGGAGCTACTCTGTTCACTGCTCTCCCCGTAGAGCTGAGGACGGCATGCGGTGTTTAACAAGTATTTTGTCAATAAGTGTCTATATAATGAGAATTTGTGCATCCATGAATGAGTGAGTCTGGTTGGAAGCCACATACACCCCTACACACAGCTTGCAAACCCAGGCCTCAAAGGTCGGTTTCAGGAGAGTAAGTAGAAGGAGAATCCTGTTGAAATTTTCTCCCGTATACTTCAGATGTGAGGCCATTGAATCATTTTCTTAGAAGCTCTGGTGAGACGGAACCAAGCCAACCAAATCAGCCCCATTGAGCCACCTTCCTAGATTCTCAGCCAAGATGGAATGAGCTGACAACCACTGAGTGGCTGCGTCGCAAGAAAAAGCCAGAAAAACTACTTCTAATTCTAATTCTGCCACTGACTAGTTGTCACTGCCTTCGAGATCCCTCCTCTGTCATGCGGAAGGGACATTGCCGGTGTCTCTATGTCTGAGGCTCTTTCTGGTTCAAAAATGAACCCTCCCTTGCAGGGTGCTGCGTCCTCCAGAGAACCACGCTCGCTGGTAGGGCCTTAACGACCTTACCTGGCTCCCGTTTCCATGCCCCCGCAGCGAGGGCACAGAAGGAGCCAGGCCACTGTCTCTGGGGGGACATGGGGACAGAGGTCCAGGGGAGGTGACACAGCACCGTGCCCACACAGTCTCTCCGTGGGGTTCGGCATCCTTCCCCCCACATTGGCACCACCCAGCCGGACGAACTGGTGCGCTGACAGTCTTTCCCACTTCACCGTCCTCGGGACGCCCAAGAAATCATTATCCCTGACTGTCAGAGAGACCAGCACTCTTCGAGTGCCTTCTGGGCTTTTATTTCTGCGGACTGGACTTTAATCTCATGTAGAGCAAATGAGGCAAGTTGACGTGGCTGATATGTGGCCGAACACGCACCCCAGTAGCACCCTTCTTGTTTGCCTGGCACACGCAGCAGGAACACAGTTCTGTAATCACCTTCCTTATTTAAAGGGGTGAGGGCAGTTATGGTTCCCAAATCAGGAAGTATTTCAGAAAGACAGATTCCTGGACCCTGCTCCAGGAAATTAAAAATCTATGGGTTCAACGTGGAGCCTAAGAACCTATTTTTGTTTTAGCGAATGTAAGGATAAGAATTAAGGTAAGACTTCCCTCAGTAAGAGAATGATTTCTAAGGCTGAAATTCACGGCAGGAGGCCCACCATGCTGGAGCCACGTGGCCGATCAGGGCCCCGGGTCGTACTTAAACCAACGGGCAGGCTCTTCAGGAGACGGGAGCAGGCCCGCCGTCCTCCTGGCTGGGCACCAGCTCCCACGTATGCACATGGGCTTTACTGTTCGATCTTGGGGAAAGAAATTTCAGGAAAATGCGCCGAGGACCTAAATGTAGCACAGTATCTGGTATTTAACAGATATTTTTGGAACAAATACCTGGGAATTAGGGAGTGAACCTGGTGAGGAACGTGGTGGGGAAGAGGCAGGGTTTGGAGAGAGCTCTGTCTTCTGAGAAGATGTGTCTACATCTCCACACCCCCACCCCGAATAAAGAGTATGATCTTCTATCTTTGGCCCCATAATGACAGTGTGGGTTTCTAGGGAATGGGTAGAGGGTTAAACGAGCCTTTTTGAAATGCCGCACAGACTACCCAACGGTTCCCAGGTACTGCGAGAAAATACCACCTCCGTGTCATCCCTGGTCACTAGATCCACGTTGTCCTTGGAGAATCTGATGAAAATCAAGTGCCTCCCTTGTGGAAAATGCACCTGTGCATACCCACATGAATGGCACCCACATTTCGCTGGGGCCTCTGAGTGGCAGGGCTGTAGGTTTGGAAGACCTGCCCTCGGCACTCCTGGCAAGGCATGGGCTCTGGTGCCCAGTGATGCTGGTTGCCATGTGGATAGCAGGGCCCTTGCCTGGATTGCTGCTGACCCCACTGGATGAGGAGGTGACAGGAGATTATCCATATGAGCCCCCCAGGGATGGCGGCACTAGGAAACTCCAGCTTCAGGCCTTTGGGAGAATTTCCGGGCTAGGAAGGTGGGAGAGATGGGCAGGCTGAGTCTTGTCCAGTACTGTGCTTGCTCTGCTGGACTGGTCACTTTTTTCCTGTCTCCGAGCCCCAGCCAGGTGGAGCAGAGGGGTCACCAGCAGGAGGGAGAGTAGGAAATAGCTCAGGTTGGGACTCAGCCCACACTGCCTCATTAGTCCCTATGTTTCCTCCTGACCGGCTCCACCCAGGTCCCTCTCCCATGTAGAGTCCTGGCTCCTGGCTTTAAAACAAAGCAAAATACCTTTTCCTGTTACCCTCGACACTTTGGTATTAATCTGCTGTGGTGCTGTCTCTAAATTACCATATCCTGTGGGGGTCAGGAGGTACGAGGTGCCCTCATGGCCTTATCTCTTGAGATCTGTTGGGTACATGGGGGACCATCCACCTCTGCCAGTGAACACGTCACACCTGTCAGCATGCCCAGCACATTCAGGACAGATTTAGGTCCTTTTCATCATTGGGTTGAGAGGATCACGTAGCCAGTACAGTCCTACAGCCTGTGATGATGGCAAAAGGACCTGCAAACAAGGTCCATCTCTGAGAGCAGAGGGCGGGTTCCATTTGGGGAACAGCAGGGTCCACCCAGAAGTGAGCGAGTCTGTGTGCTTGTTAAGGGGATAGCGTTACCTACACTAAGGCAATGCAGGTAACAGGTAGAATAAATGTGGATCCATCCCACTTTAAGAGTATTCACTCTAGGGGCGCCTTGGTGGCTCCATCGGTTAAGCGACTGACTCTTAATTTCAGCTCAGGTCATGATCTCAGGGTCCTGGGATGGAGCCCCGCATCAGGCTCAGAGTCTGCTTCTCTTCCTCTTCCTCTGCTCCTCCCCCTGTTTGCACACACGTGCTCTCTCTCTCTCTCTTTCTCTCAAATAATAAATAAGTCAACTTAAAAAAAAAAGTATTTTCTCTAGATTGGCTATATACACAGGATGTCCGCAAGTCAGGAAACAGGACATATCTACTTTTTTCTTTTTTTTTTTTTTTAGATTTTATTTGAGAGAGAGAGCACAAGCAGGGAGAGCTGCAGGTAGAGGGAGAGGGAGAAGCAAACTCCCTGCCAAGCAGGGAGCCTGATACCTGGCTCGATCCAGGACCCTGGGATCACGACCTAAGCCGAAGGCAGACGCCCAACTGAGCCACCCAGGCGCCCCAGAACATATCTAACAGTATGTTACATTTTCCAAATATTATGCTCAATGTGTTTTTAGGTAAATTACCTCTACATTTAAAGTAATGGGTATTATTATTAAATTTTTTAATAAAGAGCCAAAATAAATATACTATAGTGCCCCAAATCCAGAGACACTGAATATACTGTATTTATAGGACTTTTTCATGTTAATGGTTGGACCCCTTGCTTTAAATTTAGGAATCTGGAGATTGAGAAAAACCATAGGGAATATATTACTTGAAAATTTACGTAAGTAACATACTGCTTAAGTATGTTTAATCTGTGTTTGCCAACTTTGCAGATGCCCTCTGTATGCATAGAAAAGTCTGGAAGAAAATATGCCAAAGAGTAAAACAGTTAAGATTCTTTAGAGTGAAGATATGTGGGATTTTTTTCCTTTCGTTTTGCTTTTCTATTACTTCTGATTTTCTTCTGCAGAAATTAAATTAGGAAAAGTAAAATCCCATGGGCCTTTCTTGTTTAAAACAATAGACTAATAGGAAGAAAAACTCGCAAAGGTGGACCAGAGCTACAGCCCTTGGTGTTCAGAAAGCCTTGCCATCCCTCGTGGCTTTTGCATGGGGCTCAGGGCAGGGACAGGGTTCAGAGTCTCTGACGTCGGGAGATTTCGCCTCCTCTGAGGGGCAGATATCCACTTAGTCAGCCAACAAACACTGGGGCAGCTGGGTGTACCGCACACCACCTTGGGGCTGGAGCCACCATCCCTGCCTTCATGGGGCAAGGGAACTATGGGATATTGGAGCGCTGAGTGTGCCAAGAGAAAGAAAACAGGACAACGGGGGAGCTCAGCCTCGGGGGTGGGGCAGGTGAGGAGGGGGGTGATGTGAAGGCTGGGAAGGGGTGCATGCTCCCCGGAGAGCTCTGTGTTCCCTAGGACCCCTACCTGGGGCCCCAAGGCTGGGTGCACCCCGGCTTCCCCGTGCTCACCCAGAAGCTCCGCCCCATCCGGCTCAGCAGGGCAGCAGGCTGGGCCTTCACGGTGTCTGTGTGCACCCCAGCTCCCCCCAGCAAGGCCTTCCAGGTCTCACCACTCAGCCAGCTGTACCTCACAGCCGTGTGCCCTACAGCAGAAGTGCAGCCCACGTCTCCAGTGAGACAGGACGGGCCAGAGCACTGCCTGCGTCTTTGCACTGGGGACTTGGGATTTAAACCTGAACTGAGCCCCTCGTGGGGGGATCCGTGGTCAGTGACAGACAGCCACCAATGCCTTGGGGTGAGCAGGGAGGCTCACGTGGTGGCGATGGCCACAAAGCACCCAGCAGGCAGAGGGGCGGCCTCGGGCAGGTCCCCAGTCCTCCCCAGTTGCTGAGCCCTGTAGTGTGGGAGTGCTGGGGAGCCCGCTCCCTGGCCTGCTCATCGCACCCCCCACAGAGGAGCCCAGTGCCTCAGGCTCAAGTGAAAGGAGAGGGGTCCGCCATGGCGAGAGTGGGGTCTGGGCGTGTACGTGTGCGCGCACATGCGTGTTTCAGGGTGTTTAAATGCAGAAGCTGGATAGATGTTCCATACATGGCTGTTTTCTTTGCTCGCCAGCACTCTCAGACCCAAGGGAGCTCTCTTTAATTGTGATACGAAATACACATTGCGTGCCAAGAATGTCAGGGGGCTGACCCTTCTGAAACTGTGATGCTCACTCCACATCCCCTCCCTTCTGCATGTTTGTTATTGTTAGACAAACGCAGATGAAATCAGCTGTATCTTCAGGGGAATTTCTGACGCTGCTGCTGAGAAGTTGGTGATCCCTGCTGCCCTCCCGTAGGACTTGCCAGCGTGAAGTCCCAGGATAGAAGGCCTGCCGTTCACGGTTGGGCAGTGGGTTCCTCTGATAAATCGTTGCATGATGCTGACTCCTCCATTCTTGTTTGCTGCAGCCCCAGCCCCTAAAAGGCAGAAATGTGACCACTGGACCCCGTGCCCCTTGAACACCTATGCCTACCGCTTGCTCAGCGGGGGCGGCAAGGACAAGTATGCCAAAATCTGCTTTGAAGATGAGCTGTGAGTACCCATGTTGAAGGAGAAAACATAGCTGTCCCGCTCGGTTCTTTCCCTTCTCCGGGGTGGGCCAGTCACTACGTCTGCCCTCGGGAGGGAAAGGCACGGGCCTGATCCCGGGCAAAGGCTGGGAGCCTCACGGGGGACTGAGCATTCCCCTCCGCCTTCCCTGGGGATGACAAGCTGCCCCCTGGGGCTGGGTGTATCTCTGCGTGGAACTCCCCTTTGACTGCAGGAGAAGCAAATATGTTGTGCTTGTCTTTGAACCTGACCCTTCCAAGTCACAGAAACACCAAAATTCAGCAGACGCAGGGTCGCTTCCATTTTATTGTGTGAGCCCCGCCGTCAGGGAGTAAAGCAGGGGCTGTCTCTCTCAGCAGCCCGCACCTCCTTGCTCCAGGTCTGTGTGACTGGCTGACCCACGGTAGCCTAAATAAGTCCCGGTACCTGGGACTGCCCCGGCCTAGCGTTTGCACGTGCTCGGGCGGCCGCACCAAAGCGCCACCGACCGGATGCTGAAACGACAGACGTGCATTCTCTCGGTCTGGAGGCTGGCCGCCCAAGGTCAAGGTTGGGTGGGGTTGCTTCCCTCTGAGGGCGGTGAGGGAGAGTCGGTCCCAGGCCATCCGCCTGTGCGCTCACGTGGCCGTCCCTCTGCGCGTGTCTGTGTCCTAACTCCCCCTTTAAAAAGGCCACCAGTCGTACGGATTAGCGCTGACCCTAAGGACCTCATGTTCACTTAGTCACCTCTTTAAAGGTCCTGCCTCCAAATAAGATCACATCCCAGGGATCTAGGGGTGAGAACATCAGCATACGGATTTTGAGAGACCATAGTTCAATCCGTACCACCTGGCCTGAGGATGCTTAGGCCACACAGTAATTACTACAAAGGAGACCGAGCGCCGGCTGTTCCCAGCACTGGGGAGGAAGTCTTTCCCTGTGATGCACCCCGTTTCCCCAAGCTGGGTGCACCTTCCTTTGTCATCGGCTGGATCACCGTGGCGGCCCTCGGCCCTCACTGCCACCGTCCTTGTCTTCCCAAGGAGTGTGTGTGGCCCACTGGGCACGAGCCGTGCTGGGCTCGGCTTCCGCTCCTTGACTGGTCCCGGCACATCCCCCAGTCCGTAGGGAGGTGAGTGGAAACCACACTCCCTTCTGCAGGTCCATCGCTTACCAAAGGCCTACTTCACTCAGCCAGGGAGTTTCTGGGTAGACATTCCTCTGCACGCACCCCCGGGTAGGGCGCTCGGTGGGCCAGTAATGCCAAGAAACGTGGCTCTGCTGCTGTAGGAGCTTGTGTCCACACTTCAGGGTCCTCCACCTCAGCCCTGCTGACACTGCGGGCCAGCGACTCTGTGTCGTGGGGGTATGCTGGACAATGCGGGGGTGGCAGCATCCTGGCGTCCTCCTGCTGGATACCACGGGCCACCCCATCCAGATGTGACAGCCACACATGTCTCTGGACACTGTCACGTGTCTCCCAGGTGGCCACATCTTTCCCCTCGCCACCAAGAACTGTAACACCTGGAGAAAGCAAACAGATTTTCCGGCATCCGTGGTGAATGCCAAATGGTAATTTTGTGTGGGGCCGCGGAGTTTGAGAGGTGAGTGTACCCTTGAATGGGATTGTCAGTGAGGTCCGTGGATGAGACAAGGTGGGGGATTCAGCTTGAAAAGCGAGCGGGATCCCGTGGTAAAGAAGCGGGGAGACCTGGGAGCGGGCAGGGACAGTGGTTTGGAGACGCTCATCCAGAATCACGTCGCCAGAAGGGGAGTTGTTCCAAGTCCGACCCGAGAGCCTGGGATTTCCACTGCTCCACGATGCCCGAAGCCTTCCCCTGACCATTCAGAGCAAGAGCGTCATGCTTACCTAGTGCAGACTAACGCACATATACATCAGCTTCGCGTGACTTCCTGTGAGGGTGCCATTTGTCATCCCCACCGTGCAGACAAGGAATGGATTCACAGACAGGTTCGGTAACTAGCGCCCCAGCACACAGCTACTCAGTGGCAGAGCCACTGGCGTCCATGGATGTGCTGGGTAGACCAACTTGAACCCGGTTAGCTAATGGGACAGCTCACTATATGAACATGTGGGACCCAAATGCAGCTTGCCTGCTCTCAAACAGTGTTCCACGTGGTCTTTAGAAGACAGTGTGGTGTAAAGCAGGAGAGACTCAAATAAAAGCAGGTTAAAGGAACTGAGGAGTGAACGTGAGCAGAGACCTAAGGAGAGTGACTCGCTTGGGTTAGCACTGTGTTTCGTTGTAACCAACTCATGGAGTAAAAAGTGCTGGGTTGTGGCGATCTCATCATCTTATAAAGAAAAGATATGTTTATGTAGAAAGACAAGCAGTTTTCTGCTGCTCATTTCCTTTGCACAACCAGCCCTCCCTGGGGACAGCCACCTTCCGACTCTCCTTCCTTCCCCGTCTCCACGTAGCAGGCTCATGCTCACGCTTCTTGGTTTTCCGTGTTAGGCATTATCTGTGGACCGGCCACTCGGTAGGTGAGCAATCTTCCATCATTGACACTCCTGTCTTCTTCCTCACCATGGTCCTGATTCAGTTATCGTACCGACTGTGCCATTTTAGTTTGATCAAGATCCAGCATTTGCATTATTAAGACCACCAAAAGAAAATCCAAAGGGCTTTACTTGATGTGAATGTTTTATCTCGTGAGGAACAGTTGGAGAACAGTGGTCGGAAGTCCAGACCTCAGTAGTCACAGCTCCGTGTACGAAGCAGGAATAAGCACACTGTTTTCTAGTGTGATTTGTTACCGGAGATGTACATTCATTTCCTGTTCATAACTGAAAAGTCACACTGACATGGGAAAGCTTAATTTTAAGGTCAGAGTCAGCATTTCAGTTATGTGACTGTGAGTGTTTGGTGACATAGTCAAATGGTGGCCTCCAGGTTTATTTGCTTTTTTTTTTTTTTAACATGGCTAAGTGAAGGTTCTGCGTGGCTGAAGCATGTCGTGTACGACTGTTGTACACCCTTGATTTTTGTTTGTTGTTGGCTTGCTTGGTTTTCCGTGTACTTACATCAGTTTAATCCCTAAGCATTCCTCCAGTGAAAATAAATCTAATGTCACATCCGATATTCATCAGGCTCATCTTCTGGAGCCTTCTGACCCACTCGGGTCAGCAGGCTTGCTGTCGGGGCACCATGCAGCTGTTGCCTGGCATTCCTATCCACTGTCATCCTGGAATGACCTTGTATCCCTCTCTGGAGTTGGAGCTCCTCTTTCTAGGTTGCAGCACCTTCCACTCTCCTAGACTCCTCCTTTGTTTTGCTGAAGACAGGGCGATCAGACATAATCTGGGTGCGGTCCCCAATCAGATATGGAGGATGATCAGCTATCAGAAGGAGGGGGATCTGGATAAACTGACTTACCAGAATTCTTCTAAAACTGGACACTGCAGAGGTTAACACAGAAGTCCAAAAGTCAGGCCTAGTTAAAGAAGGAGCTCAGGGGAGCCCGAGGGGAGTTTGGTGAAGGAGAGAATCTGTGTGAGCACAGAGGGACACCAAGCAGGTCCATTCCTGGAAGATGCAGGCTCTGCTGCGGGCCATCGTGGATTCCAGATGCCCTTGTGGCCTTGCTGAACCCTCCTGAGACTGCATGGCAGCCTAAAGTACGTCCAGCCAGGCTTTGTCCCCATCTCCTTTTGTAGGCATTTCCCTGGACCCAGATTCTTGTGCATTTTATCCTGTTCTGATATCTGCTCCTCAGAGGACTCAGATTAGCACAGTAAGAATGATTGTTTCCGCACAGTCTGTCCAGCACAGCACGTTGACAGACACTTTGATCCCTGCCATTCTGAGAGATGAAAATTGAAGTCTCAGATTTTTACTTTCATTGTTTTTGCTATGAGTGAATTGAGGATCTTTTATGCTAAGAGCCTTTGTATTTATTTCCTGTAAGCTATCTGTTTATATCTCTTGCCCATTTTCACCTCTCTCACTGGCCTTTTCTTATTGATTTACAAGATTCCTTCTATATTAAAGTAGTTAAGCTTTTTTGTGTGTTGTAAAAATCTCCTCCATATTTTATCTTTTCACTTACTAGAATGGTATTTTTAAATGTGCTTATGCCCTAGTTAATATATGAGCTTTAAAAAAGCAAAAAAAAAAAAAAAATACAAACCATATAGCGAAAGCAAAATCTTTAAATTTTAAAAAGCAACAAAAACAGAAAGCAACCCAAGTATGATGATATCACAAAGAACAAATATATCTTACATAAAAGTGGTCTGAAAGCTGCCAATGAAGGGAGAACAACTCTTAGAGTAGATCACAGCACATAAACTCCCAATAATGCTGCAGATAAAACACGCACATAAACCAGAGAATTGAGGTCACGGGGCAAACCGATGCCCTGAAAATGGGACAGACAGGTAGATTTACAGAATCACACCTCAGCTAGAGCCAACATCAGGCAGGAATCCTTCAGAGGCAATTGACTAGTTGCTAGAGACTGAGTTTGGACTATTTTGAGAGATTAAAACTCCTAGAGGAACCCCTACATTTTCCTGAGTTTTTCTGCCAGGAAGCCCACCAGGCTCTCAGAGTGAAGATCAAAGAAAAATCCCTTCATGATTTTGGCAGGGGGAAGGGAGAGTAGCCATTCTGAAATACACCCACAGTGTTCTGTTCTTCTTAACAATGGCCCGCCTTCAAGGGAAATTTGTTTTGCCAGAGTCTAACCAATGTGAGTTTTACCAGATACTAACTGGCCTGTGGGAGGGAAATACCCAGCATCAGCTCCTTCTCACCTTCCTGTCTCACCTAAGGAGTCAAAAAAAATATGGCCAGGGGCGCCTGGGTGGCTCAGTCATTCATCAGGCGTCTGCCTTCGGCTCAGGTCATGGTCCCAGGGTCCTGGGATCGAGCCCCGCATCGGGCTCCCTGCTCATTGGGAAGCCTGCTTCTCCCTCTCCCACTCCCCCTGCTTGTGTTCCCTCTCTCACTGTGTCTCTCTCTGTCAAATAAATAAATAAAATCTTAAAAAAAAAAAAAATATGGCCACCTGTGAGGGCCACCACTAGTGGCACAGGCTCACCAAAAGACTGAGACCCAATCTTAGGACTGTAGAACATTACCCCATTCCCCACATCTTACCACCACATAAATAAAGCTCCTTAAAAATAATAGGGGGTTACAGCTCAAAAGAACCACAAGGCTAACCCCAATTTTATAAAGAGTCCCTAGGATACTCAGACATAGGGAAGAAATTTTAGTCTTTGACACCTACAGCCACAGCAAATAACAAACACAGCTCACTCCTAGCCAGATGAACATAAAGATTCACAGTAAACTTTATTTACCTCTGTTCCTTTTAACTGGCATACCGTGTCTGGCTTTCAACAAAAATAACAAGGCATACTAAAGGCAAACAGCACAGTTTGAAGAGATAGGGCAAGCATTAGAACTTACCTCAAATATGGCAGAAATTCTGTAGTTAGCAGGCCAGGAATTTGAAACAATAATGATTAATATGCCAGAGGCTCCAATAGAAAAGGTGGGCAGAATACAAGACCAGATGGGTAATGCAAGCAGAGAGATGAAATCCCTCAGAAAGAATCAAAAGGAAATAGTGGAAATTGAAAAGACTGTAACAGAAAAGGAAAACACCTTTGATGGTCTCATCAGTAGACCAGATACAACCAAGGAAAGGGTCAGTGAGCTTGAGGATATGTCAACAGAAATTCCCAAACTGAAAGAGGAAGAGAAGGAAAAAAAAAAGACTAAAGGAAAAAACAAAGATAGAACAGAATATCCAAGAACAATAAGACAAGTACAAAAGATATAACGTGTAATCAGGAACCAGGAGAAGGGAGAGAGAAAGGAACGGAAATATTTGAAGGAGTGTTGCTGAAAATGTTCCAAAATTATTAACAGACACCAAACCATAGATCCAGGGAGCTTAATGATACTAAGCAAGATAAATACCAGAAAAATCTACACCTAAGTGTATTATATTCAAACTACAGAGGACCAAAGGCAAGGAGCAAATCTTGTAAGAAGCCAGAAGCAAACAAACCAAAATGAAAAAAAACCTTACCTATAAAGGAAGAAGGATAAGAGTTACATTGGGCTTTTTTTGTTTTTCAGAAACCATGCAAACAAGAAAAAAATGGGATGAAAGCAAAGGGTTGTACCTGTTAGGTTCCCATCAGTGTATGAGAGTTGACCACCATCATACTCAACAACACTTGTATGGTCAGTCTTCCTAATCTTGGGCATCCTAATAGGGGCGTGGTGGTATCTGACTGAGGTTTTAGTTTGCATTTTTCTAATAACTAATGATAGTGCACCTCTTTTTTATGTATTTATTTGCTATATGTATATCTTATTTGGTGAAGTATCTATTTAAGTCTGTGGTCATTTTCATTTAGTTGTTTTCTTATTATTGAGATTTCTTTATATATGCTACATACAAGTCCTTCATCAAATACATGATTTGCAAATATTTTCTCCCAGTTTGTGGCTTGTCTTTTTCTTCTCTTAACTGTGTTTATCAAAGAGCAGAAATTCCTAATTTTAATGAAGTCCAGTTTACCAGTTTTTTAGTTTAGGATCATACTTTTTGTGTCATATCTTAGATCTTTTTGCCTAACTCAAGGTCACAGAAATTTTCTTCTATGGTTTCTTTTAGAAATTTGATAGTTTTAGATTTTTTATTCCATATACTGTGAGATACCCATTTGGGGTTAATTTTTGTGTATGGTGTGAAATTTGGATCGAAGTAATTTTTTAATGTGGATATCCAATTGTTCTAGCACCATTTATTCAAAACACTATCTTACTCTAGTGATTTTCCTTTGCACCATTAGAAAAAATCAAGTGACCATACATGCGTGTATCTAATTCGGGATTCTCCATTCTCTTCCATTTATCTGTCTTTTCACTATATACAATGTCTCGATAAATGTAGCTTTGCAGTAATTCTTGAAGTTCACTAACATAATTTCTTCAGTTTTGTTTTTCATTTTTAAAATTATTTTCACTATTCTAGATTCTTTCCATATCCATATGAATTTTAGAGTCAGCTTATAAATTTCTACACAAAAGCCCGTCGGCTTTTCATTGGGATTACGTTGGAACTCTAGATCAATTTGGGGAAAATTGACACCTTAACAAATACTGAGTCTTTTACTCAACAAACATAGTTAGCTCTCTGTTTACTTAAATTTTCTTTAACTTGATTCAGAGATGTTTCTATGGCATTCAGTGTACACATCTTGTAGCTCTTTTATTATATTTATCTCTAAGTGTTTCATTTTTGATGCTGTAGGATATTTTTTAAATTTTAATTTCCAACTGTTCATTGCTAGTATATAGAAATAGAATTGATTTTTGTATAATGATCTCATATTCCCACAACCTTGCTAGGCTCACTTATTAGTTCTAGTAGTTTTGCTTTTACATTGGATTTTCTACATAGATGGTAATGGTCAGCTAACCGCCCCCCCCCCATAAAAGGCAGTTTTACCACTTTCTAATCTGCATGCTTTTGCTTTCTTTTTCTTGCCTGATTGCACTGGATAGAACTTCCATTATAATGCTGAATGGAAATGATGAGAGTAGACATCATTGCCTTTTTCCTTGTCTTGGAGAGAGAGCATTCCATCATTCATCATTAAGTATGATGTTAACTAGGGATTTTTCACAGAAGCCCTTTATCAGGTTGAAGAAATTCCTTCAATTTCAAGGTTTCTGAGAGTTTTTAATCAGTGATGGGTATTGGATTTTGTCAGATGTTTTTTCTGTATCTCTTGAGGTGATTATATGGTTTGTCTTTTTTAGTCTGCAAATAGTCTTTTTTAGTCTGTGAATTACATTTTTGAATGTTAAATCAACTTTGCATTTTTGAGATAAATCCCACTTGCTTGTGATATAGTATCCTTTTTTGTATATTGTTGCATTCAGTTTGCTAAAATTTTGTTAAGAATTTTTGTATCCGTGTTCATGAGAGATATTGGTCTGTGGTTTTCTTGTTTTTTTTTTTTTTTTCCTTTGGTTTTGGTATCAGGGTGGAATGTGTTGGTGAGTATTCTCTTCAAGAGTCTGGGAGAGTTTGTAAAGAATTGGTATTATTTAGGGGCGCCTGGGTGGCTCAGTCGTTAAGCGTCTGCCTCCGGCTCAGGTCATGATCCCAGGGTGGTGGGATCGAGCCCCGCATCGGGCTCCCTGCTCCGCGGGAAGCCTGCTTCTCCCTCTCCCACTCCCCCTGCTTTGTGTTCCCTCTCTCGCTGTCTCTCTGTCAAATAAATAAATACAATCTTTAAAAAAAAAAAGAATTGGTATTATTTATTTAAGGGTTTGGTGCAATTCCCCAGTGAAGCCTTCTGGCCTAGAGTTTTCTTTATGAGAAGATTTTTAACTACAAATTTCACTTTCTTTGATAAATACGGAGCTACTCAAGTTACCTGTTTCTTCTTGAGTGAGCCACATTATTTTGGGGGTACATAAAGGAAAACTGCTGTACTCTGAGTGCATTTGTACTCTGGTCATCAAATGTGTGGTAATTTTTCCCCACATCAAGCAATTATCTGCAACACCAGCTTGTGGGGGGTGGGGGGTGGGAATCTACAATTCAATTCAATTCTGATATATCTATTTGAAGACGGCCTCAGACCCTACAGGTTAAGGGCTTAGTCTCACAAGACACTCCCCCCGCCTTCCGACTTCAGATGCCAATCACAAGTCCCAGATTGTCAGTATACTTCTGACTGATTGCCTGTAAATCAGAGTTCCCATGTCCCCTCCTTGGGTTTGGTTATTTGCTAGAATGGTTCACAGAACTCAGAGCAACACATTTACCAGTTTGTTGTAAAAGAATATAATAAGGAATACAGATATGTACTTAAATATACTCATATGTAAGTGTATGCATACATGTATATATACATATATAAAAAACACATACATGAATGTATATTAATTATGCATACACAATTTGCTTATTTTTGATGTAAAAACAAACCCCGGAAGGATAAACCAGAAACTAAAATAAATTAATGGACATGGGAACAGGGGATGAGGAGAACAAATTGGAGGGTATAGAGAAGATTTCTTTGGGGATGATTTTATTCTGTCCACATAATGGTGATTTTTGAACCATGTGATGTATTGCATATTCAAATATTAAATAAAATCCAAAGAAAAACAAAAGAAACTCTAGAATTGAAAACAAGCTGACATAAGTCCACACATACATCAAATGTGTGATATAATCCCATGTCTGTTGGTGCGCACGTGCATATATTTCAGTTGGATATTGTTTTGGGGGATTGCCCAACTATCCTCAACTTCCATGATCTCCAAGAGGGACTTGTAAGACTCAGTAACAGCTAGTATTTACAGACAAGATTTATTACAGCAAAAGATACAGAAAAAAAGCCTCTGTATGATCTGCTGATGATGAATTGTCTCAGTTTCTGTTTCTCTGAAATACCTTTATTTCATCATCATTGCTGAAAGATACTTTTCCAGGTTGTGTTTCAGCCCATTCAGATACCGTTCCATTGTCTTCTGGCTTCCATTGTTTCTCTTGAGAGTCAGCTAACAATTGAATTGCTGACACGATGAAAGTAACAAGTAACTGCCTTTTTCCCCCTCTCTGATTGTCTTTAAGATTTTTCCCTTGCCTTTGGTTTTCAGCACTGGTACCCTGCTGTGTCTGTCATTATTGCTTTATCTTCTTTGGGGTTCATTGTGCTTCTTAAATATGTATGAATCAAAGTCCTTCATCACATTGAACAAATTCTCTATCATTGCCTCTTCTGCCCCATTTACCTTCTCCTGATCATCTGAGACCCCTGACAAACATATGTCAGATCTTATTATTATATTCTCTATAGCTTTCAGTCTGTTTTGTATTTTCCATCTCTGTATCTTTCTTTCATTGTAGGCAGAGCTGTTTTCCTCTGAACTGTTGCTCAACAGATCTTCTACTGTGCCTGATCTGCTGTGAAACCCCTCCATTAACTACTGATTGTAGTTGTTACATTAATTTAGATTTAGAGCTTCATTTTGTACTTCTAATCTTCATTTTTTCATAGTTTCTAGCTTGAAATGTTTTGCTTTTATTTATTGTCTTCATTTGCATATTAAGTATAGTTATTTTGAAATCCTTTGGATAATCTGTTTGGAGCCCTTATGAGTCTGTCACTATTACCTATTATTTTCTGCTGGTTTCACTGGTACTTGTTTATGTCGGCATCTTTCCTTATGTGCCAGGTGACATTTGATAGCGTGACAGAGCATGTATTTGAGAAATTGTGGGTTTTTTTAAAAAAAGATTTTATTTATTTGAGAGGGCGAGCATGAGTGGGGGAAGGGGCAGAGGGAGAAGCAGACTCCTCACTGAGCAGGGAGTCCCATGCGGGGCTTGATCCCAAGACCCTGGGATCATGACCTGAGCCAAAGGCAGACACTCAACTGACTGAACCACCCAGGCACCCTCTGCATTTTTTTAATTGAAGTATTAGATGGTATCTTTTTCTGAGGATTTTTGCTTGCTTATACCAGGGACTTGGAATCGTGAGCAGAATAGAATGATCTGAATAAATGTTAAGGACAGAGATTTTGGGGGACCCACCCAGTTGACTTAAAATTTGGCTGCGGTTATTCAAGTTCTGATCTATTTCTGGTTCATTCTTATTTTTAAGATTCAACCATCTTTGACCCCAACCCAAATAAGATTGGAGGATTTAACATGGCCTTCTCTTTGGTGGGCCCTGGCTTCCAACTTTTGTCCCCCAGGCCTCACCTCATGTGGTTGTCAAAAGTGCTACTCATCTCCTTTGATATTTTTCTGGAATTAGTAAATGCTCCTGAGGCAAAGTTGCTTTACTTGCTGGGCTCACCCACTTGAAACTTAAGTGTCCCCCCACATCCTGGCTTCAGAGCTCTTTATTTCCTTGTTAGGTCTCCAATATAGTCAAGTAGATACTCTTTAAATCCCATTTTAAAATTTTTCTCTATGAGAAGTTAGGTTCAGATTATCCCCACTTCCCATTATCATAAATGGAAGTTTCTTTTTCTCTTTCAAGATATTATAGAATATTCTCTAAAATTGTCAAAAAGCTACCCTTCTGAAAAGGACTTAGACTAGAAAGCCCCCAGGGGAGTTTAGATAAATGTGTCAAGAGCAGAATATTATAGTGCTGTATTCACTACTCCCAAGCATGGGAAAAGGAGGAAAACTTTCAAATTCTATTTGTGATGCCAGCATATCACTGACTCTAAAACTTGACAGAGGGAGGGCACCTGGGTGGCTCAGTCGTTAAGCGTCTATCTTCAGCTCAGGTCATGATCTCAGGGTCCTGGGATCAAGCCCTGCATCAGGCTCCCTGCTCAGCGGGCAGTCTGCTTCTCCCTCTGCCCCTCCCCCTGCTTAAGATCTCTCTCTCTCTCTCATTCTCCCTCTATCAAATAAATAAATAAAATCTTAGAAAAAAAACTTGACAGAGGGTGCACACACACAGAGAATTCTAGAATCTTCAGCAATAAATACCATCTCCAGGAAAGTCAGTCTTCATACTGGTTTTAGGGCACAATTCATTTGAAGTTGATCCTATTCTCCAATTTAAAAATGGAAATTAAGTGAAGTAATAGAAAGTATTTATTTGAGGAGCTAAGCTGGGTTGCATTTTGTGGCTGGATTAAAGGATCGCCAAGAGTCCAGCAAGGCCTCCATCCGTACAAGGAAAGAGGGTGTATACATGGGGAGCAGACTTGGGTCAGATCCGTGCCCAGCTGATCCACCTCTTACGACTTCCTATCTGTAAGGTGGAAAAACGAATGCTCAGGAGGTAGTTGAGGATTCAGTGAGAAAATGTTTGTAAAGAGCCTGTACTCAACAAATCCTAGATTTTCCTCTCCCTGGCCATTTGTCTAGATTGTAGGATTAAGTGCAGTTTCCAGGTTCCCCGAGGGACTGAGTCTATAGAACCTTGGGGGTGGGTATGTGCAGAGCGAGGATGGGGGTGATTCTCAAGGGAGCTGAGCCAAGGCCCATGCGTATCTTCGAGGAAATGGTAAGTGCCAATGGTTGGGGTAGTGGTTCTGCCAAGAGAAGAGCTTATGGAACAGGGAGCCCTACTCATTGCTTCGTGAGAAAGGGATTCTTTGACTGACTCTTATTTACATTTCAGGCTCATGGGAGAAAAGACTAGAAATGTTGGAAGAGGGATAAATATTGCCATTGTCAATTGTGAGTTATTAAATGTTCTCTTTCAAACTTCTCTAAAAGTTCCATTGATTGGATTTTCAAAGATACCTTGGGTTTTTGAGGATTTTTGCAAATGATCTAGTCTAGGCTTATTTTTTAAAGCATTTTAAAATTATTTGATTATTTTTATAAAACCTCACTTTACAGATTGTGGTTCCTGGAAAAAAAACAAAACAAAAAAAAAGAGTCCGAGGCTCCTGGCTGGCTCAGAGGAACGTAGGACTCTTAATCTCAGGGTCCTGAGTTCGAGCCCCATGTTGTATGTAGAGATTACTAAAAACAAATGAACTTAAAAAAAAAAAAGGTCAAATATAAATAGGCTTTTAAAACACCAAAAAAGGACAGCAGAAGGCAGGGGTCAAATCAGATAAGCAGGCTGTGGGGCACAGACCATTCTGGAGTCGCCCTTGGATTCCTGGTGACGCTGCAGAGGGTAACCAGCAGCCCGTTCCCACCTCTGTGAGAAAAGCCAACTAGGGCCTCGGGGGAGCAAAGCTTTGCTTCCTTTTAGGCCTGGGGAAGACATCCTGTCACAGTTGCCACTGGGGGCCCATGACCATGAGACCTGTCAGAGGTTGGGGAAAGGGTTCTGTGTGCCGTGCCTGGGAGCACACAGAGTGCGCAGTCCCCTGACCTCAGGGCCGTGGGACAGAGACAAAACACCCCCACTCTGAGAATCCCGCCGGAAAACCTAAAGTACGAAGCTGAGGGGGCTGAGGGGGGCGCTCTGGGGTTCCTGTGGGAGAGGCAGGGGCAGCAGGAAAGAGCAGAGGGTGCAACTAGCTGGAAGCCGCGGGAAGGAAGTTCTAGAGCAGCTGATAAACCAGCTTCCCCAGATGCAGGATTGTGCCGTTTGAGCCCCTCGGTGCCATAGATGGACCCTGAGTCCAGTGAACGTTCTTTTAAAAACTATTTCTTTTATTTTCAGATATGACTGGGAAAGCGATAGCAACACGGTATTTTGATATGTTTGAAGGTGGTAAGAAAACTCTTTTCCTATGAAAATGAATTAGAAGCATGAAGATAAAGAGAAACAAATAAAAGTGTCAAACATTCTTATTTTGTCTACGAAAAAAGTTGCCAGAAGCTCATAGGAGTATTCTAGAACAGTCTTACACAAGCCCTCCTTGTCTCTAATTGAGTTGGTATGATCGAGTTTGAAGGCGTTATCTAGAAAATGTCTTCTCTGGTCACACTTGTCCTGGGCCTTTTATTTGTGTTCCTTCATCAGATAATAAGAGAAAACATTTTTTTAAATCAAATATATGTAAAATAATGTGATCAGCATGCAGCCCTGAGCATCACCGTTGTTCCCGCCTGTTCATGTTGCCCCCCTGCGCTCAGTGCACACGTCCCCGGGACGCACGGTGCATGTTCTCCTTCTATGGTCTCTCCAGTCTGAGCACTGGGCTTGAGCACAGAGGTCGGTCAGGATATCGGAGCCCCTTCTATTTTTATTGAGCAGTGAGAATTATTTAAAACAAGGCTTTACAAAGAGAACAGAGTAATAAATGTCTGGACAGGGACTTGATGGGAACTGTGCAATAAATGCCCCAGTGGGAAATAATGAGGTTTGAGATTAGCCTTCCTTTTGTTGCTGTGAGGCACAGATTCGTCTCTTAGCAAAGACTTGCCGTGCTCATTCTGGTCTGCAAGTCTGATTTCTCACCCCCATTCTGCACGTTAGTGCCCCGGGACCACTCTGTTGTGGTCATTGCAGAGAATGCCCCACCTGTGCCGGCCACGTCGGTGACCTTGAGTTAGATTCATAGAATCTCCATGAGCTGCTCGTGCCCCTCACCTCTGCTGGTCCCACCGTGGAGCCCAGCAGCCACTCACTAGTGGAGATGAGCTCCAGGCATTGGAGGATTCAGAGAGAACACGGCAGCTAAGCGCAGAGGAGGGACAGTGTCCCAGGCAAGCGAACAAGGAAGACCCTAAAACCGGTTTGCATTGACCCAACAGATAACTCTGGACCGATGATGAACTTTATTCATAGTGCACCTCCAAAGTCCCTGCTCTTCATGGTGACCCAAGATGACAGTGCGAGCAGGTGAGTGTGGACCGATTTGTCACAGTGGGGAGAAGGGGGAAGCCAGCTGGCGGAGAGCACCAGGCCTGTCAGGGCACCTGAGGAGCATCTTCTAGGAAAGAATGCAAATCCAAGGAGCAAGTTGCTTTCCTAAGGAGAAGGAATGGGAGCTCATGACAAAGCAGACTGTGTTTCTAAAAAAAAAAAAAAAAACCTGAGTAGCCAGCAGAGTACATAAGTCCAAGAAGCTAAGGAACATTCTCAGGTAGCAAGACAGAACCACCACGGACCATAATTAGGACAGAAAAGCTAAACCCAGCGTGGGGCTTACAGAAATAGGAAAGGAAATTGAGAAGAATTCTCTATATGAATAGCAATTGAATGAAAAGGAAACACACACACACACAACTTCCTGAGGGAGAAGTTGGTTTGGCTCCTGTGTTGCTCGGAAGTTTGCTGTTCTGAGTAAACACATGTGTTCACGGCCAAACTTCCAAGGATCTCAGAGTACTTCTGTGCCCTGTGAGTTTCAAGGTGGCTCGTGAACATGGCATCCCCCAAATTTATTTGACCTCATATCCTGTTTTTAATGGAGCATCTTACCAGACAGAAGTTATCTGTCCAAGATACACACTCGGAAAAATTCCGATTTAACTCAGGAAAGTCTGAGCTCTTTTTTTTTTTCTTTTCCTTTCTGCCCTCCTTCCTTTGCTTACTGTAAGTTGCCCACTTTTACAATGGTAGCGTTGGTTTAGATTTTTGTTTTCTTTTTTGATACTGACTTTTCTGAAAATGAAAGGGACCATTTTGACCTGTCCTTTCATCTTTCAGCAACTTCCGTCTGCCTCCTTTTGTGGTCATTGAACAAGAGGGGCAGCAAAGACCCAAAATTATGATGGCTGAACATGAGGATGTGATTGGATCCCAAGACACAGGGATTTGAGAATTGAGAATTAAAACTCTGTCCCAAACTGAAGCTTAAAGAGTCCCTGATATCGTCACATGATTAACTAGAAATTTGCCGTCCTCCCGCTGTACGCCCCGGGAGGAGGTGGGTTGTTCTAGAAGCCTCTTTCCTAGGACTACAGCCGTGTGACACACTGGCGTCTCCGCCTGCGACATTCACACACCCTCTTCCTCTTCCCCCAGGCTGAAGGAGGACACCAAGAAGGTCATAGAAGCACTTGGAAGTAAACAAATCAGGAACATTCGGTTCAGGTCAAGCTGGGTATTTCTCACAGCAAAAGGCTTTGAGCTTCCTGCAGACATTCAGAGAGAAAATGTGAGTGCTTTTTAAATGTCGCTTCCCACAAGTGGTTAGTAGAGGATGCCCTGTGATTTGAAAGGTTGTAGGTCGGTGATGGCTCCCTGCCTCCAAGACATTCCTGTGCAAAACGCGTGCCACACAGGGCCTCGCGGAGCCGGCTGCCCGGGTTTGAGCCCCCGCTTCTCTCATGGTAATGTGCCTGAGACTCTGCATTCCTGAGTCCTGGGCGAATCACGATAGGTGCCTGATATGTCATTGTAAGTAAAATAGTCCATCTTGTAGACCTTGCCCATTACATCAGGAAGAGGCACTCGACTGAAGTTCACACTTTACAAATCTCTTTAAAAGTAGAAGATTCTTTTTTTTCTAAAGATTTTACTTATTTATTTGAGAGAGAGAGAGAGAGAGAGAGAGAGCACAAGCAAGGGGGAGGGGCCAAGGGAGAAGCAGACTCCCCGCTGAGGAGGAAGCCCGACGCGGGACCCATCCCCAGGACCCCGGGACCATGACCCGAGCTGAAGACAGAGGCTCAACTGACTGAGCCACCCAGGCACCCAAAAGTAGAAGATGATTAATGGGCTGTTGGTCCCACCTTTCTGTCATGGGGCAGCCAACACAGGCTGTGGCAAGCCTCTCCATCCCTTGCCTCTGTTCGGAGGCTGGTAACAGTGCTGGGTAATGGGGCTAACCCAGCCTGTGCACTCGGGTGCCAAACACACGCCGGACAGACAGCTCGCATTGTTGCCATAGCTCAGTGCACGATTGATTATAAGCGCCCCCCATCATGTCCTCTTTATGGAAGAATAGTAAAGAGCTAGAGAATCAAGTTCTAATGAATTAACTCGGTCGCCTGTGAAAACTCCAACTGAGCATTGGCAAATGTTGTTGGAGTCGCAAGCTGGTGCCTCTGGGGACGGTCACACAGCCTCTTTGGGAGACGCGGCTCTTTAGGAGACAGGACAGCTTCCAGAGAGGAAGGATTAGCAGCACGGCCATGGAGTGGAGTCACCAACTCTTCCCAGGAGAAAGGCGTCCCTTCCAGGAACCAGAAGCTCAAAGGAGGCAGAGATTGGATGTCTCTAGGCCGTGCAAGAGGCTGCTCCCGACTTCAGGCTAGGACCCGGTGCCCTAGCATAGACTCCTTGGAACTAATGATTGGGTCTAGACACCCAGTGTACAGTCAAGATCTCAGGGACTTGTCCTCATAAGAGGCGTTCCCTGGGCTCTGCGTGGTGGCACCACCTGGGCCACACCGCCTAGTGTGGTAAGCCAGGCACAGCTGGGGGAGGGTGCTTGGCACCCAGTATCAGATTTGCCAGAACAGCAGACTGAGGCCCACAGAGGTCAAGTAGTTTGCTGCTCTGGACAATAAGATGACAGCTGGGCAGCTCCTCAGGGCCCAGCGGCTCTGATGTGGGACGCACCCCACCAACCCGTGGCCTTGGTCAGGTTGACCTGCCTAGCAATATAGCATCACCTCCCCTCCACCCGTGTGTGATCAGTAGCAGTCTGGCATCTTAAGGATCTCCAGGCTTTATCCACTCAGCCGTGTGGTCTCGGAAAGTTACTCAACCTCTCTGTGCCTCAGAATCATCTCTCGTGGGGAAGGAATAAAGACCATACCTATCACATAAGGGTCCCTGAGGATTAAATGAGAATAGCATGCAGGGCCCAGCAGGGACCTGAGCAGAGTCCTGGAACCCAGAGCAACTTTGCAGGCCACCTGAGCTAGAATCACAGGGTGGGGCCTGGCTGGTGATTCTGATGCACGGGAAGGGTTGGACCCATTGCACTGATGGAGTCCCAATCCCATGTGCACATCCCAGCTTCCCCCTGACATCACCTTCTGGCCACTCTGCTCCTTCTCCAGCTGTGTTACCCTGTGTCCTCCTCCCTTCACCATCACCCCCCTCCCCTGTCCAGCTCCCTCAGTCTCTCCCCACCTGCCCTGGGTCAGGGGCCTGGCCAGAGCGCAGGCCAGGCCCCATAGGAAGTGCTGCCCTCATCACTGAGTGTGTCCACGGTATCAGAAAAGCCTGGAGTGAAGCTTGAATCCCTTTTACTTGGCGTTAACCTGAGTGCAGTGAACGGTTTTGGTGGGAGCTGTTAGTGGCTTAGGGGCACAAAAAGGGGTTTGCTCAGATGCTGGTGAGGCCTGAGCTGGGGGCCAGGGCCTCAGGATGATCTCACCCAAAGCTCGAGTCAAGTACTAATGGAGGAATCATTATGCCTTCCTGTTTTGAGTGTGCAGACTTGCTGTGTGGACTTCCCCAGGGGTGGTGTGGGGCTGTGTGGGGCGGGCCTCCCGGGCCCTGGCTGGTCCCCGGCCACTATCACCTCCATCCTGCTGCTGTTCCCAGAGCTGGCTTCCCAAGCACAGCCCACAGGTCATTCCCACGTTCAGAAGCCTTCACCAGCCCCACTCACCCACTGAACTGAATTGTAAAATGTAAGAGACTTGTTTTTTTTTTTTCACACTACCCAGGGAGGGGTCCATACAGCGTTGTTCTGCATTCCCGTCCTAACTTAAAGGGAAACTGTCCCCATGACCGGAGCCCCTGATGTCCTGCAAGTGAAGGAGGAGGATGTCCTCAAATTCCTTGCAGCAGGAACCCACTTGGGTGGCACCAACATTGACTTGCAAATGGAGCAGTACATCTACAGAAGGAAAAGTGAAGGCATCCACATCATGAATCTGAGGAGAACCTGAGAAAAGCTTCCATTGGCAGCTCATGTCATTGTTGTCATTGAAAACCTGGCTGATGTCAGTGCCCTATCATCCATGAATCCTGGCTAGTGAGCTGGGCTGCAGTGTGATGTTGCTGTCCGCCTCCCTCCTGGAACCTTCACTAACTAACCAGACCCAGGCAGCCTTCCGGGAGCCTGGTGGTTACTGATCGCAGGGCTGACCACCAGCCTGTCACAGAGGTGCCTTACGTTCACCTTCCCACCTTCGCTCTGTGGAGCAGAGACTCCCCCCTGCACGACGTGGACATCGTCATCCCTTGCAGCAACAATGGAGCTCACCCAGGGGGTCCAATGTGGGGGATGCTGGCCTGGGAAGTTCTGTGCATGCCTGGCACCATTTCCCAGGTACACACATGGGAGGTTGGGCCTGATCTCTGCTTCCACAGAGATCCTGACGAGATTGCAGAAGACGAGCAGGCCGCTGCCAAAAAGGCCGCGACCCCGGAGGGATTTCAGAGTGGACGGCTCCAGCTCCAGACTGAGTTCACTGCTACGCAACCTGAAATCACAGACTCATTGAAGATGAGCAGGTGCGCTCTGTGCCTCGTCAGCAGCTCCCTCCTGAAGACTCAGCCAGCCAGGAGGAAGACTAGCCT